>NC_090933.1:820511432-820814462 GCF_040938575.1 Ambystoma mexicanum | reverse complement strand
ATATCAGAAGATAAGGTGCCTGGTAGTTATGTATTCAAAGATAAAATGTGTACTAGGTGTGGCTTGTATACATGGTGAAATAGAAATTGTAAGAGTTTATTCTGCAAGAAACAATACAATGTAATTGTTCGCAGGGTTTTCTTCAACCCAATGAAAAATGTCTTATACCTTGGTGTCACCTTTATGGCCTACTAGATTGGATTTATATTCACTGACTGGCAGGAATTTATTAAGCCAATTAGGTCTCACCGACTATTGAATGCAAGAAAGAATATTGCAGTGTAACAATACACAATATATGTACCAATCCCATTTTTAGAACTCTAAGTGGGATCGTTTCCAGTTCTGCCAGTATGCAAATTCTTCAGTAGGAAAGGACCACACAGCAATAGAGAGGAATTTAAATCTCAATGCAAATAATAAAGGGCAATGCAAACATGAAAAGTAAACCAGTGACGCACTCATGCAGCAACTTCCTAGTTGCAGAACGTGCCTGCCAATAGCAAGCACCCAGAGCCAATTTGTAGTCTGGTTACATGCAAGTATATAAGATCGACTCAGCCATTATGGACGCTCGGAATCAATAAATGCCGACTAAGGGGGACAGAGTTAGAGATGGAGTAGCACTCCTGATATTTCAGGATGGAAGTTTATGCCACTGATGACTGGGATTCATCACTGCTCTATAGTGGATCCAATACTTTCATGAAGACTGAACCAAGCAAGAAAAAAGAAAGGGTATGTCACAAACTTCAAAGGATTGACCCTCGATCCACTCTTGTTGACTCTCTATGCCATCATATTTAACTTTATTCGGCACAGTGCCATAAAAGTACAAAAAGACAGCAGTAAAATAACAATCACGGTGACAAATGCACAAATAAAACTGGAGGACTTAAAAAACGCCAGTGAAGGCAGCTGACTCTCTGGACATAGAATCCTGTCAATATCCATAGCTGGATAATTACACCCTAGCATTCTGTTCCCCTAATTAAGAACAATTCAATTATAATACGTCTTAAAAAAACATCTGCATCTATATAAAGTGCAAGTATTCAATAAAAATAGCATTTGACATAATGAATAACATCTTTATTACATTTGAACAAACTTAAAACGAATAAAACAGTAATTCCAAACTGCAATAATGCTTTCTGTCTAAAATGTATTAACATGTGCAGCAATTAATTTCAATATGTGTCCATTCCTAACTTTTGTAGTTGTTCCAAATAAAGAATTCTTATACTATCGGCTCCATGTACCAGTAAATCACTTATCAATTGGCTAAACAAGAAAAAAAACTAATCTAACATGCTGTTATATCTATCATCTAAAAAGTCACCATTTTATATTTCGTTCTCTTGCTCCAAGCTATAAAGAGAAACTGGGCCATCCTAGTTGTCAGATCCCAATAAACAGCAGATTTGTTAAATCTCTCTATATAATGTGACAACCTTGTTGATGTATCTGGAGGATGGTAAGCTACGACGTGCCACCGGCCAAAAGGAAATCCTTTTTACACAAATGCATACAGAGCATACAAGAACATGTGAAACGAAAGTTCTTTGAATTGATTGTTTCTCAAAGAGTAGTTTTAAAGCTAGACTAAAATGTACCCATGCAGCGCCAGTTAACAACATCTGTATTCTGGGACGTATCTTTCCATACGGATCGTAGCTTTAATGCCCATGTGAATTTTACAGCCAGAGAGACACTCTATTCCTAAATAAAGCAGATATTGCTCTGAGAAAACACTATGTAAAGGAAGTACCACAATAATGAAAGTGATCATTTGATTACTGAGGATTGGAATATCAGAGATGGCACATAATCTAGATCATATAAGAAACTTTCGAGAAAAGACAATACTAGAAATCTATCAAGATAATGAATCTGATAAAGCTCTTTGTAAAATCAACAGTGAAATGTATCACACATCTCTAATCTGTGATAATCTATCCTTGATAAATTAAATTCTCTGTAGAATTTTTTTTCGAATGAACTAAAATAAGTATAAGAGTCTTAAAGCGCAGAAATATCTTCCTTTTCTTAAAACACAATTATTAATTGTGCCCGGCCTTATCTTTGTGTACTCTGACCTCAGTAACCCCATGGCATACATGAACTATCTCTGCTCCAAATGACCTGAAAAGAAAAAGTGAAGCATAGGGTCGGAGTTGATCAATTGCTTGTGCTGTGAATCAAACGGGTGCTGCGAGATGACTGCAGGTCTCAGCATAGCAAGCAAACATGTACCAGTATCTCACCAGGAACTGGATGTGTGGGCGTCAGGTTACAAAAAGCTCGATGCGCAATGCACATTGAACCATTGTACGGTATGATCAGGTTTCAAACCTGGGACTTGCGCGCATGTGCACGCACATGGAAGAAAAACTGGTATTCCTCGGAGAGCAGAAGACTAAATATTGTTTCCTTGGGTCTCTTTCTTCATCTACCGTGCCTTCCGTTGGCCCATAATATCCATTGGATCGCAATATTAAGGCTATTTGGTTTAGATGTCTCACATTGGGAGATGTGACACATCTAAAAGCTGAGCAGAGCAGTTGAGTATATCGCTTCATCATGGAGGCAATATTAAGTGAACAGGGAAGGCTTCTGCCTACTGACACTGCCCGTTTGTTGGTGCTGCCTGATAATGACTCTGCAAACACTCTCTGCTCGCCCAGGTGAGGTATTTGACAGGTTCTTGCATCCTGCCCCTTTCCCATCTGCTGCCCAGGCAGAGCGTCACTGCAGAGTGCTGCCTTCTGCCTGACACTGCCTCCATTTGAGAGGGTGGCAGTCCACACCACCCCCCCCCCCCACCAATGCCAGTGGTTGACTAATACCTCAAGGTAAAAGACCGTTAGTGTTGGTTAGCTGACCACTGATGTGTTTATGTATACATGTGCTCTTTCCAAAATCACCAAGAAAGAGTGACAATGTCTGGCAGAGTCATTTCTAAATGGCCCGTGGCCATTCATGATGTACACAGTATTATAGGCCAAAAAAAATACGACTGACTATTCAACTATTTAATGTTATGATATTAGAATGTATACCAGACCATTTACATGGTCTCCGAGTGTTCAGGCGGATCTGATAGTGGGTGTTTTTGATTTGTGAGGGGAAGGGGTTGCAAGAGAGCTTTGCTCCTCGTGTGTTGATGCATGATATGGCATTTATAACGCACCTGTACACAAGTGTTTCTAGGCACAACACGTTGTGGCGCGACACATAGTGGCCCCAACTGCATTGGGGTGCATGCACACCGGGAGTACACTCTACAGAGATCGCAATTAAAATTCGGTAAGCAGGAGCTAAAAGCAGCTCCTGGGTATCCAGCATTAACCAAGGACCAGGAGCTACCACTGCAGAACGAGGAGGTAGTGCATAACGTTGCACAAATCTAACTTCCACATAAGATGCAAACATCCATAATGTATGACCCCTTATGCTTTAAATGTCATATAGCTGTGTCCTAATGTTTATTTTTCAGATTGTCCCAAATGCACAGATTTCAATTCTTTGTTTGGCATCGGCTGGCCTTGGGAGGCCAAAGTAGCTCCTGGTAGCTGTTGATGTCAACTTTACCAGGCGCTTATAGGCTACAAGCAGGAGCTAAATAGCTCTCAGCTCCCCTCAATTTCGAACCAAGCTCTACCTTGCTGGCGGAGGAGTTTCTAGGTGTTTTGTGTCACGAGCATTGGCATTTGTGTCAGGGGGAACCTTGTGTACCTATAGTGTTAGGCTGCATTGTCTTGGGATTGTGGATTGTAAAACAGTTGTAGAGGCCAGAGGGGTGTTACGAAGCCATGTGGGAGTGGCTTGGTTGTTTTTGGTTTAGTGTGTTTGAATGTAGAACTTGAGTAGTCTTTGGGTAGGATTTGCAAAGTCTCTGTGAGATATTAGAGGGGGCTGGGTGCCAGTCACAAATTGGTGTGGTATCCGGTATAGCACTAGGGCAAGGCCCGCTTGTCCACTATAGCCTGAAATCTGGTATTCTGTGGGATAGCTGGGAGCCAAATTTATGAAACCCTAATCAATGTGGAGTTGTTGACTTAATGTATTACAATTTCATGGGAATTCTTGCTAGTTAGCAAGAAGGGGTGTTGGTGCAAAATTTAATTGTCTGAAATTAAGATTATGTTTGTGTTACATATCCAATCTGCAATATTGTTCAAGTCTAAGGTCTATTAACCTTGATAAATTAATTTACTTTACACGAACAACTAATGCTTGGTGTGATTTATATTTATTTAATAGCGAATGTACTTACATCTAATATTGTAGGGGTTTTGCTTTCCCCTGTTGGAGTGCCGTTAGGGACCACCTGTCAGCAGATGACAGGTTCTGTTTGTCTACAGCCAAATTTATGAAAGTCACATAGTGGCACCAACTGCATTGAGGGTGCATTTATGATGGGAGCCAAATTACAATGCAAACATGTTTACACATAATATGTTTAGATAATATGAACAGAACTGTAGAAAACGTGGCAGCAAAGGGGCACAGGTATGTACACCTTCCAGGGATCTGCAACCCGCAGCTCTCCAGATACTAATTAGACTACAACTCCCATGAACCCCCGCCATTGACTTTGCTGGCTATGGCCGATGGGAGTTGTAGTCCAAAACATCTGGCGAGCCAAAGTTTTGCAGAATCCATCATTTGGAAGTAACAGTCTACACCATTTCCCCCCACAGAGCATTGCCTCTTTTAGGTTCAAAGAGGAATGTGTGCATATTTTTAAAACGACAACAAGCAGTCACTATTCCATCCCAGGCCCTGTACCGTTGCCCTGTTCTGGAAGCAATGCAGTACCTGCCAAACACGCGCCTGCACTGCGACTGTTACATAGTGGAACATCCAGTAGTATTTTACAGCGTATTGCGGGTAGTAGGGCCGGTGCCGCCATGAGAGGCATGTGTGTGCGTGCGCACATGTTGGTCAGATTCTAAGGGGTCTCCCTTCTCATTATGAAGTAGCAATGAAAGACGCACTGCTGACTTTCTGTGCACATAATATAAGCACATCGTATAATGTGCCTTTACAGGAAACAACAGTGCAAGTTGGACAACTCGAAATTCAAAGAACATTACAGTGAAATGGGTGGGGCAGATAGTGTGCCTGTGGTGTCTACTTTGGAATGCACTCGCGCATTTGCCGATGTAAGGCAGATAGATTCCAATTCGTGGTCTATAGTGTCACACTTTAAAGCGCATTCTTACTTTACATTTGACAAGAATGACATAAGATATTCAAAAAATAAGAACTAAATAACAATGTAAAAAAGCAGGAGCGTATGGAATTAACCTAAAAAAAAAATTAGATGAAGTAACAAGAACCCGTCAAATTATCTTTAAAAGTAATAAAAAATAAATCCTCGGCTGCGGCTGGCACTTAAGTCTACCAGTGCGAAATGTCCGAAACCTCACTGGATTCCACATCTAGGGCCTGGCCCTGAGGTCGAGAGCAGGGGCATGGGATTCGCAGCCGGGTCTGCGCTGTACGTTAACAGTTAATCCGCTTTCATGTCCGAGTCTTGTGTACACTGAGCAGCCAGCCTCGCCCTATACTGGTGTGATCCGCTCCGTCCCGGTGGCGTGGACTCCCCAGAGTCTGCGTAGCCTCGGGGCTCACTCGCGGCATTGTCAGGCACTTACCGCTGCCGATCGCCGAGCGCAGACACCGTATCTTCTTTCCACTATCCCGGGTGGTCGGCGTTGCTCGAGCGGGTGAAAGTGGGTTCTGGACAAGAAGACACAAATCTCTTGCGTGGAGATCTGGGCGGGCCTGGTAGGTCTCCACCTCCCGCCCCTCCCCCGGGCTCCAGCGGCAGTTATGAGGCGGTCTTACTTCGCCTCCCTGCCTGACGCCTGAACCCGGCACCGATTTCTTCCATGAGGGGTCTGCCCCCCTCTATCTCTATACAGATTACTCGCGGTGCTTCCCTTGATCTGGGGAAAGTCCCCAGGGGAAGCCATGTGTAAATAATTACTCACTGTATGACAAAGTCCTTGAGTGAAACTGAAAAAGTAAGTAAAACGCGGGCAAAACGGGACAGTTGGCACTGGATAGAGGGGACGTTGTCTTGGAGGAATAAGAGAGGCGTATCTGAGCAATCGGGCGAAGCCCCCACTGCCCCACAAGGGCTTGGAGTTTCAACCCCAAAACTAAAACAAATATAGTTTCGAAATGGAGTATAGCAGCGAGGGCAAAAAGCGCGTACCACATCTCTGAACAAGA
This sequence comes from Ambystoma mexicanum, assembly GCF_040938575.1. Taxonomy (NCBI): domain Eukaryota; kingdom Metazoa; phylum Chordata; class Amphibia; order Caudata; family Ambystomatidae; genus Ambystoma; species Ambystoma mexicanum. The sequence continues at coordinate 820,808,213 of NC_090933.1, read as the reverse complement.
GATGTCCCAATACTTCAGATGGCATGGGCGTCGATGTGAAAGTGTCATATAATTCACTATTACATTTGTTTTTAAAGGGAGAGAGTATCTCTACTTTAAAGGCTCACGAAAAGCGTCCTTAACTCATTTTCTTTCTCCCGAGCCAAATATATAACCGGCTCCGCTCGGGTCAAGCTAGCACTGTCCATTTCCCAAGTAAAGGCCTGGCTGAGACGCACGCAGCACCCATGGCTTTGCAGCCATCACTTGAACGACCTGCGTATGCATTTCTTGTTATCAGCAGCAGAGCCAAGCTTGCTTATACCCGATGGGACATTTATAACGGAAATACCCCACTTAGCACCAGGTCCTTTACAAATGTGTGACAGTAACACAAACAATATCCCGTTTGTTAATATCCATGTCTGCTTGCTTGACATTCACAAAAAGGGTGTCCATAGTCGAATGTTTCTAACATTAAGCATAGCAACGAGCTGGAAGTTTGTGATAAAGAATCGCCATACCTAACTGAGTTTATTATACAACTACTTTTAGTGTGTGCCTTACAGTGATAAAAGTATAGTGGTGTTAAATAGATTGTTCAGACTTGCATTATTTTGCATTTTAAGGTTTTTTAAATCAATGCCTATTTTTCATCTTTGCTTACGTCCTTATATGTGACATTTCTGTCTCACATGGTTGGAAGGACCTTCTAAAGCTATCACTTATTTCCGATTAACAGGTTATCATATTTTCTTTCCAAGACTTCAGGGGAAGCTTACCTTCATGTTATTGGGTGCTTGCTACACTTTGCATGCCATTCGATTTTTCACTTTTGTCAAACATCAGCGCAGGTGTGGTCTCATCTTCTGATCCATTTTCTTTGTGGGCTCACTAATTATTCACCCAAGGACACACCTGTACATTCGAAGTGTTATACTATTCTTTCGCCTATCTTTTTGGGCCTAACATAATTCCAGTATGGAGGCACCGGGGCCAGTGAGGTGTAAACACACCTATCACTATACACTTGGTAAAACTAATGGGATTTGCCGATGACTGTCAATTTCATTTTTTAATGTATCTCTCCCCCTTTTTTATTTTCTCTATATTTTCCTCTCATCCCTGAATCCATCAACTTGTTTTCGATATGTTACCTTTTCATTATTTTGTACATGGTATGGATACCTTTTCCTTCATAACTTACCAATGATGATGACTTACAATCGGCCTAATTTTTTCAAAACTTTATTGTACCTTCATGTCTTTTTGTTTATTTATTTATTTATATTTTATTTGTGCCTAATTCTTTATGTATCACGTTTGTATAAGGCAGCCTTGAGGACGACCAGTTAGGTCGACACACGTGTTTCGGCTGTTCAGAACCTGATTACATATTTTTTGTGCAATCAAAACAAGTTGATCTACTACTCTAGTATTTGCCTTATAATCCTCGCGGTGATATTCTTTTCTGGCAGTGCGCGATTTACCATACCTCCAACCAAACTGGATCATTATAATCAAACCTAACTGAGAATATTTTACAACTTCTTTTAGTGTGTGCCTTACAGTGATAAAAGTATAGTGATGTTGAATATATTTTTCAGACTTGCATTATTTTGCATTTTAAGGTCCTAATTCATAGAAAAAGAGCTAAGTCTGCACAAGCTACTTAGCGCCACAAACAACATAGTGCCTACTTTGCGCGTGTGAAAAGTTTTGCATAGTCTGTGGATTCATGGATTCTAAAGTGCAAAATAACCTGCTGCTTAACGAACAAAGAGTTGCGCCTGGAACAACCACAACACGTCCCCACGTAAACAAAAACCAGCACAACGAACAATCTTTACACCAGCCTTTGCACCACCATCCAGCACCCCAGCGACATTGTGTACCGTCCCCCGTAACTCAAGGCAGCACCCAGCAATACCACGTACTGTCCCCCGTTGCTCTAGGCAGCACCCAGCAATACTGCGTATTGTCCCCTGTAACTGAAGGCAGCAGCCCGGCGAAACAGCATACCGTCACCCCTAAATCCAAGCGACACCCCAGCGATACTGTGGTCTGTCCCCTGTAACCCAAGGAGGCACCCTGAAGAAACAGCAGACCGTCACCCCTAACTCCAAGCTGCACCCCAGGGATACTGTGTACTGTCCCCCATAACTCAAGGCAGCACCCCCGTGATGCTGCATACTGTCCCCTGTAGCTCAGCCAGCACCCTGGAGAAACTGCAACCATCACCCCTAGTTTCAAGGCACCTAAACTGCGAGCAGTTAGGGAGAATTCTCAAGAATGTGTTAATTTCCCTTACATTTTGAGACCCCCAGCAACTTTGCTGGATTTCTAGGATTTGATTTTTTTACCTGGGAAGAGTGTGAGCCTTTTTTTCCCACTCTTCCATGTATTTTGATGTGTGTTTTACTTTTGTGTTCTTTGGTTATGGAGTTTTAAAACAACTTCATAGGCATCATCATTTTCTGTGTGTCACACAGCACCTTCAGTGCAGTGGCACAGGGGTGTCTTTCAGACTTCCCAAGGTTTAAATACCTTCTCTGGCACTGACTACTGTCTCCCAGAGCATGTAAAGTTAAATTGACTTTACAATTCTCTTTAAATGTACAGACCCAGCACACCCTATCTTCCTATAGAGTGCTGGAGGGGTTGCCTAGCTTCCCCGGAGTCAAAACACTCATGTAACAGTCAAACTTTACCCCTTTCTACTTTAAATGGCTGGTGGCAGCGATTTAGATCAAACTACCATGATTTTTCCCGACCGTGAACAACGGTAGCTAAAAATCGGGTCAGCCATGTTTTTCAATATGGCACTCAAGACCTATCTGTAAAAACAGACTCCGGTCGACTTTTTTTGCCATTTCTTTTAGGAAAGGTCCTTCTAGTGTTTGTCTTTGCATGCCAAATCAGGTTTGGTCCCTTTGTTCGTTGACCTTTGGCGGTCTTCAGTGCTGACGCCCTCCTCTGGCGCCAGGGTGTCTGGGGTGGACAGGATGTGAGGGAGGTGCCCGAAACTCCCTGTGCTTAGTCTCCTAGGAGACCTGAATGCACTCTGGCGTGATTGGCCGGCTGGCTGTCCGGCAAGGACAGCCACCCTGCTGTGTAATTGACAGCCAGTCTGGAATTAATGGGGGAAAACTGTTTAAAAGCAGGTCTCTCGGACTTGGAAAGCAGAGTCGACCACTGGAACGAAAGAACCGAAGAGGAGAGGAAGGAAGAGGACTGCTGCAACTCCTGGACGAAGGCTGAAGCCCTGCTGCAGGTCCGAATTGCCTGAAACTCTGACGACAGAGAAGCCCTTCAATGTTAACTTCTTCCCTTGAGTTTGGTGGGACCAACCAACTCACAAGCCACCTGTACACCGTCCCCATCTGGTCGAATTTTCAGATCAGAGTGCTGTTGAAAACCGGATAGCCAGAGGGAAGGAAACCAGCTTGTGGACTTTAAGGCACTCACACCTTAAACCGACATCTTGCTACAGCTTTTGGCCACTTCCCTGGGCAGTGCAGGATCCTCCCAACGTCCTCCTTCTTGTCCCCACGACTGAGGGCTTTAGCACTGAAGCCAGCCTAAGGCCAACGAGACAAATACAAGAAGGACCTTTCCTAAAAGAAATGGTGAAAAAAGTCGACCGGAGTCTGTTTTTACAGATTGGTCTTGGGCGCCATATTGAAAAACATGGCTGACCCGATTTTTTGCTACCGCGCTTTGCGGTCGGGAAAAATCATGGTAGTTTGATCTAAACCACTGCCACCAATCATTTCAAGTAGGAAAGGGTAACATTTGACTGTTACATGAGTGTTTGGACTCAGGGGAATCTAGGCAACCCCTCCAGCACTCTATAGGAAGATTGTGTGCTGGGTCAGTAAATTTAAAGTGACTAGTAAAGTCAATTTAACTTTACATGCTCTGGGAGACAGTAGTCAGTCCCAGAGAAGGTATTTAAACCTTGGGGAGTATGAAAGACACCCCTGTGCCACTGCACTGAAGGTGCTGTGTGACACACAGAAAAAGAAGATGATGCCATGGAGTTTGTTTAAAACACCATAACCAAAGAACACAAAAGTAAAACACACATCAAAATACATGGAAGAGTGGGAAAAAAGGCTCACACTCTTCCCAGGTAGAACTATCAAATCCTAGAAATCCAGCAAAGTTGCTGGGGGTCTCAAAAGGTAAGGGAAATAAGCACATTGTGAGAATTCTCCCTAACAGGTACTGCATGTGATTCTGCCTAACACGAGCCTACACCTCTAATTCATAGCAGCCCCTTCAAAACCTTACACCACCCCCACTCACCTCCACCCCAACCCCCAGGCATCCTCTCAAGTCCTGAAACCACCCCCACTAATTTCTGCCCCAGGCAGCCCCTTCAAGTCCTGACACCACCCCCACTCACCTCCGCCCAACCTCCAGGCATCCCCTCAAGTCCTGACACTATCCCCCAATCATCTCTGCCCCAATTCCCTGGTAGTCCTCTCAAGTCCTGACACCACCCACCACCCTCACTCACCTCTGCTCCAAACTCCAGGCAGCCCCCTCAAGTCCTGACAACACCCACTCCCTACACTCACCTCAGCCCCAACCCCTAGGCAGCACCCTGTTAGTCCAACCTCCTCCCACCAGCCCCACCCACCTCCGCCCCAACCCCCAGGCAGCACCCTCAAGTTCTGACATCACCCACTCCCTACACTCACCTCCCCCCAACCCCCAGGCAGCACCCTGTTATTCCACCCTCCTCCCACCACCCCCACTCACCTCCACCCCAACCCCCAGGCAGCACCCTCAAGTTCTGACATCACCCACCACCCCCCACTAACACCAAACAAATGTACCTACTGTTTAAGGGAACATTCAGTGCAGTGCACTGAGGTGCAGGTTTCAACTGCTTCCTACACTTTTATTTTAAAACGAAACCATTCCCGGAGCGGTTTCTATTGAAAATAAAAGTATAGGAACAGTAAAACATTTTTAAAAAGTAGAGGAGCACCACTCCCAACCGCTCCCGCCCACTTTGACCACTGGTCAAGCACTGTCCATTTTCCAAGTAACGGCCTGGCTGAGACACACACAGCATCCATGGCTTTGCATCCCTCAGTTTAGCAACCTCCTTATACATTTCTTTTGTTATCAGCAGCAGAGCCTTTCTTGAACGTGATGGGACATTTCTAACGAAAATGCCCCATTTAGCACCTGTTACACCACAAATGTGTTAGAGTAACACAATAAATATCCCGTTTGTTTATATCCATGTCTGCTTGCTCGACATTCACAAAATAAAAGGTTCGCTTTTGTGTCCATAGTTGAATGTTTTTAACATCATTCATAACAACGAGCTGGAAGTTTGTGACAAAGAATCGCCATACCTGAGTTTATTATACAACTTCTTTTAGTGTGCGCCTGACAGTGCTAAAAGTATAGTGGTGTTAAATAGATTTTTCAGGCTTGCATTATTTTGTATTCTAAAGGCCTAATTCATAGAAAAAGTGCTAAGTACCCACAAACTCCTTAACACCACAAACAACATTGTGCCTACTTTGCACGTGCAAAAAATTTTGTGCAGTCTGCAGAATCATGGATTTTAAAGTGCAAAATAACACGCTGCGTAAAAAACAAAACATTTGCATGGACCGCCCACAGCATGCCCCCACTCAACCAAAAACCAGCACCAACAAACAACCTTTGCCCCAGCCTTTGCACCACCACCCAGAACCCTGGTGATACCGCGTACTGACCCCCGTACCTCAAGGCAGCACCACGCCAATACTACATACCATCCCCCTTAACTCAAGGCAGCCCCCTATCTAAATAGCAGACCGTCACCCCTAACTCAAAGCGTCACCCCAGGGATACTGTGTACTGTCCCCCGTAACTCAAGGCAGCACCCCAGCAATACTGTGTACTGTCCCCCATAACTCAAGCCAGCACCCCAGTGAAACTGCAACCATCACCCCTAGTTTCAAGGTACCTAAACTGCGGGCCTACACCCTTACGTCATAGCAGCCCACTCAAGTCATGACACCACCCACCACCCCCACTCACCTCCACCCCAAACCACAGGCAGCCCTCTCAAGTCCTGACACCACCAACCACGCCCCACTCATCATTGCCCCAACACCTAGGCAGTCCCCTCAAGTCCCGACACCACTCACCACCCCCACTCACCTCCCCAACACCCAGGCAGCCCCCTCAAGTCCTGACACCGCCTACCACACCCACCTGCCTCCACCCCAACCCCAGGCAGCACCCTGCTAGTCCACCCACCACCGCAGCTCACCTCTGCCCCAAACCCCAGGCAGCACCCTCAAGTTCTGACACCACCCACTACCCCTACACTCACCTCTGCCCCAACCACCAGAAAGCACCCTAAAGTCCCGACAGCACCCACCACCCCCACTCACCTCTGCCCCAACCCTCAGGTAGCCCCTGAAGTCCTGACACCACCCCACACACCTCTGCCCCAACCCCCAGGTAGCCCCCCAAGTCCTGACACCACCCCCACTGACCTACACCCCAACCCCCAGGCAGCACCCTGCTAGTCCACCCTCCTCCCACCACCTCCACCCCAACCCCCAGGCATCCCCCTCAAGTCCTGACACCACCCACCAACACCACTACCTCCGCCCCAACCCCCAAGCAGCCCTCTCAAGTCCTGACAACACCCACTCACCTCTGCCCCAACCCCCAGGGAGCACGCTGCTAGTACACCTACCACCCCCACTCACATCTGCCTCAATCCCGAGGCAGCCCCCTCAAGTCCTAACACCACCCACCACCCCTACTCACCTCTGCCCCAACTTTCAGGCAGCATCCTGCTAGTCCACCCTCTTCCCACCACCCCCACTCACCTCCACCCCAACCCCCAAGCAACCCCATCAAGTTATGCCACCACTCACCTCCACCCCAACATCCAAGCAGCACCCTGCTAGTCCACCCTCCTCCCACCACCCCAGCTCACCTCTGCCCCAACCCCACAGGTAGCCCCCTGAAGTCCTGACACCACCCCCACTCACCTCTGCCCCAACCCCCAGGTAGCCCCCCACGTCCTGACTCCACCCCCACTGACCTCCACCCCAACCCCCAGGCAGCACTCTGCTAGTCCACCCTCCTCACACCACCTCCACTCACCTCCACCCCAACCCCCAGGCATCCCCCTCAAGTCCTGACACCATCCACCACCACCACTCACCTCCGCCCCAACCCCCAGGCAGCCATCTCAAGTCCTGACACCACCCACAACCCCCACTCACCTCTGCCCCAACCCCCAGGGAGTCCGCTGCTAGTCCACCCGCCACCCCCACTCACATCTGCCCCAATCCCCAGGCAGCCCACTCAAGTCCTGACACCACCCACCACCGCACTCATCTCCGCCCAAACCCCCAGCGAGTCCCTTCAAGTCTTGATACCACCCCCACTCACCTGTGACCCAACCCCCAGGCAGCCCCCTCAAGTCCTGACACCACCCGCCACCCCAGCTCACCTCTGCCCCAACCTCCAGGCAGCACAATGCTAGCCCACCCACCTCCCACCACCCCCACTCCCCACCACCCCAACCCCAAGCAACCCCATCAAGTCATGCCACCACTCACCTCCACCTCAAAACCCAAGCAGCATCCTGCTAGTCCACCCTCCTCCCACCACCCCCACTCACCTCCTTCCCAACCCCCAGACAGCACCTTCAAGTCCTAACACCACCCCCACTCACCTCTGCCCCAACCACCAGTCCACACTCCTCTCACCAGCCCCACTCACCTCCACCCAACCCCAGGCAGCCCCTGCTAGTCTGCCCTGCTCCCACCACCCCCACTCACCTCTGCCCCAATCCTCATGTGGGAACCCTCAAGTCTTGATGTCACCCATTCACCTCCGCCCCACCCCCCAGGCAGCCCTCTCAAGAATTGATACCACCCCCACACATCTCCACCGCAAACCCAAGGCAGCCCCCTCAAGTCCTGATACCACCTCTGCCCCAACCTCCAGGCAGCACCCTGCTAGTCCACCCTCCTCCCACCATCCCCACTCACCTCCACCCCAACCCCCAGGCACCTTGTCAAGTCATGCCACCACCACCACTCACCTCCACCCCAACCCCCAAGTAGCACCATGCTAGTCCACCCTCCTCCCACCACCCCCAGGGAGCACCTTCAAATCCTAATACCATCCACACCCACCTCTGCCCCAACCCCCAGTCCACCCTCCTCCCGACACCCTCACTCACCTCCACCCCAAACCCCATGCAGCACCCTCAAGTTCTGACACCACCCCACTCACCCCCGCCCAAGCCCCCAGGCAGCACCCTGCTAGTCCGCCCTCCTCCTACCACCCCCACCCATCTTCACCCAACCCCAGGCAGCCCCCTGCTAGTCTGCCCTGCTCCCACCACCCCCACTCACCTCACCTCTGCCCCAATCCCCAGGTAGCACCCTCAAGTTCTGACACCACCTCCACTCACCTCCACCACAACCCCCAGACAGCAACCTCAAGTCCTGACACCACCCACCACCCTCACTCACTTTTGCCCCAACCCCCAGGCAGCACCCTGCTAGTCCACCCTATCCCCACCATCGCCACTCACCTCCCCCAAACCCCCAGACGGCCCCCTCAAGTCCTGATACCATCCACCACTCACCTCTGCCCCAAACCCCAGGCAGCCCTCTCAAGTCCTGACACCACCCCCACTCACTTCCTCCCCAACCCCCAGGCATCATCCTGCCAGTCTACCCTCCTCCCTCACTCACCTCTGCCCCAACCCCCAGGCAGCCCCGTCAAGTTCTGGCACCAGCCACCACTCCCACCCACCCCCACCCCAACAACCAGCGAGCCCCCTCAAGTTCTGACACCACCCACCACCCCCACTCACCTCTGACTCAGGCAGCACCCTGCTAGTCCTCCCTCCTCCCACCAACCCCACTCACCTCTGCCCCAGGCTGCACCCTCAAGTTCTGACACCACCCCCACTCACCTCCACCCCAGCCCCCAGCCAGCATTCTGCTAGTCCACCCACCACCCCCACTCACCTCAACCAAACACCAGGCTGCAACCTGCTAGTCCATCCTACTCCCACCAACCCCACTTACCTCTGCCCAACTCCAGGCAGCCCCCTCAAGTTCTGACACAGCCCCCCGTGCACCTCCGGCCCAACCCCCAGGCAGCAACCTCAAATCCTGACACCACCCCCACTCACCTACGCCCCAACATCCAGGCAGCACGCTGCTGGTCCGGCCTTCTCCCACTATCACCACTCACCTCTGTCCATCACCACTGATAGCCTCCTGCCAGTCTGCCCCTACCAGACCAACGTGGAGCTTCAACTTACCTCAACTCCTCTGGCCTGCCTCCACCATGAAGTATACCTGCCACATATCCTCCACCAACATGATCAACTGGGAGCACGGCTGTTGAAGCCTGGAGCATCTTTCATTACTCCCTGGTAGACCACACTCAGCGGCACATCCAGAGGACAGCACACTGTTGCACCACCTGCACAGTAGCCACCCCATGTACATGTGAAATGGTAATGCAATGCAATGTGGCATATGTACAGTGCTTTTGTGCCATTGCAATGGCCTCAAAGCACTGTAAGTGAATGCCCTTGGAGGACAGAAGTCCAAGGAATCACATCTGGGCCAAATTATAAAGAATGCCTGGTGCATTCCAGCCAAAGTCCCTGCCAGTGATGAAAGCAGAGCAGGCCTGTGTATGGGCGATGTGAAGGATGTCAGAGAGTGTGTGACTCAGGGAGACAGAAAAAGTGTGCCACTATACTGAACCATCATTGATTGCAGGTGTGTGCGGGTGGGTGGCCGACAGAGCAATCTACCATCCACTACACAAGTGAGTTCAGCCCATCCATCCACAGTGAGGCCACATCTCACTGCAACTCCCACAATGCCAAACACTGCTACCAGTGAATGGAGCGTGGGCACATACATATTTGTAAGTGTAAAAGGAATATCTAAACATCAGTCGAGCATGAAGGAACCCATCGCACATTAAGATCAGCCACCCAGTAGCAAATGAACAGAGGTGAATGAGCTGTCATCACATACAAAAAGCAAGTAAAACATGGTAAACATTTGGAAAGATCTAACAAGCAATAGGGGTGCCCCTTTGTGCAAGCGTGAGTGGGGGCGAGATATACTGCTTAAACAGAACCAAAAAAGGTACCCACGCTGTGGACAGTCCTAAATTCTGTCGGTTATGAAGGTGAAAATCTCCATAATAATGCAAGGATTGTGCTTTCAGAGAAAGTCACAAAGGGTAAACCAAAGAAAACGTCTAAAGAGTACTGACAATAGATTTATTATTCAGAACACATTTTTTTGTTATTCAAAATTTTTACAAAAGTTAAATGAAGAAATTGAAAAAAAGCGAAAAAAAGACATGAATCATAACATTCATCATATATACATAAATTCAAAAGAACAACATATTCATCAAATAGCTAATTGGATTGTTTGAAATGACTTGAAATGCTGAGACAATCCTTGCAGGATAACAATTGTTCCTACAACATAAAGACTACCAGGGTGTGTTAAAAACTACCCTGGTAGGTATCGGGAGAGATTATTCAATCGACTAAATTTGAGTGGTTATCTGCCAATGTGTAGGAAAGATCATAAACTTGTTCCCAAAGTACTTCCAATCGAGAAGGGAACAATACACATGGATAACACGTTTCGGCGTGCCAAACGGGCATCAATAGTAAGGGCCTTCCTCAGGGCAGGAATGATGTGGTATGGTAGTATCATCCTAAAGGGGGCAGAGATAAATGGGACATATGTTATACACACAGAACTCTATTAGACAACTTCTGAGGAATATCTGAGTTAAGGGGACTGCTGTCCTAGATATACGGGTCATTCACCCTGTACAAACTTTAAGAACAGGGTGGAATCTGTAAAGGCTACTTTCCCAGTGCATTAGGATTCTTGCACTGTAACTCGGTACAGCCAAATTGACCAAGAGAGAGAACCTGGGCCAAAGCTCTAAACTTGCTGTGCGGAGGTACAGCAGCTGTAAAGACAAAAGCAGAAAGAAAGAGGGGGCCTCAGGATTGTAGGAAAGGATCATGGGGTAGACCAATGAAGGTTACTGCATACAAACATCAACAGGTAGTGTCCGAGTGACTGCACACAGAACCAGTTGTGCTTCTTAAAAATGAACACAAAAGAATGTGAACAAAAACTGAGGGAAAAGAGGAGAGCTGATGTGATCAAAAATCGGGAGTAAAGCTAAGCTGGGAGATGACAGACACAATGTCTGGGTGGATTCAAATGCACAGAAACCCAGGCGTGAAAGAGCGGCAAAGCGCCAGCCCCGCAAACCAGGAGGAGCGGGTGCTCGTGCAAGTGAGAGACGGCAAATGTGAAGCACACCGAGGAGTGAGTTGAAGGATAATAAGATGTGCAGGAAAATAAAATGGAATAAAATAAAATATATTAAATATAATATAAATTAAATAAAAGGGGGTTACCTGCTAGTCACACTCCAGGTGGGACTGAAATAGGGGACTGGACTGGTTACTTGGCAGTCAGGGTTGGTGGATAAAATCCAACGGCACAGTAGGTGCTATGAGAGAAAACACACCAACCGAAGATCATGAGGAGAAATGAATTAGCAAGGAAGTCGGAAGCCATGTAGGCATATCACATAGGTGAACAATGGTTGATAGGAAGGGCAACTGAACGTGCCATGGGAGCGGCAGCCCTGAACAGCCTGTGTTTGGTGGACTGCTTACCAGTACACAATCTCAGTGGCGGTGGTTCATCCGACAGGACCCCCGAAGTGGAAGGAGCTGACGGGGAAAAGAATGCCGCGTCATGCTGCGAAAAACGTTGCCGTGAGACCTTCGCGAGACGAGCAGCTGGGGCTAATTAAAGCCGGCTTGCACGTCGCGGGAGGGTTGTCACGGCAACCTCGCTCCAGGCAAGGGGACAGGGGGTGTGTCAGCCGCCCAGCACGGAACGCTGGGCGTAGAGGAACGGATCTGGCTGGGGAGCCAATGGAAAGGGAGGCGGGAATCAGCCTCAATTGTAAACAGAGCCACGGAAGGGAGATAAACCGTGTTGCTGTAGCACGGGCACTGCAAAAACCCTGGCTGCAGCGTTGAGAAGAGTTTGAACACCAGGGTCAGGCAGGAAAGTGTCCCTTGGGGGGGGCGGAGCGGGGGCGCGGCAGGGAAGAGAGCTGCCGCGTCAAGGAAAAAAAAATGAATGCATTAAAAGTGAACAAAAAAACGCCGGCTGGAAAAAGGGCAGTACATAAAGACCGCCGGACTAGCAACTCAAAAATAAATGAAGCAGTCAGCTGGCCAATGACAGAAAAAGATGTCATGCCAAATTGGCTCTGGAGGGAAAAAAAAATGTTTTTTTAAAAAAATGGAGCAGTCACAGTGTGTCAGCCAATCGGGCACGGGGCTATGGCCAGACTAGCAAAGTGCTAGATAAATGAGCAAAAAGGGCCAGGCCGTGCAGGGAGGCACCTGCCACGGAAGTCAGTGCAGCCTTCGTGAGGAGCAGGCCGTACAGTAGCTAAGAATAGCAGCAAAACAGAGTGCCAGGATGAGGCGTCGCAGAAGCGGCAGTCCCTAGCACGTAGGTCACGTGTGGGTGATAGTGTCTGGACAAGAGTGAGAGAGGGCCTGTGGGGATCGATTCACACCCCGAGAGGGGTTATATAGGGGGTATGAATTCCTCGTTGAGGCCATTGCGAAAAGTGTCAAGGCGATGGATCCATCTGGCTTCTTTGGATAGAAGGCAAGAGAGGGCATTGGAGGAGTGAACAACTATGTCTACAATCCACCAGTCAATGTCATCAACTGAGTGATGAAGTTCTACGTAATGGCTTACAAGAGGTGCGCTCATGGTCTTGCACCGAATCCTTGAACGGTGTTCACAGATTCTGATATGGGCAGCACACATTGTCTGACCCACATATCTGAGGCCACAAGGGCACTCAATGACGTACACCACTTGTTTGCTTTTGCAATTCGTTATGTTTCGAAGGGTCCATGGTCTTCCATTAACCACAAATTCTTTGGTTTTCCTTGTAAATTTACAGGCTGTGCAGTTACCACACGCAAAGTGGCCCACAGCACTCCTCAGGTTCCATAGGCACACTCTAGGTGCAGGTTTAACAAATCTGGAATGTACAAGGTGGTCTCTTAAGTTCTTACCACGTTTGAAAGCAAAACTGGGGATTAGCTCGTCCTGAAGACAGAGGCGAGTCAAAGGCCAGTATTTAGAAATTAGTTTCCTTATTTTTTGAGAATGAGTGCCATGTGTAATGACACAGGCGGTCCTAGGGCGAACGTCCAGAGCTTTGTTTCAGGTGCCAGTAGGGCCTCCGTGTTGTAGAATCTGGTACGTTTTTTCGATTTAGATATGATGTGGAGTGGGTATCCCCGTTGGGTCAATCTGCTATCTAAATCCTATGCATGTTGGTAAAACTCCTCAATGTCAGAGCAGTTACGTCTAATCCTAAGAAATTGACCAAAGGGAAGGTTCTCTCTAAGATGTCTCGGGTGGTCGCTTGAGAAGTGAAGGAGGGTGTTTCTGTCACTTGGTTTACGGAAGAGGTTACATTTTATCTTTCCTTCTTTGTGCTTAATTTCCATATCCAGAAAATTAACCATGGTCTCACTGGATTCCATTGTGAATTGAATGTCCGTATTCACATTATTAAGCCAAGCTAGGAACTTATCAAGAATGTCTTTGCTGCCCTCCCAAATAAAGAGAATGTCATCGATATACCTCTTCCATTGGTGTATTCGACTTCTGAATGGATTGATGTCAGCAAAAATGTTTATCTCCTCAAACTCTGACATAAAAAGGACAGCTAAACTTGGCATGAAAGTCGCGCCCATTGCCGTCCATTTTGTCTGGAGGTAGAACTGACCATCAAAGTCAAAATAGTTTTTAATAAGGGCCAGTGTTAGTAACTCAATGATGAAGGGGATGGGGACTCTGTTCTGAAGGTCTTATTTGATCAGATGTCTCCTCATACACTCAATCGCCTCACCCTGTGGTATGCTAGTATACAAGGATTTGTTATCCATGGTTACTAGCAAATGTAGTGTTGGATCAAAAGGTAGATCTTCAAAGGTTTGGATGGTATGGGTTGTGTCACGTAAGTATGTGGGGGTCAGGACACTCATGGGTTTCAGGAAAAAATCTATACATTTACAGACTGGTTCAAGGATCGAACCACACCCAGACATGATCGGCCTGCCCGGTGGGTTGACACTATTCTTATGGATCTTGGGGAGGGCATAGATGGTCGGTACCCTCCCTTGATTGTTGGTCAGGAATTCAAGTTCTTTCTTAGTGATCCAATCTCTGTCCCTTGCATAATTGGCAATCTCAGTAATCTCATTAAACATGTTCTTGGACGGGTCTTGTCTAATTTTCGTGTAACTGATGTCGTCAGCTAGGAGGTCATTAACTATGAGGAGGTATTGGGTTGATGTCATGTGCCACCACCTTTATCCGCTGGTTTGATAACCAATGAGCGATTTTTGGATAGTTCAACAATTGCTTGGTTTTCCTCTCTTGATATATTGTAGCGATAGTTAGATTTCTCTCTTTTGAGGGTGTGTAGATCTTTAAGGACACATTTCTCAAAGGTGATGATTTCAGGGGGTACCTGATGGTCCTGAGAACAAAAGGTGGAGGGCACGTGTAACCCTGAATCTTGGTCCACATTCTCGTACTCTCGATCCTCGAAAAAAGGCTTTAAGTCGCACAATTTCTCCATTTCGGTATTAAACCAATCGGTTTGATGGCTGGGGAGATAAGAAAGTCCTTTCGAGATAGCTGATATTTGTATTTTTGAGAGGGCAAATTTAGCCAGATTAAAAATGGGTATAGATTGTTCATCTACCTGGTTCGTCTCCTGCGGCCTCGAGTGTTGCGCATCATTGGTTGGAATTGATTGTACCACGGGGGTCTCCAACTGGGTAGCCCCATCATCCCGCCACCTCCTAAAAAAGGATGCAGTGGTGGTTTTTGGTAGTTGCCAAAGCGGCGTGGCTGATTTTGGTGACTCTGGTCGTCTGACCCACTGCTGCTGGAGTTCAAAAAAGAAACCCATTTCCTCCTATACCTACCTTGATTTTGTGAGGGTTGTTGTGTTTTTGCAGCTTCTCTAGTCTGGTCGGTGGTATAAGGAAAAATCAGGTCTAGGTTAAATTCCTTGGTATCTTTGGTCAATGTTTTAGTTTTTTTGGAGACAGTCGCAGTCTTGAAGTCTGCAAAGAGTTTATTAGTGGCTAAAAGTTGTTCTCGAGCATCAGTAAGTGCAGAATTATTTAAAAAGCTTTGTTCCTCCTGTTTCATGTCTTTTTTTGCTTTTTTTCAATTTCTTCATTTAACTTTTGTAAACATTTTGAATAACAAAAAAATGTGTTCTGAATAATAAATCTATTGTCAGTACTCTTTAGACATTTTCTTTGGTTTACCCTTTGTGACTTTCTCTGAAAGCTCTATCCTTGCATTATTATGGAGATTTAACCTTAATAACTGACAGAATTTAGGACTGTCCACAGCATGGGTGCCTTTTTTGGTTCTGTTTAAGCAACATTTGGAAAGACACATGAATAAGTGAGTACCCATCCACAATGAGAGACACCAAACCCCATCATCAAACATCTCACACATCACCACTGCCATCAATGTATGCACACCATTATGCACACACTGAAAATATCACTCCATCAACACCCTGACAACAAACAAGCAGTGACTCAGCACCACAAAGTATGGCATCAGAGGAACAGCCATAGTCCATTCCAACTGTCTGATGGCCCCACTCCTACATGTGAAACCCATGTGCACATGTCCACGTGTGATGCTGGCAATCGCTTTTGGAGGGACAGGGCCTCCTAGTCCTTGTACTACCACTTCTGTGTGTGTCTTTTCTTTATGTTTTCTGCCACTGAGGTCCAACCTGGACCTCTGGCAGTGCAGTTCTTCATGTTTCCTTCTAGTGAACACCACCCATGGGATACCCTCATAGCACCCATGGGTGGGCGTGCACCCTTGTACACCTTATGTGTGTTTTGTGGCACCTGTGTGTTGCCCACAGAGCAGGGTATGGGCTGGTGGCAGCTATGTGCTGACCTAGCAGTGACTCTGAGTGTCCTCCATTTTTGGGACACGCAGGTGCTACCATAGGAATTAATGTATTCCTAAAGAAAGGCAAGATGGCCACTGTAGCCTCTTGGTGGTTTCTATTGCCTTTACACCTTGTTTCCCAATGTCCTGGGAAGGCCTGACTCTGTCCCTTTCTCCCCGACTAGCTGTTGGGTGGAAAGACCATATATGGCTCTGGGTCTGCCTCCTGTCATTCTGACTGGAGCCTTCCCAGGGGCT
Source organism: Ambystoma mexicanum (assembly GCF_040938575.1). Classification (NCBI taxonomy): domain Eukaryota; kingdom Metazoa; phylum Chordata; class Amphibia; order Caudata; family Ambystomatidae; genus Ambystoma; species Ambystoma mexicanum. Next base: position 820,791,849 of record NC_090933.1, on the reverse strand, counting down.
GTGTTTTATGGGCAAACCCTTGGGGTGGGACCTGTATGAATGGAGTATGAAGCCAACTCTCCTTCTGTGTTGTGGGTGTCTGGTGTTGGTGTGTGTGACACAATGCCCGGGCCAGCCCGGACTGAAAGTGAAGTGAATGCAGTGTAGTGTGCTGAAAGGCTGGGTGCTTGGTGGAGTGAATGGCATGAATACCTGTGAGCCTGATTGGCTGCCTGTCTGCATGAATGCACTCCCAAGTGATTGGCTGCCTAAGCCTGACTCAGTCTGACTGAATGAGGAGCAAAACTGTATAACTAGAGATCTCTCACTCATCAATTTGTTCTGAGGCTGAATCTTGAAACTGAAGCTGTTCTGAATCTGAAACCTGAAGCTTGAATCCTGGGTCCAGTCGGAGGAAGGAGTCTGCAACTGCATTTCTTCAAGGAATCTGAAGCTTGCTGAGCTGACCCAAGGACAGAATCAAGAGAGAACCTTTTTAGGCGACCTCTTCCTGAGCTATGTGGGACTATTGTGCACCTGCTACTCTTCATCAGAAGTACCCGGGAAGCCAGTCCTGTGTACCTGCCATCCAACGAAGTGGTCTTCATGAGTCCAGTAGTGGAGTGCTCTGACATCTTGACTTGAAGAGGTCCAGTTGTGTCGCCCAGTGTCTGGATGAGTTTATGTGACCGCTGGAAGCCAGATTGCTGTCTACCGCCCAGAAGAAGGGGCATTGTGGCATAGTGCTGCTTGACACCCAGAGCTGCGAAGTTCCAGCTGAACAAAGAATCTTTCAAGGGACATGCCTGACATGACATCTGGCCGCTTTTTCTCACCGAAGAAGATCCCAGTTCTCTCTGTGCAGAGGAAGGTCAGCCGGTGGGGTACCCACCACCAAAATCCAAAGAAGACGTCCCGCGGGTCCAGCCTTGGTGAGGGTCCGTAGACCATTCCAGTGGTCAAATCCAAGTTACCAGAAGCCACCCTGAAGCGCTTTGAAACACTTTGTGTATAGGCGCTATATAAATAAACAATCATATCATATAATACCCAGAGGTCCATGTGGCAGCTGCAGCACCGAAGAACTAAAAGCTAGAGGACCGCAACATCCTGAAACCTGACGCCTACCTTTGCCACTCCACCCGTCACCACCGAAAGGCATCCAAGGTCCCCAGGGGTCTTATCCTCTTCATCCAGGCCTTTTCAGAGTCCACAGCAAGTTTCACCTTTGTTGGACATCCCCAGTCGGAGTAAGGACCCGCCAACAGAGACCACTGCGAAGACCGAAAGTGCTGCATTTGCGAGACTGTCTGGTTCCTCTTGGCCTTGGCATCCCAACAACTCGTTCTTGCATGGTAGTCCATCCTTCGGGGGTCCTATCGAGTAAAGCCAAAAACTCTACCACTTCGCCTGCCCAGGCACCAAAGGTACTGTGACGAGGAAGAGCATCTTCCAGCCTCGGGAGTCATGCAGGAGTCCCAGAGTCATCTTGGATCTTGTTCTCCTGTGGCATCACAGGTACATTGGGGTGGTAGAACCTGTAAAAATAAATCAGAGCATTATTGAACATTTCTGTACTGGGCTTTAAAAGACAAGATAAGGTACTCTCCAACTTTTCCATTACATGTTGCCCAGGTAGGGGGATCCTCACACAATATTACTATTTGAGTCTCATGAAAGTATACTGCCTATATTCTGAAACTAACCTACTGTTCTTCCTTGATCTATGAAAGTACACCTTACTTAAGAATTTGCATGCCTGCTTAAAGCTGTCAGTAACTGGTACATTATTACTGAATTTAAGTCTAGTGTGGTACCACATAGAGTGTATAAATGTGTTTGTTTGTTTGTCTATTCATTTGTAATGTGCACCAGACCCAAAGGTATCAGGGCGCAGAGGCTACAAGGAGATACACAGCTTGGTTTACAGGAATAAGTTACACATGGCAAACAGATATGGAACTAAAGTACAGGTACAAGAAACAAGTATGAATCAATAAACACAAGGAAGAGCACACAAACAGGCATGCTATGTGAGAGCGAAGGATAGCATCGGGTGGTCAGTGTGGCAGGTGGAGAGGATACCGGGCCTTAAAGATCAGATGACTTGAGCCAGTTGATGTAGTTAAGTCTAAAGTTCTGGTAGGATTGATCTTCTCGGAGTGAAAGCGGCAAGGAGTTCCATAGCAGGGCCACTTTGACAGGAAAGCTACTGCCTCCAACCTTCGATAGCTTAAATCTAGGAATGGTGAGGCAGTTAGTGTTGGCTAGTGTAGGGGGTCTGATGGAAGTTCTTCTGCGGAATCCCTCAGAGAGATAACTAGGAGCAGCGTTATTCAAGGCTTTATGGGTAAGTGAAGCAGTTTTTAACAGGATTTTGTCATCGGTCGAGAGCCAGTTGTTTGGACGCCTAATCTCAGATATATGATTTCTCCTAGCCATGCCCAGGGCCTCTTTAAGGGCATTATTTTGAAGAGTTTGGATTCTGTGGATGATCGATTTATTGGAACCAATGTAAAGGACATTGCAATAATCTAACCTAGAGAGAATGAGCGCTCTGGCCAAGATGATGCAACTATAGTCAGAAAGAAAGGGTTTGCCGGTTCTGATAAGCTTACAAGTGTAAGCGGTGGCAGAAGCCATGGCATTCACTTGTTTGGTAAAGGAGAGAGTGGAGTCGAGGTAAAAACCAAGGATTTTTACCTCACTGGCCACTTTGATGAGGTTACCATAGATTATGAAAGAGGAGTAATCATGGCCTAGTTGTTTGAGGTTGGTGGGGGTACACAGGATGATGAGCTCTGTTTTATCATCATCCAGTCACAGACCGTGAGTTGCCATCCATACCTGGATGATGAGAAAAACTCTATTCACCAAGGCCAAATCCTTAACGTAATCCCCTGAAAGTGGGAGGCGAATCTGAGTATCATTTGTGTAGTTAGTGTAGGTGATACCAAGATGGTCCAGATCATCGAAAAGGGGCTTAGTGAATATGTTATACAATGTGGGAGGGACGCAATAACCCTAGGCCACCCCACAGGTAATGGGAATAAGGCCTCCAGCTGCTGAAGGGGAGAAGACCCTCATGGTCCTATCACTTAAGAAAGACTTGATCCAGACTATGACCTCCTGGGAGAAGTGTGCGGCTGAGTCTAGATGGCTGCATAGGACCTTGTGGTGCACAAGGTCAAATGCAGCCGAGAGGTCAAGGAGGAGAAGGAGGGCTGATTTCCCCTTGTCCCTTAGCTCATCGACTTGGGCCTTCAGGTCGATGAGGGCAGTTTCTGTTCCGTGTCAGGGACGGAAACCTGATTGTTGAGCTCCTAAAAGGTGGTGTAGTTCCAGATATTTCTGAATTTGAAGGTATGCAACCTTCTCTAGTATTTTTAAGAGAAAGGGTACTGTCGTGATGTATCGGTAATTAGTTGGTATGAGTGGGTCTAGAGTTTGTTTTTTTAACAATGGGAGCACCCATGATTCTTTGAGGTTAATGGGGATGGTGCCAGATACGAATGAGGCATTGATAAGTTTTGAGATAAAGGGAGCAAGTTCCCTCGCTGCATCCTTCATAAACTGGGCTGGACAAAGTTCGCCCTGGCAATTAGAAGGCTTAAGTGAGAGAATTACTTTTTCTACCTCGAGAATGGAGGTTTTAGTGAAGTTGAAGCGGGTGGGAGAGATGTCAGAGGTCGTATTCTTAGGAGAGGTGTCAGAGGTCGTCTTTTTAGGCAGCGATAGAGAATTTAGGGATGCTTTTTTTGGACTATTTTATTTTGGAGGGTAGTTACTTTGTTGGAGAGCATCTGTTGGATCTCTGAGCACCAGGTTTTGTCTTTTGTACAGGCGTCTGGTGTAGGGTTAGGAGTCTCTAATTGTTTTAGGATTATGAATAATTCCTTCATGCTGGAATTAGCTTGAGAGATGCGGTTGTTGTAGGATTCTCGTTTGGCCAGGCAGACTTCCTTTTTATATTGAGATGAGATCTTAGTCAGTTTAATTCTGTTTGCTTCTGAAGGGAGTAATCTCCAGGAGGTCTCACAGTTCCTTTTGTTTGCCGTAGGTTTTTTAGATATGGGGTGAACCACTTGTTCAGATGGGATTTGGGCTTACTTGGTCTTAGTTTAATCGGGGCAACAATACCGAAGATGGGGGCGCTAGAGAGCCAGTCGCCATGATGGCTGCCTTTCTGTGAGCTCCCGCGGACCTGAAGCAAGGCAAGGTCTAATCCGTGCGCATCGAGCCCATCTTGGTCCTTGAAGGTGGTATAGTGCCGGGTAGAAGTTGCAGCAGCAGCTGGCTGAATTTGGGGAAGAACAGAAACCCGTGGACCTACCTGCAGCGGGGGTGCGTGGAGGGCCTGGGAGGATGGGAGCACGGCTCGGGGAAGGCCCTGCCCAAGTGCCTGTGCGCTCCAGATCCCCGCCCCCAGGAAGAGTTGTGCAGACCGCTCGCCAGTCCCGGCGTCGGAGCAGCTGCAGTGGGGACCGGCCGTGATTCTGCTGCGGAGTGGCCTGTGAGGAGACCCCAGCTTGGCTGGCCCGCTGACCAGAATGGTGAGCGGGGGGAGGAGGTGATGCTGGGGGCCCGGCGCATAAGTGAGGGGCGCGGCGGGCTGGCCCAGATCCTTCTGCGCAGAGGTGTGAACCCGCAGCAGTGTCTGCCGTGGGGGAGAGGTGAGAGCAGACCCAAGAGCCGTATTGGAGGTCTGGCAACTTGGTGGTCCGGATGAGCAGGTGACGCAGCGAGTCTCTCGCGGCTCCCGTGAAGGGGGGCCCTTTAATGCCATTATTCTATCCCCAAGTGCTGCTGTCCTGGAGAGCTCCTGGGGGAGACAGAAGTGCCCAGATGAGCTGTTAACTGTGACGTGACGGCTGAGGTACAGCGGCCCTGAATCAGGCATCCGGGAGGAGGGCTGCTTGGTGGGCGGTGCCGGGTGGGCCAGCGGCACAGCACGCATTGGGTCCCTTCGCCGAGCTGTTGGACATTGGTGTAGTCTGCAGGGTGGACTCGGGGGGACCTCTTGGGCAGCCATTAGGTTGTGGGGTCTGCGATTGGTCACGACAGTGAAGACCTATCTCCTCTTCCCCTCCTAATATTGGCAAACAGCACGAAGGAGACTTGAATTTGCAGGATGCCCCCCCTGGCTGAGACGGTGAGGCGGGTGGAGGGCTCAGGTCATCAGGAGTGTGGGGCGGGCTGCCTTATGGGAGATGGAGGTGAACTGAGGTCCAGTGAAGCCCAATAAGTAGACTATACGGGAGGCCCCATGAGTGGAGTGACGGGAATACCTCAGCGCCAGCATAAGCCCGGGAAGTGAAATAAAGATTGCCAAGGAAGGGGCCTCATTCATGGTGACGGTTGCTGTGGCTGCGTAGGGCTACCGGGTGTCAGGCAGCTGGTGGTGGCGGCAGTCCGACTGTTCGGTTCCCATCAGGTAATGGGCAACAAGAGACAGACCTGTCTCCCATATACACAAATGGAAGACCAGGGGCAGCGCGCTGTCAACCGATCAGCCCCCCCAGAGGTCCCAGGACATGGCGGCACCCACAACATTGGTGGGGGCAAAGGACGGTGCGGGCCTCGAGGCTCCTGCATCTGAATTGAGTGTAGGTCTGGCTGAAATGCGGAGTGGATTCGCTGCCATTAACTCCAAGCTTGACGGTCTGACCTATTAGGTTGACAGGATGCAAGAAAGAATCGATAAAGAGAGCAGCAGGACATCCAAGGTTGAGACCAGGGTCAGCACGCTGGAAGACACGTGTAATGACACAGTTAGAGTGGTCCAAGACATGCAGCGGGAGATGAAGGCAATAAAAGATAAGAATGAGGACCTTGAAGCAAGATCTCGCAGGAACAACATTCGGGTGGTGGGTATCCCGGAAACGATCCTGCAGCAGAACATGGAGGTCTTTATGGAAAATGTTGTCAAGGAAGTGCTGCAGGGGCCGGCTCTGTCGTCACAGTTTCTGGTGGAGAGGTCCCACCGAATTACACAACAGGTGCCGAGGCCAGGATAAAACCCAAGACCAGTGATAGCTAAGCTACTTAATAATCAGGACCGGGACACTATCTTGAGGAGGGCGAGGGAGCTCACAGACCTCACCTTCGAAAACTGTAGCGTGTCTATCCATCCGGATTTCACTCCCGTGGTCCAGAAGGCCCGGATGTCGTTTGCTGCAGCCAAGCGGGCGCTCCGGGTTAGACGGTTCCAATATTCAATGCAATACCCTCCCAAGCTATGGCTGCAGCACAATGGGAGGGTGCATTTTTTCACAAGCCCGGAGGCAGTGCATGAATTTATTGAATCTCTCACGAAATAGGATGCAGCAGCAGTGTCAATAGTCAAGGACATGTAATGAATCAGCCCAGCGGCATACACTGAATGAAAAAGAGTTGCTGACCTCCCCTCGCGATGGGACAGCGAGGGGCCATGTGGGTGGCAGTATCCGGCGCCCCCGGGCTGTTGCTCATGCTGATGTTGTTGGGGGGGCTGTTGCTCATGCTCATGTTGTTGTGGGGGTGTGTTCTGGGAGGGGAAGGGGTCACTGCCGGTTGGGGTTGGGCAGTGTGGATGGGGGAGGGGGCCATGGGATCGGTTTGGGAGGGGTAGGGGGAGTTGTGGGAATGCAGTGCCGGTTCTGCAGTTTTGTGTTAATTCAAAATGTGTCACATCATCTTAGTTGGTACGAGTGCTTGCTAGCGGTAAGGGTTATCATGGGGTGCTGCCTGTTTCCTCTGTTTTACCTGCACACTGGCACTGGCATATAAATCAATCAGCTGGAACGTGAGGGGGTTAAACAACCCACGGAAGGCACAGAAGGTGCTGCAATATTGTGAGATGCATGGGGCACGTATAGTTATGTTCCGGGAGACCCACCTCAAAGGTAAAGCGAATGAGGGAGTGGCCAAGAGCTGGGGAGACAGCAAGTTTTACACAACGTATTTGTCCTTCTCAGCAGGTGTAATGATGCTGATTCATAAGTCGCTGGGGTTTCGGGTGAGTGGCATGATAATAGATCAAGGAGGGAGGTATGTGTTGGTATCTGGTGCGATAGGTTCCACATCACTAACCCTTGTTAATATATATGGGGTGAATGTTGACGACCCGGAATTCTTTAATACGATAGTGGGGCTGTGTCTTAAGTTCACGCACACCAATATCCTGTGGGCGGGTGACTTGAATGTGATACTGGACCCCCAGATTGATAGATCGGGAGGGGGAGGAAGGGGTCAAGGGCTGCTAAGGCTGTACTTAGAGCTAAGAAGCTGCTTGAACTAAAGGATGTATGGAGGCTGCTACATACTGGGTTGGAGGGATTCGCCCACCACACATCAGCTCATAATACCTCGTCCAGGTTGGACTACATTCTGTCATGACTGCACCGAGGACTGTATACATCTCCCAAGGACGCTCTCGGATCACGCATCTATGTTATGGTTCCTGTGTTTGGGGGAGGTGCCCCCTCGCCCCCGTTGGAGGTTTAAATCAGCGGCGCTGCTTCACATTGCCTTTAAAAGTGAGATACATAGCTTGATTACTCATTTTTTTAAAGAGGATCAGGGCACAGTGGCCAGGAGAGGAACATTGTGGGAGGCCTTTAAGGTGGTGTTAAGGGGTGGATGCCTGTCTAAAGAGTTGGGGGTTCTGAAGCTGATAAGAAGAAAGTTGACTGAAACGGAGCTTGAGATCAAGCGCTGGGAGGAGGAGGTGGGGAGTTCGAGCACTACAAGTGTGCTTTCTAAATTGAAGGAGGGACTGGACAGGTTCCACAAACTTGCAGAGCAGGAGATGAGATACTTTGCGAGGCCGGCAATGGTGCGCAAGTACAGGGAGGAAGGGAGGCCTGGTAGACACCTGGCAATGCTCTTGCAGTTTGAGCGGGGGCATAGGGAAATCACGGCTCTGGGGACACCTGGGGGGGCGATAGTCGTGAAAACCTGTGAAATTCCAGAGTATTTCCGTGGTTACTATGAAGCCTTGTACTCTTCGAGGGGCACTCTTTCGGGAGTGGCTCTCACGGAGTATGTTCGAGGGGCATCTCTTCCCCGGCTCACTGCAGAGGCGTCAGGGGCACTGGCAGCTCCCATTGTGGTGGAGGAAATTTTGCGGGCAGTGCGGGATCTCCCATCATCCAAGGCGCCCGGATCAGACGGCATAACAGCAGAGTTCTATAAAGAGTGGGGCCCTGGGGTGGCACGTCAGATGCTGGGAGTATGGGAGGAGGGCTTGGCATTGGGACAACTCCCCCCTACTATGAGGGAAGCAGTGATCACCTTAAGCCGGGCAAGGACCAGCTGGAGTGCTCGTCCTATCGGCTGATATCTTTGCTAAACTTAGACACAAAAATCTTCACCAAGGTATTAGCAGACCATTTACTCCCGTACATCACGCAGATAATTCATGGAGACCAATCCGGATTCATTCCAGGGCGTTCGACTGCGCTGAATATTAGGAGGCTCTTTGTGATTCTTGCCCAAATAGATCCATCCAAGCAAGCGGTTGCGGCGTTATTGAACATGGAGAAGGCATTTGATTTGGTCGAATGGGATTATCTATTTGAAGTCCTGTCCCAGGTGGGGGTCCCAGAGTATTTCCTAAGAGCTGTACAATTGCTCTACATGGGCTCGGGGGCTAGGATCAGCATTGGAAGCACATATTCAGATTTGTTCAGACTTGGAAGGGGCACAAGGCAAGGGTGTCCCCTTTCTCTCTTGTTATTTGCTATAGCAATCGAAGTACTGGCATGTAGGCTTAGGAGGTATCACGGCCATAGGGGCATACCCATGGGGGTAGAGGGGCGCAAGACCTCATTTCATTGTATGCCGACAATGCCATTCTGTTCCTGAGAAACCCAGAGATTAACCTGGGCCCATTGACGCAAGAAATTGCAGACTTTGGAGTGGCCTCCGGACTCTTGCTGAATCGGTCCAAGTCTACGCTATTCGCTCTCACTCTAGCTACTACACACCCGAGTAATACCGAAGGGTTTGGGTGGGAGCAGTCGGCCGTTACATATCTGGGAATTAAGGTTAGCAGAAGGGCCCAATCACTACTTAGGGATAACCATATGGATTACTTGCAGACCCTGATGAGGAATGTAGACAAATGGTGTAGGCTCCCGCTATCGCTTATGTGTAGGGTATCTCTTGCCAAAATGGTGGTGGTGCCCAAGCTCCTTTACATATTTCAAAACATCCCGGTTTGGCCGGGGGTAGACTTCTTTCGCAAGGTGCGTACCCAGCTGGTCAAGCTGGCCTGGCACCCAAAATCCCAGCGTATTGGATGGGACGGGTTGACATTGCCTTGGGAGGAGGGCGGAATATGTGCGCCAGATATTGAAGCATATTACCTGGCGACCAGGGGTGTTGCTAGGTCTGGAAAAGACCCGGGGCTACTCTGATGTTGGGACTGTTGGAACTGGGGGCTAGCTAGTCTTTTGGCTGTAGCTCCTGAGATTCTATCCGGGGCTACAACCAAAAGACCAGGGGCTATAGCCCCCTTAGCCCCCCCTAGCAACGCCTCTGCTGGCGACTCAATTGTCGTTTACCCAATACTGGATCCCGGGTGCGCCACATGGCCCCATGTATGTATAGAGCGGAAGTCGGTTAGGCCATATTCCCCACAGGGGGTATGGATCTTGGGAAAAGTTGAGGACAGGTGCGGGATCGACCCAGTGGCATGCACGGTGCACGCATGGAGGATAACCCTGAAAAGCCTCGAGTGGGCCATCCCTTCGATCCGGGTATTTCACTATGGCACATAGAGGTCCTAAAGCCGACATGCAATGTTGCCCTGGCTCGGGTCTGGGAGGTGTGGGGATTAAGCGATTTGAGGATTTGTGGTGGGGTGTTTATGTCACAAGAGATATTTTTCAACAGGATGGGGGGTGGCCTCCGGCGGAGACTCCAGTATCTTAGAATGAAAGCTGCAATCAGAGAATGGTACCCGAGTTTCCATGCCACGCCAGACACCACTCTGCTCCTGCATTACATTAGGAACTCCTCCGGTTGTTGTGGGGTGCTCTCCTCTATAAACAAGCTCATCTTGGCTGATACGAAGCGTGAGCCCCCAAATACAGGCGTAGGTGGGAGGAGGACACAGGGGAGTCATATAGTGCTAAACAATGGAGGGTGCTGTACGGGGTTACACATATGGGGGCAATTAGCTCCAGGTTGCAATTACTACAATATCACCCCAGCTCGGGTCCATAAATATGACAAGTCCAGGTCGGCAGGGTGCCCTAGATGCCCCACTGAGCCAGCAGAATTCACACACATGCTGTGGGGGTGTGTACAGTTAAGACCCTTCTGGGAGAAGGTAATGAAAACTATGTTGGATATGCTGGGTCTTGCTGTTCCATGTACACTAATGTGTGGTATGTTTGGATTGGTGCCCGGGGTGCCGAATCGATATCGTAAGCTGCTGGTGACCTGTATGATAGTGGCCATGTGGTGCATCCTGACGAGGTGGACTAATGCAAACCTGCCTGGGGCCTCCAGGTGGCTGGCAGACTTGGCTGAGTAACATGGACAGAGACTATGCAGCCCTATATGGGGCACAGAGTGAAAAAAGGGATATATGGGGGCCCCTCACGGCTTATTTGTCAACCCTGAATACGGCTCCAACCTGAAGTGGACTGAATGGGGGAGGGAATACATGATCACCTGCATCTGTGGGGTTCCAGGTATGAATACAAGTAAACTGTACTGGGCTAACAACTGCTCCCTTGTGTTCCTATGTGATTATGTGTATGTTCTGGAGTTCTGCATATGATGTCTGAAAACCAGGCGACTGTACCAATGTGATCGGATAACTTGATGATGTGAATCGGTTAATAAAAACATGTAAAAATCGAGTGAAGATATCATGATTTTATTATACTAGTCAACAAGCGTTCCAGGATCTGAACTGTCTGCAAGACAATTAAGGGTAGGGAGAATAGCGGGAATAAGTCTATCCACTGTGATATTCTTTTTGTTCCTGGTTAAGGTGGGTGGGGCAATAGGAGTAACTAGGGGGAGTGGTCTGGTAGTAGTGAGTGCAAAAGACAGGAGGGAGTGGTCCGTCTAGAGGTGAGGGGAGATGGAGGTGATATTAGTGATGCAGTTGTAATCAGCCACCCAATCTAGGGTTCTCCCTTAGTTATGAGTAGGTGCGCTAATTCTTTGGGTCAGGCCAAGTTCGGACAGGATGTTGGCAGTTGAAGTGGCATGTTTATCTTGTGTGTCATTGAAGCCCAGGTTGAGAACGTCTAGAAGTAGTAATTGTGAAGTCGTTTATATATTTGCCACAATTTGAATAGAATTGCCTGAGTACAAAGTGTTATTATTTATATGTACAGATTTTACTGAACCTTATTTTATATAAAGAAGCAGTGTTATCACCTAGCATAGTGTGTGGACATTTCTTTGTGGGGGCTTGGGGACTCACTGTACTTAAGAGCCAGCCTGCATCACCTCCTGTGAGCTTAAGCCTTGGTTGCCCGTCCATTGCTACCATATAGAAAACATTAGCTGGGGTGCTCTGTGCTTCTACCCCTACCAAATATAGGGCAGACGTACAGATAGCCCTTCCAGTATTTACACTGCATCAATCCAAACAAAGCCACCATTTCAACAACAACAACACAGAACATCAACAAACACACAGAACACATCCAGCAATGGAGTACAGACTCAACTACAGCAAACAACTCTCACACACACATCCACACCATGTACACAGTTCAACAACATGTCTGTATGGCAAAGCACGCATATAGGCAACCAACATGTGCATGACTAAGCTTCACAAAATGTGAATCCAAAAGCACCTCACCTCCCCACACCTACAAGTTCCCACCCATGGTCATTGAGCATGGATGCCACAACTACCACACACATGGTGCAGGTGCACATGTCCCCCACCAAACATCACAGTAACAACATGATACACACAGTGAGGAACCATCACACATGACTGACACAAAACATATGCACCGGGAGAACATGAAAAAAAAGTGAATGTGCCCACAGACAAAGAGACTGCAAGTGTGAAATGAACTGAATAAAACTTGTATTAAAAATTAACTATGGACTGGCCACCAGGGGACACACGGATGAGCACCACCTCCATGTGAGCTCCGAGCCTTGTGGTCCCAAAAGTGGGTTGAGCCCCCGCTGGATGACCCCCCAGAAAGGTGGTGAAAACCCAAGGGGAACAAGCCTCCCTGTGATCCAGCGAAAATCAGGTGAAAATCGGTGTTGGCGTTCCCAAAAAACCACCTGATTGCAGTACGCTCCTGAGCCCGTGGTCCATGCACCCCTTGTGTGCCTGGAAAAACAAAGGCAAAAGAAGCGTGTTTGTGCACCCAACTCCTTCCAGAGGTCCTCACAGAAGGGGCCCCCCCCGGAGCGGACTCTCGAAGCGGATGCCCCCCTGGCTCCCACCGACGACTCATTGCGGAAGCCACCCCGTTTGCCACCAGGGTCTCGGGGGGTCCCCGTCCCCCCTTCGGCACCATGCACAACGGAAAGACACCATTGCAGGAGCGAGAGGAAGGAGCTTCGATACCCGGGAAAGGGATGGGGAGTCTGCTGCCGGCCCCTTTCCCTCCGTTTGACATTGCCGTCTGGCCCCCTCTCCTGTGGAGCAGCGAGGGGCCGACAGCACGTAGGTCCTGAAGAGGCAGCCCTGCTGGGGAACACGACACCCGTGGCATCGCAAACCAGTACGTGGGCACCCGCGTATTATAACTTACCCCCTGGAGCCCTGGACTAGGACATTAAGTCCCATTGACTTGCTTGCTGCCCGGACCATTGCTGCACATTCCGGACGAGACTTGACCAACACACTTTTGCACACTTCGTGATTAGTGCAGGCCCAATGCCCCCAATGGCGTGAGATCTACAATGTGCTGGCAACCCCCATAGGAATCAACGTCCGGACCCAATTACAACACAGAGCCCAGAATCTTCGGGGAATGCTTTTAGACGCACAAGTCTCACTCACTATAAGCCAATCCAGAAACAACGCGCATTGTAGACTGTTGGGCGCCCCTTGTGCGCTCCTTTGGACACTGGATTGCCCAAACATTGAGTTACAAATCTCATTTGCCTGGATCAAGTGCTCATATTGTCAAGGGTTTTGACCCATGTTGAATCCTTAGACTGGGTAGATGTGGGGATGAGCTGCCGCCGCCCACATTCACGCCAGAATCCAGGAGAACTGCGCAGTTGGCACAAGACCACTCCAAAGATACAACCTGCTTTTGGGGGGTTCCACATCACCACTCTACTGTAAGGATGCCATCAAAACAATGTTAAGCAAGGGTCCTATACTATCAAGCAAAAGACCACTCTATTGAAATGCAGTAATTCAAGACAGATCCCAAAAATGGATGCAATACCGGTACTCACCACTATCAGAAAGCCGGCATTTTAAAACCACCAGACTTTTGTGTAAAACTGATCAAATGAACCGAAAGCAGGCCTAGGAAAGACTTGCTAAGAGGTGGATACACTGTAAAACTATATTCTGAAATGACTTGAAGGAAGTAATTATTTAATGTACATGTAAAAATTGTAAGTTTTGATTTAAACTGGGAACTAAAGTGACATTTAGCGGAATTCTGCCTGACAACAACCCCCGACAGGAGTTGAAACTTGATCAAACTGCATTCCCAGGCCTGGCTGCCTCCCGCTTCCCCACCAAAAGGAGATCACACCTCCCTGATTGAATTAAGGGAGGGGACCTGCAGACTGCAGGAGGTTGAACAAAGGCTTGTCCTGGACTCAGGCAAATGTTATATTGAGGGGGCCGTAAAGTGGCTTCCTCTTGGGAGAGGTGGGAGGAGAAGTGCCTGTGAGAGCCAGCTGAGCTTGGGGGAAGTGGATAAACCAGTTATTCCACCATGTGTTGTGGGAAGCCACACCCCTTTTTGACCAGGGCATAAGTTAAAAAGATGGATAATTCATAGTATGGACTTGTCAGAATTATATAAGTAATATCATTATTCTTGTGATTTGTCTGTGCACGTTTTAAGAGGTGTTAGGACCCTGTGGTGTATTCTGGGGGGTTGCTAGCGGAAAATAGGGTCTTACTCCAAATGTCTGCATGTTAAAAATCTGACACTTCATCAATTAATGTCCATACTCCTTGCGCACATGTGTGTAATTTTTGGTAAATGTCCGATATTGGTAAACCAGTCAAAAAGCGCAAAATGTTGTCATTTTTTAATGCAAGCCCCCAGGAAGATCAGAGGCGGACAAGCATGGACCATAAGGAATATATAATGTGTACATGTAATTTCAACAAATTGTGTATCTGGGAAATATGTATTTGAATCATATATAGATTTGTGGGCAAATTGACCAGGGGAGGATCCTCTGACCCATAAACAGACCTCATCATGATGACAATCCATTTACTTTCCCCAATCATGGGAGAGGGGAGAATTGGGCCAATGACAAGTAGAGAGGGGCAGGCTCAGTTATGCCACGCGCACACCCACTTCCAAAAGACATAAAAAGCAGACAGTGCAGGACATAGAGGACATTCAATTCCATTTGCTGCGGAGCATGCTGACCGACGACTTCACATCCAGAGATCCAATACTTAGACTTCCAAGCTAAACAGAGAGTACAGAACTTTGAACCAAGAAGGCCCACTGCAAGCAAAAGTATTTCTCAGCAGGCCTCAGCATCCTTAAAATCATTTGCAAACTATTCCACAGCCAGGCGAGCTGTCTGAATTCTTTGCCAAGAACCTTTGCCAGAACCCAGAAAGCAGTGTTACATCCAGCATCCACTTGATCCGGACCGGAAAGCAGAGCAGTATCCAGAACCAGAGGCCGCTGTATCTAGAGAGGCTAGACCAGCAGAGCAGAGCTGACCCAGACGCTGTGAGCAGAACCGCCCGAAGTCCAGTTCAGTTGACCAGATCCGTGACGAGGCCCATTCATTTCAAAATTAGGAGTGAGTATCCGCCAGAACTGTCCAGAACCCAATCTCTTAGTTAAAATAATCTAATCCAAACTATTTTAACCTAATTAGAACAGCCTCCTAGAGGCTGTCATCTGTCATTTTTAAAGCTGCACAACTGTCACCTGTCAATTCTGCAGCTGCAAGCTGTCACCTGTCATTTTGAGTTTTACTTTAAATCCGAAAATCTACCTTGATTAAATTGTCCGTATCTCTTGAACCGTTTGGGCTAGGAGATTTAACTTCCATTTGAAAGCTTAGAATCTAAGCTTTCCAAGAAGCCTAGAACCGACTTCCTACTCCTTATACTTTTACCGCAATCGCGATTTACGCACTCGCAAAATTTACCGCAATTTGCGATTTGGCCTGAATTCGTCATCTGTAAAAAGATAGCCGCTTTTACCTGAACTGCTAAAATTCGTTTGCAACCTAATAACCATCCCTGAACCATTGTTAGGGCTGACCAGAACTGATTTAAAGTGTCTACCACTCACCCTGAACCTCCTATAGGGAATTAAAAGCATTTTTAGCACATTTCTCACTTCATTGTCATCACATTCAAAGCATTTTGGGCCTGTGTTTGAAACTTCTACCTATTTCCTCTAAGCTTGCTGGGGGGGAACTGAATTTCGTATTGTATTTGATTGCATTTCTGAGAACTGTGTGCTCCTCTTTCCATCTCCTTCCATTTCTTACATTGCATAGGGGGGGGGAGTGAATTGTCAAGGAAAAGTGATTACATTGTCTTTTGTTGAAGCCATATCAAGTTATTTTCTGTACTGCATTTCATTCATCATTGCATTTCCTTGAACCATATAAAGCATTCTTTCCCACCTTATTCTTCTGTTCCTATTCATAAGTTACCTCTTGCTGATTACTGCTCATATTCACAAGTGTAATATCCATTATCAATTTATTTATAGAAGTGTGATATATATATATTGTTATATTTCTCAAATAAACCTTTTAAATTTGCAAAACAGACCTACATCTTGGCTCAGTGGGGTCAGGGGTATTCTAAGAGAGGGGTGTTATATAAGGGATGTCATCCAGAGTACATGAACTGGACCTAAAAATATATCAATAAGGGTTTCCCTCAGCATCCCAGACTAGGTATTGACTTAGCTGTAGTGTTGAAGTGGAGCCGTTTAACAATATCCATGAAGAAGTGAGCGCATTTGTGTCCTTGCGAGACACGTAAACTGTGCAACTGGCACACTGGAAAGGGGAATGCGTCTGCCCCACTAGTCGGAGAGTCATCCTGGAACAGGTACTGCATAGAGGGGCCAGAAAGCTACTATACAACCCTGCATGCATTGGTGTGTCTGTTGAGCTCTATCTATTGAAATCATTCTGGGACCGTCTGATCCGGACGCAACGAGGCTATCCATTAGGGGGTCATCTGACCACAATCAGAAGAGAAAGGTAGACAGTGCAAGGGCAACTCCCGACCTCCCTGACATACAAGAGGGAACATATTGATAGAAGGCCTGAACACCTTGAACTCTCCCCTCAGACGGTGCAGACTTGCTCCCCGCACCACAAGAAGACAAGGAAACTTAGATAGGCTCGATACGAATACAAAGCAAGAAAGCTGTTACTGCTTTCCACTGATACAACGGTCAACGCAAGTTCAGAAGAAGACACACCCAGTGCCTAGACATCAGCCTCAAAAAGACTTCCCGGAGGGTTGGGCCCCCGATATCGGGGCATGTGCCTCCTCCCATACGACAAGTTACAGCCTCAAAAAGACCTTCCGGAGGTTTGGGCCCCCGATATCGGGGCGTGTGCCTCCTCCCATATGACAAGTTACTCCTAAGCGCCAGTGAACAACTACTAACAAGCAACATCGACCCCCAGCAGGATCTTCATCAGTACACTATCAGGTCATTTGTCATAAAAAATGTAATGGTCAACCTTAGTGCCCAGGGCTGCCATCTACCCGACGCAAAGAACATTACCTATGAACGCCACCAGAGGAACCATCAATACTTCCACATACCCGCGGTGAACAAAATGTACAACGTAGAGGACTTAAATCCATATTGGAGTGCTCCCGCATAGGTGTCTCTAAGCAAGCACTGAGCACAAGCTGATAAAACCCCACTGGGTTGTTCAAGCACACTACTTGCTTTGAGTACAATGAATACAAGCTGGGCACACAATATGGACACTTGTTAGAGAACGGGACCTCCAACTTTGGGCCACGGACCCCCTTCCAGACCCAAGTGCACGCCCATCAGAAAAAGACAAGTCATCACATCATTGCAAGAGACTGAGTGCAGAGCGTCTGTAGATCCCACATTACTGACCGTACTGCAGAGTCCACAACACCCTCGATGTTAGATGTGGCGACCCAGACAAGAGGCGTACCACCATTGATTCTTGCTTCACTAACAGCAAAATTGGGCCTTGTCCGCCATCCGTGCCTCAGAGTAGTGGATTTGAAAGAAAAGTGGGGGACCTGCTTACGTATATATGGACATAAGAGTGAAACTAGACAATTTTGCCTATTCCCTGTCCCCTCCTACTGTTGAGACTCACCCAATCCCGATCATGGAAGCTGCCGGGAGCAAATCATCTGCCAGCAAAGGCGATATTGCAGCTCTCTTGAGCGAAATCAAGAATATGAGAGCCAACATAGGAGGAAAAATAGATAAAATCACACAGCAAATGGACAACATTGAAGAGAGGCTTGAAGGAGTTGAGAACAATCAAGCCTAAATAGACACTCTCGAGCCACAAATGGAACACAGAATAGCCGAGATAGAACAAAGAGAAGAAAAGTTCAGGCTCAAAATGGACGATTTGGAAAATCTGCAGAGGCAAAACAATTTGCGTTTTTTTGGTAATCTAGCAGGTCTATTACCCTCGGGGGTGCGCGGATTACGATCTTCCAGGACCTATCCTCCTTAACTCTAGCCCTGAGACAGATGTGCAGTCGCCTTACGAAATGGCTGAGGAACATGGGATCAGATACAGATGGGGCTACCCTTTCTCCCTCTCTTTTGAACACGAAGGCAAGAAAATACGGCTGAAGTCAGAGAAAGAAATTTGGACAAGTATTTCTGAACTCCTGGAGACTCATGAAGGAGGAGGAGACAAAGAGGAAGTGGGACAAAGTGGAGGACAGTGTTGCATCCAAGGCCCAAGGAGAAGACGGATGAAGGGATCGAGGAAATTCAGGAGAGGCAACGCCTCACCTGAAGAAGACAACTGAATCTCGCTGATACTCCAACCAATACTGGACCGTTCGCAACCACTCGATGTCGAACTGCCCCGGATGCTTATGGATATCCCCCCCCTGAGGGGGAAGGGCTGGCAGAGAGGTCCTATTTCATGGACCTCCCCAGCTGCTTAGATTTTTGCTGACCAGGAGGTTTTCTATACGTGGATCACCAGACCAATGTGGTCCGATAGCAGACTATGAGAGGGACCTTGCATAACCTAGATCCTGTTGGGTCCGGGTGTTGGGTCCGGGTGTTGTGAGGACCCTACTTATCTGAACATCTCTTGCAGGAAAGGGACAAATGAGTGTGTTATTAAGGTTGAAATATTGTTAACAGTGAGTTTTCAATTGATTAGTAAGTAAATAGTTAATGTTTTTGATTAAGGAAAAGGGGGGACATCGAACATTGAATGGGGGCTCACATGTCATTGCAATTATTTTAGGAAAAGGGGCAATGAGGTAACGGTCTCCACTGGTGGTCCGACACTGAATCAGTGCTCTCAACTGGATTCTGTCGGACTCCATCAACTGGGAATGAAGATGGGGGTCGGGAGGGGGAAGAGTGGGGGGAGTTGGAGGGGGAGGAGACAGGAACAAAATCCTCATTAGGTCGAAAATTGGAACATAGGGTGTTGTATAATGGTTTGATGGGTTGCCGACCCCAGTTGAGGGGTCATTCTACACATACGATTATAAATGGCGGTTAAGTCAAACCCACAGGTGAAAGACCTCCTTAGGGAAGGGATGCTAAATGTCAAAGGTCTCAACTCTCTGACTAAAAGATTTTTGGTTTGTCGAGAATTTCATAGGGTGGAGCTTGACGTCCTCCTCTTGCAGGAGAAAAAATACGCCAAAGGAGAAGAACAGCAAATCCTAGGGGTGCAAATGGGGACAGAGTTTTGGGGATCTGGGCCGTTGAGAAAGCTGGAGTTGGGATACTTTTTAGGGAGAATTCTCCAGAATGGCTAATTTCCCTTACCTACTGAGTCCCTCAGCAGCTTTGCTGGATTTTTATGATTTATTTTTTTCACCTGGTAAGAGTGTGAGCCTTTCTTTTCCACTCTTACATGTGTTTTGCTGTGTGTTTTACATTTTTGTGTTCAAAGACTGTGGAGTCTCACCTACTCCATATGCATCATCTTTTTACTGTGTGTCAAACAGCACCTTTAGTGCAGTGACACAGGGTTGTCCTTTTCAGACTTCCCACTTTAAACTCCATTTTCTGGGACTGACTACTGTCTCCCAGAACATGTAAAATGCTAGTGGCTTTACTAGTCTTTTTAAATCTGCAGACCCAGTACAAACTATCTTCCATAGTGTACTGGAAAGTGTTAATAGTTATCCCTTTTTGTCTGTCTCTCATGGAACATTATTTTGTTCCCCTTTCACTAAGATTTGGATGGGGGCAGTGGTATCTACCATTTTTTTCCTACCGCGGACTATGAAAATAGGCTTGGTACTGTTTGAGGCTATGTTGGTAGCCTCGAACTGTAACCCGCTGGACCCCATTTAATTGTATTTGGGTCCGGTCGGGTTTATTCGCCATTACTTTTTGTAAAGGTCTTTCTCATGTTTTACTCTGCGAGCCAAACCAGGTTTGGTTCCTTTGTTCGCCTTCCTTTGGCAGGCTTCTGCACAGAAGCCCTGCTTAGGCGCCTGAGTGTCTGGTTGGACAGGATGTGAGGGAGGGGTTTAAGGCCCCCTGCACAGGGTCTCCTTGGAGACCCAAGTTGCACTCTAGTTTGATTGGTTTGGTCGCTGTCCTGTCAGGACAGCCACCCTGCTGTGTGATTGACAGCAGGGCTGTGTGAATGGGGGAAAACTTCATAAAAAGCGGGTCTCTGGCACTTGGAAGGCAGAGTCGCCACTGGAAGAAGAGAACCGAAGAGAAGCTGAAGGAAGAGGACTACTACAACTACTGAACCTCCCGGTGAAGCCCTGCTGCGGGGCCGAATCGCCTGAAACTTCAACGACAGGGAAGATCTGCAAGGAATCTTCTCCCCTTGAGCTGGTGGGACCAACCAGTTCGCCAAACGCCAAGCAAGGCCTCCCTCCCCTGGTTGAATTTGCTGTACATCGCTGCAGTGAACCGGATAGCCAGGAAGACCGGACCCTGCTTGGGTTTTAAGTAGCGCACCTTTTATTCATTGCTTTGCTCTGCTGCTGGTTTCTTCCCTGGGCACTGCAGGACCCTCCAGTTTTCCTCCTTCTTGTCAGTCCAACAGTCGCTTCAGGAACCGTGAGCCTGAAGGACCTGCCAGGAACCTCTGCCTCAGCTACAGCATTCTTCTTCTACTAAGGTACTGTTCAAATCCAGTCGTTTGTTCCGTCTGACCATGGTGAAAGTGTTTGAAATCTTTCACCAATCCGAGGGCTTGTCCTTCTCTACTCTTTTAAATAACTTTTCTTCTGACCAACTTCGTTTTGAACTCTTGGCAAAGACTGAACCGCAAACTACTCTGAACTCTGCAAAGACTCTGAACAATTAACATTGACACAGGCCTATTGATTTGAATCCTAGTTCTAGTAAGCCTTTTCTAGATTGCCCTGCCTCTTACTTGTTGGTGCTGCTTGATTTTGAATAACCTTGTCTTTCCTCCCCTTTTAAATTACTCGAGTGCCATTTTGCTCACACTTCATTTTGAGCTTAACTTGTCCAGAACTGATCTTTACTCTTGAGATATGTCTGGCTGCTCAGCCATTTCTACCACTTTACTGTGTAGTACAAGCTTGTACCAAAGGTGAATTTGTACTTGCACTTGTAGTCTTAATTGTATGTGGTGTTCCCAAAGGGTACTGCATATGATTCTGTCTAACACTGATGTACAGTGGTGAGGATAAAGTATACTGATTACACTTAGTGTGCTGCTATTACATTGGCTCAACTAACCACAAGGCTAAACACCACTAAAAGCAATTTTAATCATGTCTGATATGGAAAGCTACAGTCAGGAGACCCTCCTTAGTTACACTGTTGATCAATTGAAAAATCTGTG
Organism: Ambystoma mexicanum; assembly: GCF_040938575.1. Taxonomy (NCBI): domain Eukaryota; kingdom Metazoa; phylum Chordata; class Amphibia; order Caudata; family Ambystomatidae; genus Ambystoma; species Ambystoma mexicanum. The sequence continues at coordinate 820,770,684 of NC_090933.1, read as the reverse complement.
TAGAGAAAGGAATCTCTCTGTTAAAGACAAAAAGTCAAAATTAATTGAAAGGTTGTTGGAGAAACAAAGTCTGGGGAGTGGATGTGAACTGCCTGCCCCTCCAACAAATGGTGGAAATGTTGTTGAGGATGATAATGTTTCAGAATCAAACTCTGATGTTATTGATGAGTTAGATGAGCCAGAAGAGTCTCCAAATATGGGTTCTACGGGTCCTCTACTTGCTTAGAAACCTCAACCCTTGTCCACTGGGACCCCTAAAGGTCCTACATTCAGTCCTAAATTCATTGCTCTAGAAAAGATGAGGCTTGCATTGGAGAATTCAAACGTATTAATGCTCAAACTGAACAAAAGCATCAAGAACTTAAGCTCAGAGAAATGGAGTTCAACCATGCACTAGAAATGAAGAAATTGTCTATTGAAAATGCTTCTCTCCTAGAGTCTTCTAGGTCTTCCAGTCCTAAGAGACCCTGTATGCCTAAAGAAATGGTTGGTATGTATGAAGCTAAGCTTGATATTTTGGATTGTTTGGCAATGTCTGAGTATAACCATGGGATTCAAGACATTACATGGAATCAGTTGGTTCCTTGGATCTTCTCTAGGCTTCCCACTGTTGCATCTGATGTTGTGCTGGAGTTGGGGGAGGTGAATAGGATGGATTGTGAGTGTGTGAAGATAGCTTTAATTGCTAGATTTGGGAAGACCCCTTCCCAGTACCTCAAGAGGTTTAGGGCCCTCAAAAAGCATGATGGTACCCCTTGGGCTACCTGTGTATGTGAATGTTTGAGAAACTTAGATGGTTGGGTTAAGGGTTACAGAGTGAACACTTGTGAAGGTATGAGTCAATATATAATACCTGCTCTCCTGAGCTCAGACAGCATTTGGCTGATTCTAAGCAGATAGATCCAAAGAAGTTAGCTAAGGCTGCTGATTTGTTGGTTGCCAACCAGGATACTTACAAGGATTCTGGGGCAACTCAGAATAAGGATGAGGGAAAGCAGCCAAAGAAAGATAACAAGGAGAATTCTAATACCTCCCATCCAAAAGAGGGCCCCAAACAACAAAATAAGGGTAAGCCCCAAGGGAAACCGAATCAGGCTAGTGTACCTTCTGGACCCAAACCAGAAGGAGGTCAGAACAAGCCCCATTCATTAAAACATTTGGGAAATGTTATGTTTTTGGGTCAACTGACCATGTGAAAGGGGGTCCCAGGTGTAAAGGTAAACCTTCAGGGGTCCACACTGTCTCCTTAGACTTCTCCCCAGAGGGAGAAGGACCTATGGCAAGTGGAAACTTTCACCTACTGGCTGATGAACCCATGAGAGTCTCACCTAGTGTTTCTTTAGTGTCCCTGGGTTTGTGGGAAGAACAGAATTTAGATGTCTATAATTCCATCCCAGATAATACTAGAGAGTATTATAAAGATAGTGTTCTTGTGAATCACCAGGAGACCCCTGCCATCAGAGACACTGGAGCCATCATAACTGTGGTTGATGACTCATTACTCAAGATAGAGGATGTTGCTAAGGCACCCAAACACCTTACCAAATTAGCTGGAGGCCCTGTGCAAATGCTTCCCCAGTTACCAGCTCCCATCCAGTGCAATGACATGACTGTCAAGATACCTGTTAGTGTGCAGAGTGAAATGCCTGGGAGAGTCCTGTTGGGTAATTAGCTGAAAACTCTGGGAGTTGTGTCTAGTACCCCAGGGCCTCCCAGTAAAAGGAGACAGGAGTTCAATGTGCCTGCAAGAGAGAGGGCCTTGAGAGGCTCTCCAGGGGACTTGATAGAGGAAACTATCACCCCAGTCCACAGGACCTGTGCACTGCTATTTCAAGAAAGAAAGAGGCAAAGGGGAAACCTAAGACCTCCCAGCAGAAAGCAGATAGCACCCCTGTGCTACCAAGAAGGACATCCCCAAGATTGTCCAAAGTCACACCTGTGACTCCTCCACCAGCTGAGGCTGAGTGTGAGGTACAACCCTGTGTGGTTGATTCAGTCTCTGAAGAGTCAGATCCGGAAGAGGACATTACTCTAGTTGGAGATATGGATCCTGTTGACCATCCTGAGCTGCAGTCTTTACTGGCAGAAGGTGGACCCAACAGGGCAGACTTCAGCAGAGGACAAAGAGAGTGTCCTACTCTTGAAGGTCTTCAACAACAGGCAGCTTCTCAGCTTGATGGGCTAGAAGCTGGAAAACATAGGTTGCACTGGGAAGATGGCCTCTTCTCCAGTGAACCAACTGAGTCTATCCGTGGGGACTGCAAAAGACGTGTGCCCCTAGAGAACAGTATCTGGTTCCTACAGTTGGCCCATGAGATACCTTTGGCTGGTCACTTGAGTTTCAAAAAGACCAAGGAAAGGCTCTCTGTATACTTCTAATGGCCAAAAATGGGTTCAGACGTTGACAAATTCTGTAGGAGCTGTCACACTTGCCAAACCTCTGGCAAGAGTGGAGCCAAGAATGTGTCACCATTGGTGCCTCTCCCAGTGGTGGGAGTTCCTTTTGAGAGGGTGGGCATCTACATTGCTGGTCCCCATGACCCTCCCACATCTTCAGGAAAAAGGTTTATACTGGTTGTAGGAGACCATGCTACTAGATATCCTGAGGGGATACCTATGAGAGCTGTTACAGCTCAGGCTGTGGCTAAGGCTCTACTTGGTATTTTTACCAGCGTAGGCTTTCATAAGGAAGTGATATCCGACAGGGGATCCAATTTTATGTCCACTACATGCAAGCCATGTGGAAAAACTGTGGTGTCACTTACATGTTCTCTACAGCCTACCATCCACAGACAAATGGACTGGTACAGAGGTTTTATCGTACTATGAAGAGCATGATAGGTGCTTTAGAAGAACCCCTTAAAAGAAAGTGGGACCTTCTACTACCATGCCTTCTTTTTGCTTATAGAGAAGTCCCTCAGGAGGGAGTTAGATACAGTCCCTTTGAACTTCTTTATGGCCATCCAGTCAGAGGTCCTTTGGCCCTGATTAAGGAGGGGTTGGAGAGTGTTCCTTCCCCCAAGCCAGTCAGAGTGACTGACTATGTGATAGGTCTCCGGAGGAGAGTGTCACACATGATGGCAGAAGCTAGTGATAACTTGAAAGCAGGTAATCTGGTCAAACATTGGCATGACCAGAAGGCCAACATGGTTGAGTTTACTCAAGACCAGCATGTACTAGTTATGGCCCAACAAGGCAGAGGGCTTTGCAGGACAAATGGATAGGACCCTTCAAGGTTGTGGGCAACCTTGGAGAGGTGAACTATCCGGTGGACTTAGGCAGACCTAAGGAGGCTCCCAGAGTCTTTCACACCAACCGTTTGAAGGCATATGTCTCGAGACCAGAAGTGGGAGCTTTGCTTCTAGCTTCAGCTCAAGAGGAGGAGGAGAGTGAGCCTCTACCTGACCTACTCAGAGGCCAACCTTTAGATGAGAAAATAGAAGGAGTTAATCTCTCTTCTAATCTGACATCTGAACAACCCGAGGAGTGCAAGTTTCTATTAAATCAGTTTGCCTTCCTGTTTTCACTTTCACCAGGTTTGACCCCTTAGGGCCAGCAAGAAATTCTAACTGGTGACTATTTACCTGTGAAAGGCAGAGGTTACAGAATGTCAGATCATGTAAGAACCCACATAAAGGAAGAGGTCAACAAGATGCGTGATCTTGGGGTTATAGAGCCCTCTACAAGTCCATGGTCTAGTCCAGTTGTTCCAGTACCAAAGGCAGGAGAGATTCTGTGTGGACTATAGAGCTCTAAATGCAGTCACAAAGACTGATGCCCATCCTTTACCAAGGACAGATAAACTGGTGGATAAACTTGGGGCAGCCAAGTACCTTAGTACATTTGATCTGACGTCAGGCTATTAGCAAATAGCCCTGACAGACCATCCAAGGAGAAAACTGCATTTTCAACCCCAGCAGGCCTCTACCAGTTTAAGGTTATGCCTTTTGGATTAACCCTTTAAGTGCCATGGGTATTTCCCCCCAGTGCCAAGGCCTTTTTTGGTGATTTCGGTATGTGGCTATTCAATGCCTTTTAACTTTTTTGTTACATGAGATATCTCGGCCAAATTTGGCTCCTTTTGTCCCCACATCTAGGAATCCTAGGTTGCTGTAGGGGGTTGAGAGAAAATAAGCAAAAAGGGCGAACATTTTGTGTTTTTTCAAAAAATGCCAATCGAATGATGTACAAAGAAGCCTGTGGTTTTTTTCCTTGTAAGAGCTAGGAACAAATGGTTTGCTGTGCTGAATTCCCCAATGTCCTGGCTTTCAAGAACAGGTTGAATGGAAACGAAAAAACATTATTTTGATGTGGTTATCAACTGTTTTGTGAGAGGTAGGCGACTTTGGCCATTTTTGCCAATTGTACATGCATGGACGGAATGGAAGAAAAGGGTAGGAAAGCCAAATTGGAGGACAAAAAGGCATATATTTCTGAAAAGTAGACAAAATTCCAAGTTTAGGAAAGAGTGATTTGCATACGTCAGGCAACAACTAGGTAGGGGAAAATGCCAAAGATCGGGGGAAAAGCAGGAAAATGACCGATAAAAAGGTATGTGGTGGATATGGTTGGCTTGGTACAGCAATGGCTTCTATGAATTTTGAGAAAAGCAATGCTCCGCTACATTCCCCCGACTCTTGAAGTTAGGAAAGCGCACATTTTTTGTAGTGTTTTACAAAACAAGCAATACCACAAGCCAAACACTGAGCCATGGTACACAGGAGTTTTATGCTTACGTCCTGAACAGACACACTTAGCATATGTAAATCAGGAGAACCAATGTGGTGAGGAATGGCAAGCATACTTTTTTTGAAAGAGCACAGGCAGACCTTTTCAAGGGTAGGTGACTTTTGCAGGTTACAAAAGTGTATGGTGCCTAAAGCAGCGACTAAATGTAGTGCACATTTGGGAAATGAAAGCGTTGTGTGACAAAGGGCACCAGCAAATGGGTCAAAACGTTATGAAAACCACACAAACACAACAAATGTTATACCTTCCCGCGTTCCCACAGGTGTCCCGATGAAAACGGTACCTCACATGTGTGGGTGCACCTACCTGGGCGCCAAGGGGAAAGCCTAAAACACAGATAACCCCAAGTCTGTTTTGACACGTGAATTTCACATTTTCGGCAGACGGGCACACCATACAGATCTAGGCCTCGGGTGTCCAAGCCACCAAGGAAAACAGGGAACCCCATGCATTTCCGAAAAGAGGACACCCATGCGAATCAGCAGAGGTATGATTTTCGCAAATTGACCCAGAATTTATTGCCCATACACCCCCGTAAAGTCTGAAATGTGGGTAAAAAAATGCATTTTCCGCACATTTCACTCGGCTCACCCATCGAAACACGCTGCCAACAACACATGGCCTACCGTCCCGCGTTCCCACAGGTGTCCCGATGAAAACTGTACCTCACATGTGTGGGTGAACCTACCTGGGCGCCAATGGGAAAGCCTAAAACACAGGTAACCCCAAGTCTGTTTTGACACGTGAATTTCACACTTTCGGCAGACGGGCACACCATACAGATCTGGGCCTCGGGTGTCCAAGCCACCAAGGAAAACAGGGAACCCCATGCATTTCCGAAAAGAGGACACCCATGCGAATCCGCAGAGGTATGATTTTCTCAAATTGACCCAGAATTTATTACCCATACACCCCCGTAAAGTCTGAAATGTGGGTAAAAAAATGCATTTTCCGCACATTTCACTCGGCTCACCCATCGAAACACGCTGCCAACAACACATGGCCTACCGTCCCGCGTTCCCACAGGTGTCCCGATGAAAACTGTACCTCACATGTGTGGGTGAACCAACCTATGTGGGCGCCAAGGGGAAAGCCTAAAACACAGGTAACCCCAAGTCTGTTTTGACACGTGAATTTCACACTTTCAGCAGACGGGCACACCATACAGATATGGGGCTCGAGTGTCCAAGCCACCAAGGAAAACAGGGAACCCCATGCATTTCCGAAAAGAGGACACCCGTGGGAAACCACAGAGGTATGATTTGGGCAAATCGGCCCAGAATTTATTACCCAGACACCCCCGCAAATTCCGAAATGTGTGGAAAAGAACGCATTTTCCACACATTTCACTCGGCTCACCCATCGAAACACACCGCCAGCAACACATGGTTTACGGTCCCGCGCTCCCAGAGATGTCCTGATAAAAACGTTACCTCACACGTGTGGGTGCACCTACCTGGGCGCCAAGGGGAAAGCCTAAAACACTGGTAACCCCAAGTCTGTTTTGACACCTGAATTTCACACTTTCTGCAGACAGGCACACCATACAGATATGGGCCTCGGGTGTCCACGCCACCAAGGAAAACAGGGAACCCCATGCATTTCTGAAAAGAGGACACCCGTGGGAATCTGCAGAGGTATGATTTGCGCAAATTGGCCCAGAATTTATTACCCAGACACCCCCGCAAAGTCCGAAATGTGGGGAAAAAACGCATTTTCCGCACATTTCACTCGGCTCACTCATCGAAACACGCCGCCAACAACACATGGTCTAACGTCCCGCGTTTCCACAGGTGGCCCGATGAAAACGGTACCTCACATGTGTGGGTGCACCTAACTGGGCACCAAGGGGAAAGCCTTAAACACAGGTAACCCCAAGTCTGTTTTGACAAAGTGAATTTCACACTTTCTGCAGACGGGCATGGGCACACCATACAGATATGGGCCTCGGATGTCCAAGCCACCAAGCAAAACAGGGAATCCCCTGCATTTCCGAAAAGAGGACACCCGTGGAAATCTGCAGAGGTATGATTTGCGCAAACCGGCCCAGAATGTATTACCCAGACACCCCTGCAAAGTCCGAAATGTGGGGAAAAAAACGCATTTTCCGCACATTTCACTCGGCTCACCCTTCGAAACACGCCGCCAACAACACATGGCCTACCATCCCACGTTTCCACAGGTGTCCCGATGAAAACGGTACCTCACATGTGTGGATGCACCTACCTGGGTGCCAAGGGGAAATACTAAAACACAGGTAACCCCAAGTCTGTTTTGATACGTGAATTTCACACTTTCAGCAGACGGGCACACCATACAGATGTGGGGCTCGGGTGTCCAAGCCACCAAGGAAAACAGGGAACCCCATGCATTTCCCAAAAGAGGACACCCGTGGGAATCCACAGAGGTCTGACTTACTCAAATCGGCCCAGAATTTATTACACAGAACCCCCGGCAAAGACCCACATGGGAGAAGGGTGCCCAAGGCCAGGGACGTGGCTTGAAGGCCATGTGAAGAGACGTGTCCTCGGGAGAGCTCCCGGAGATCCTTCATCTATCCTTAGAAAAAGTGCAGTTGCACTAACCTTCCGACGCCAGGAACCTAAGCATCCGCTCATGAAGACACTGGGAACAATTGCCAATGACATGAGACCCATGCAGCCGAGGGAACGGCAGATCTGAGAGAGTGAAGCCCCCGGAGCCACGGACTGGCGTAGGCAAAATGGCGGCTGTGCTGAACAAAGGACCATAAATTGGTGCAGGCGCTCTATGTGCGGACGGCCGCGGAGCAGGCCGTGTGGGGCGTCCGCGCGCCTCTGAGGTGGCATTGCTGTGTCATGCTGTGTCTCCGTTAGCCTCCGCTGCCCAGTGCGGGCTCGGAGAACCGCCCATGAAGGTGAGCGGCCGGCGCCAGGGCCCGACCGTGCTGGCGAGTGAGGCATACCTCGCAACAAAATTAATGCAGCGCCCTGCATTTCTCCGGGCTAGCGAGAGCGGGCGGCGTGCGCTGGGCCTGTGCGGGCACTAGAGACGGCGGACAGCAGCGTTGCAGCCGCCACGCTGCATGTGAGTCCCTCAGCTTGCAGAAGCGGGTGCTCAGAAGCGGCCCAAAGGCGAGATGTAAAGGGCCCGGGTTATGCCACGATCCGCAATTGGAATCAAGACGATTCAAGTGGAAGGCTTTACAGTGTTACATGAGCATTTACATTACATTGTAACAACCCCCTCCATTTATCACCAATGGAATACACTGCACCGACCCTTGTGCTGAGGCATTGCAAACATCACTTCCAGTATATATTGAAGGTTCTCTTCTGGGTAACGCAAATACAATAACATGTCATCTGCATATAATGAAATTAAGTGTGATGTCTCCCCGACGACAATGCCTATTGCATCATATTGCTGCCTTAAATAGATCGCCAGAGGTTCCAACACTAGGATATACAGCATGGGGGATCATGGGCATCCCTGTCTGGTACCTCTACCAAGTTGCCACCTTTCAGAGATCACAGTTCCTGTCTTCACTCTCGCTAGTGGCGCACTATATAGTAGTTCTGACCAATGAAGATATCCTAGCCCAATACCATAATTGGCTAGGGCTGCCTTTAACCAGGGCCACTTGACCGAGTCAAATGCCTTGATCGCGTCCAGTGATACTATCACCATCTCGCCTGTATCCCCGTCAATAAGTTCGACCACCCGATGGAGTCGCCTCAAATTATTCAAGATGTTTCTTTTCGGGACATATCCTGTCTGATCAGGATGTATTAACTTATTGATGACCTTCTGTAGTCTATTTGCCAAGACCGCTGTTAGAATCTTACTATCTTGGTTCAACATCAACAGAGGCCTATAGGATCCGCAGTCACTACCAGGCTTATTGGGCTTGGGAAGTGGTATGATAACCGCTTCACGTAAAGATTCCGGTAGTTTCCCAGCTTCATATGCTTCATTAAGCATCTCCAGCAGCGAGGGGAGTACCTCTGTTTTATATACCTTATAGAATTTGCTTGGGAGTCCATCGGTTCCTAGGGTTTTGCACGTGGGCAGCTGCCTCACTACTTCTTCTAGTTCCTCTAGGGTGATCGGGGCATCTAGCTCCTCCCTCTCCTCTGCACTAATCTGGGGTAGTCCAATATCTTCCAGTATGTCCCCTATTTCCCCTCTGTCGCTCTCTTTCTCATCCCCATACAAGCGTCTATAATATTCTGCAAATTCCTGATTAACCCCCTCTTGTGTATCCACTATGTCGCCTAGGGGTCTCGTTTTTGTAGAGCCACGCCAGGACTCTCCCTGGTTTGTCTCCTTCAGCATGTTGTCTCTCTATATACTTTTTATAGTTGAGATTGCATAACCTCTCCCAATATCCTGCACATTTCTGCTGCAGGCCCAGTGCCATTTCTGTATCTTCCTTAGTGTTACTGCCCCGTTCCAGCACCCTTTCTAGTTCCTTTTCGGAGTCCTGCAATTCGGCCAGGATCCCATTCTGCAGCCCTTTAGACTTGGCTATGGCGATTCCCCTCACTACTTCTTTAAAGGCTTCCCAGAGCGTGCACGCTGTCTTAACACTGCCAGTGTTTATCTCAAAGTAACTTATTATTTCCTCTCGCATATCCTCCTAAATACACTATCTTTAAGCGCCTCTGCACGCAATCACCATGTGGGTATCCTTCCCCTCGGGAGTCGGTATTGCCATACTAGCATCAGTGGCGAGTGGTCTGAGAGGACTCTGGCTTTATATTCCGCCTGCGGTATTTCGGTCATTAGTTCCTGCGTGACAAACACATAGTCTAGTCTAGTATATGGGCCCTGTGGGGCTGCATAGTGTGACTATTGTCTATCCTGCAGATGGCTTGACCTCCAAGCATCTATCAGCCCAAAATCTGCCAACAGTGCATGCAGTGCCTTTGCGGCCGGTCTGGGTCTGTCTACTTTAGTGTCTGATCTATCTAGGTTGGGGTTCAGTACACAATTGAAATCGCCCCCCCACATGTACCATGTAAATTATGTTGTACCATGTAAATTATGTAAACTGTTGTAATATGTAAATGTATATCTCATGCCAGTAACCACATTCTTAAGCGCCCTTCTACCCACGGGTCCGGAGCGCTATACAAATAAACAAACAAACAAACAAACAAACACAATACAGCCCCCCCCCCCCCTACGCTACCACTGAGTTTACCATACAGGGTCCTAAAATACGCAGCCGTGTCCTGGTTCGGGGCATAAGTGTTTACAATGCAGATCTCTCTATTTTCCACCAGCCCCTTCATACCCACCATCCTGCCATCTGCCTCTGTCACAGAGCTCAGCAGCTGGAACGGGACATGTGGGGCCACCCATGTGATTACCCCTCTTGCATAGGCAGAATATGCTGCCCCTATTACTGTCCCTCTCCACTTATTCTGTATCACTTCCAGTTTATCTTGTGTTAAATGAGTTTCTTGTAACAAGGCTATGTCCACTCTCTGTCTGCGCAGGTACATCATAACCTTGTTCCGCTTCAAATAGCTGTTGAGCTCCCTGACGTTCCAAGACCCCAGCAGGGTGTCACTGCACTATCGGCGACCTAACTAAACTCTAAATGGGGGTACGAAGATTGGCCCTGCAAGGCTCCCTAACGAAGCAATAGTCACAGTGCTCACAGATCATGTTTTTTCCCAGCCTGGCAATACCAGTCAACGGGCTGCTTCAGTTACTATAATCAAGTCCCATAGTCTTAAGTCCTGAGACCCCCCGGTTCCCCCCTTGCTCGTTACTTATTTTCTCCTCCTTCTCCCATCTGAACGTCCGACTCCTGGGGGCAACCCTGCGTGTTGAGCCATCCCATAGCATCTTCCGGAGTTTCAAAATTTCCGACCTGTCCGTATCACCCCATAAACTGCATCAGTTACTATAATCAAGTCCCATAGTCTTAAGCCACAACACCTTCAGGTGCCCCCCCTGCACACTACTTATCTCCTCCTTCCCCTTCTTCCATCTGGATGTCCGACTCCTGTGGGCAGCTTTGCATGTCAAGCCACCCCATGGCTTCTTCCGGAGTTTCAAAGAACAAGGTTCTGTTCTTGTGGAAAACCTTCAGCTTCGCCGGGTATAACAACATGTGCTTGTGGCCCGCCTCTCGTAGTCTTCTCTTGAACGTCCCAAAGTTCATACGGCTCCGCTGCACCATCAGGGTATAATCCGGGTAGGCAGTTATTTTTGCTGTCCCTCTTTCTATCGTTCCACGCTGTCATGATGCCTACCCCCGGGACCACGTCCAGCAACCCCGGAAGCAGGCATCAAGTTATCCTAAGCAAGCCCAACAGCCCCTGCTAGGGGCTATTTGGGTCCAGTCCTGGCGCCTATGGCGCCAGGCTCATACGGAGAGTCAGTCCTGGCGCCATAGGTGCCAGGCTCATAGATTAAAACTTACCTGATGTAGACCATGCTGCAAACCTACCTGATGCAGACCATGCTGCAAGAGCTCCAAGCCAAAAGAGGCTTGGAAGGGACTACTTTACTTAGGGACTATTTTTTACTGAGGCGGGGCTGGGGAGGAATACTTACCTGGGACTACTTTGGAGGCTATTTAAACCACGCCCGAAGAGCAGCACACGCTTTGCGTTATTCTGCATCCAGCAGCGGAACGCTCACCGTGCCTGCAAGTCTGCATCCAGCCTTCTGCCACTCCAGCCTCGAGTTTGGAGCTCCTAGAAAAAGGGAGAAAGAAGGAGAAAAGGTTAGAACAAGAGCAATACCTTTAATCCTTACCTGAATTCCCGATCCATCGCGCCTTCGAGCTGGAAGAAAGAAGTTATTTTATGCGCGTCGCCTCGCCTGCTGCAGCGCCGCGCTGAACTCACAGGCCTTCGCAGCTTCTTCACATTCCACCGCATCCTCCTGCATGTTCCTGCCGCACTCCGGCACCTAAGGAGAAGACAAGAACAGCAAGGTGAGCAAAGGGAATACACAGAGGAATATTAGTTACCCCCCCCATAGACTTACCTGATTTTACCGCCGGGAGTACTATTCCTCTTCACGGGTCGGCGCAGCTTCCACTGCATCTTCGCCGAACCCCGGCCCCTAAAGGGAAACAAAAGGATAGCAAGGTGAAACAAAGAGACTAACAAGGGGAACCCTCCCCACCAAAATAGACTTACCTGATTTTACCGCCTGAGGTATTATTCCCTAAAACTTCATACTTTCTCTCACCGCCTGAATAAGGGAGAAAGCAACAGGTTACATATTGACATTATTTTATCGAACTGTGTTGGAAAATACAAATCCTTACCAGAATACTACCGGTTGCCACGAGGAACTCTTCATTAGGGTCAAGCTGCAACCTGCAAGGAATCGGACAAGAGTGAAAGTCAGGCATTTGAACTCTTACGAACTTTACTTACGGCGTCTTGCCGGGAATCTCGGAGTCAATATTGTTCTGGAACTCACCAATTCCTTTGAGACAGTGAAGCAACTGGTTATCAACGCGCACCTGCGCTCAATGCAGGATGGAGAGCTCATCTTTTCAAACCATCTGCTGAGACTATAAGAGGCGATATCAAAGGTGATCTGTGGGGAGAACAGCGGGGGTAAGGGGATTTACGCTCAACTCCACGGGTGGTTAATTCCCTTTCTCCATTTGCAGAGGAATATTCCTACGGGCCAAGCAAACGAAGCTAGGTGGGCCAGTCCAGTCCGTCATCTCGGCCCTACGCGTCACATTGGTGGAGACCGCAGCTGTCCAGTTCCTATCAACGCCTCTGTGGGAGCCAGGTGAGCATAACACACCCTTACGGAAATGTTCCAGGATTCTTTCTCGATCCCGATAGTTGAGGATTTTAGCAATCACCGGCCTGGGTGGATTGCCCAGCGGCGGCTTCCTCATTAAAACCCTATGCACCCTTTCCACCGAGAACCCCTGGGACAAGACTCCTCCACCTATCTCCTGCAGCAGCATAGATTCGATAAACTCCGTGGGGTTGTGACCCTCCGCTCCCTCCGGCAAGCCAACGATGCGGATATTGTTCCTCCGGGCACGTCCATCCGCCTCCTCCGCCCTGTTCTCTAAGTTGCCCACACGCTGCAGTAGGGCATGAAGTTCCGATTTGTGTGAAGCACAGTCCGCTGTGTTCGGGCCCACCTCCTTCTCCAGGCTCTCAGTGCGCTCCGCCAGTGACCTGACATCTTGTCAGAGAAGATTCAAGTCCTCTTGCATCGCCCCGACTTTGAGCTCCAGCACTGTTTTTAGTTCTGTCACAGCCAGTTCAAGCTTGGTCTCCCAGGCCACCTTCAGGTCAGCGATCACAGCAAGGACCTCCTGGTTCGTGCCCATGGTGGCCACGCTCCCAGCGGGGGCCCTGTCCTTACTCCTAGCTCTTTCCAGGCCGGGGGGTGTCCTGGCATACTCGTCTAGTGTGGGCTGCTTGCCCTTCAGTCTTGGAGGTTTGTTTGACATGGCGCTGCAACCAGGATTCGTAGGCTGGCCCCAACACTTGTGGTTTTCGACCCCAGCGGGGGCAAACCTCTGCTATCGCCTGGGCCCAGGGGGGTTGCCCAGGAGCACCCCAAAACTACCCCTTGGGTTAGGAATGGATTGTGTCCACCCACGTAACTGCGTGAACCCCTTCTCCGCGCTTCCTCGCAAGATGTATGGGGCACTTTGCTTATTTATTTGGCACGGCCGCTTTTTGTAATGCCCAGGCGAGGGGGCACTATCAGTTCACTGTCCCATCCAGTCACTTCCTTGTCCCACCAGAGGCAGTCTGCAGTAGCCTTCCAGTCCACTTTCTCCCTCCTTCTATTAGGGGCAGTGTTCAGATGCTTGCAATTTTTCATTGGCCCTCTACCTCCTCACCCCAAATGGGTGGCGTGGGCACCTCATGCAGGCCTCCCAGGGCCTCCTACAAACAGCTGCGTGAGGTACACCCCCCCTCCATTTGGGGTGAGGAGGAGAGCGCCACCAAAAATGTATGGGACAGGCCCCCCGGTGGGTGAGGCAGTAAGGTTTGGGCACACTGAGGCCAGATTGGCACACCAATGTGACCCTCTGGCCAAGGCAAGTTTTGTAAACAAAGAAAAAAATGGAAAATGGTACACTACACTTTAGGGCCGGCTGAGGGGCACCCTAAACTGCCAGGTAATTTTCTAATGTAATGGGAGGTGACCCTCTTACCCCCCCCACACCAAATGCTGGCGGGGCATCTCATTCAGCCCTCCCTTGGGGCAGATAAGAGGGGGGCATCTCATGCAGCCCTCCCTGGGGTCAGATGCCCCTTCCTAGGAGCAGATATCTGCCCCCATGGAGGGCTAAAAGGGGAGCCCCTATTTCCCCTTGGGGTGAGGGGGAAAGGGCCAACCCACTTTTCTGTAAAATATATCCCTGGTGGCTAGTGGCCCCCCCACTCCCACCCAAAATTCCCATTTTTGTTTTTGTGCTTTTCATTTTTTATTTTTTTATTTTGCTCCCTTCTCTGGGGGCAGATGATCAGCCACCTGCCCCCAGGGGGGGCCCTAACCTGCAGGCCCCATCCTTTGGGGGGCCTGAACACTTATTCCTGGAGGCCCTCCCCCTGCCCCCCAATTGGATGGGATAATTGGATGGGCATAAATCTGACCCAGGCAGGGCTACAAGGGGTGCCCCCCTTTCCCCTTTGGTGTGGGAGGGGGGGGGGCACCACCATTTCAGGGGCAATAAAATCCCAGCCCCCCCACCCTGAACCCCGTTCATTTAGTTTTTTTTATTTCTTTTTTTGCCCCCTTCCTTGGGGGCAGATGATCAGCCATCTGCCCCCAGGATTGTACACATATGTGCCCCCATGCTTTGGGGGCCGGGAGGGGGCGAGGGCTGCTTACTGTAAGCAGCCCCCACCTCCCCCCCACATTCAAAGACATCCCTGGTGTCTAGTGTGCATTGCTGCCCGCACATCGAGCGCCCTGCGCCCGATCCGTGGGCAGCAATGCTGTCACACAGGGTGTCGTTGGAAAAGGGAGAATCTCCCCTTTCCAACGACACCATTTACGAAAGAATCCCTGGTGGCTAGGGCCCCCAAACCCCCTCCCCCATTCCCATCATGTTTTTTTTCTTTCTTTTTTTTTTCTTTTTTTATGCCCCCACCCCTGGGGGCAGATGGTCACCTGTCTGCCCCAGGGGTCATTAAATATGTGCCCCCCATGCTTTGGAGGCTGGGGGGGAGAGGGCTGCTTACTGTAAGCAGCCCCCATGCCCCCCACGTCACAAACGTATCCCTTGTGACTAGTGGGCATTGCTGCCCGCGTATTGAGCACCCTGCGCCCGATCCGCGGGCAGCAATGCTGTCACAAAGGGTGTCGTTGGAAAGGGGACAATCTCCCCTTTCCAATGACACCTCCCTAGATCTTTGGCATGAAATACAGCCAGAGATTGAGGGGGAGAAAGGGGAACACTCACCTTCTATTTTCACCGCAGCAGCCCGAAATGGCTGCTGTGGTGAAAATTACATTCACTTTCACGGCGGCGTGCTTTACGCACGCCGATGTGAAACTGAAGGTAATCCAGCCCCCTGGCAGTGAGGGGGGACCTCCCCCTTACATAGCCCGGGGGTTGGATTACAGTTACAAGGTGCCAAAAAGGACGAGCTATCTCGTACTTGGCACTGCGTATGCAATGTCAAGGACGAGATACCTCGCCCTTGGCACTTCAGGGGTTAAAGAATGCACCTGCTAAATTCAAAGGATGGTCAATCAAGTTCTGAATGGGATCGAGGACTTCTGCATGGCATACTTGGATGAAATTGCAATGTTCGGCCGTACTTGGAAAGAACATGTTGATCACTTAGGATATGTATTGCAGGCTCTTGAGTAGGCCCATCTGACCATAAAGGCAAGCAAATGTCAAATTGGTCAGAGCAAAGTGGTCTACCTTGGTCATGAGGTAGGAGGAGGTGAAATAAGGCCAATGCCTAGCAAAGTACAAGCTGTACAAAACTGGGCGACCCCGACTACTCAAACCCACGTGAGAACCTTCCTAGGTTTCACTGGGTACTGCAGGAATTTCATAGAGAACTATGGGACCATAGCTTCTCCCTTGAATTAGTCTCCTTTCCAAAATTCCCTAAAAAGGTTAGATGGAATGAGGAGTGCACTCAAGCCTTCGAAAACTTGAAAAAAGCCCTTTGTCAAGCTCCAGTCCTAAGAGCTCCTGATTATCAACAACCCTTCATTGTGCAGACAGATGCATCCAATACAGGTATAGATGCAGTCCTTAGTCAACTGGATGAGAAAGGTAGGGAGCACCCCATTTGCTTCATCAGCAGGAAGCTAAAGGAACCAGAAACAAGGTGGGCAACCATAGAGCGTGAATGCTTTGCTATTTATTGTGTGGTCTCTGAAGAGGTTTAGACCATACTTGTATGGATCTACTTTTGTAATTCAGACAGACCACCAACCCTTAAGAGGGTTAATGCAAATGAAAGGGGAGAACCCATAACTAATAAAATGGTCAATCTGCCTGCAAGGGTTTGATTTCACCATTGAGCACAGGTCAGGATGTCACCACCAAAATGCTGATGGTCTCTCTATGATGTTTTTAACCGACTAGAGTGAAGAGATTCATCCAGGAGTGGATGAAATCCTCCTGTCCCTTAGTCTGGGGGGTGGGGCGAGTGTTAGGGAGAATTCTCCAGAATGGCTAATTTCCCTTACCTACTGAGTCCCTCAGCAGCTTTGCTGGATTTATAGGATTTATTTTGTTCACCTGGTAAAAGTGTGAGCCTTTTTCCCACTCTTACATGTGTCTTGCTGTGCGTTTTACATTTTTGTGTTCATAGACTGTGGAGTCTCACCTACTCCATAGGCATCATCTTTTTACTGTGTGTCACACAGCACCTATAGTGCAGTGACACAGGGTTGTCTTTTTTAGACTACCCACTTTAAACCCCATTTTCTGGGACTGACTACTGTCTCCCAGAACATGTAAAGTTTCCATTGACTTTACTAGTCTTTTTAAATCTGCAGACCCAGTACAAATTATCTTCCATAGAGTACTGGAAAGGGTTAATAGTTATCCCTTTTTGTCTGTCTCTCATGGAACATTAATTTGTTCCCCCTTCACTAAGATTTGGCTGGTGGTAGTGGTATCCACCATTTTTTTCCTACCGCGGATTATGAAAATAGCCTAGGTACTGTTTTAGGCTATGTTGGTAGTCTCGAACTGTAACCCGCTGGACCCCATTTCATTTTACTTGGTTCCTGTCGGGTTTATTCGCCATTTCTTTTTGTAAAGGTCTTTCTCATGTTTTACTCTGCTTGCCAAACCCAGTTTGGTTCCTTTGTTCGCCGTACTTTGGCGGCTTCTGCACAGAAGCCCTCCTTAGGCACCTGAGTGTCTGGGTGGACAGGATGTGAGGGAGGGTTTTGAGGCCCCCTGCACAGGGTCTCCTTGAAGACCCAAGTCGCACTCTAGTTTGATTGGCTAGGTGGCTGTGTGAATGGGGGAAAACTGCATAAAAAGCAGGTCTCTGGGACTTGGAAGGCAGAGTCGCCACTCGATCGAGAGAACCGAAGAGAAGCTGAAGGAAGAGGACTACTGCAACTACTGAACCTCCCGGTGAAGCCCTGCTGCGGGTCCGAATCGCCTAAAACTTCAACGACAGGGAAGATCTTCAAGGAATCTTCTCCGCTTGAGCTGGTGGGACCAACCAGTTCGCCAAACACCAAGCAGGGCCTCCCTCCTGTGGTCGAATTTGCTGTACATCGCTGCAGTGAACCGGATAGCCAGGAGAATCGGATCCTGTTTGGGTTTTAAGGAGCGCACCTTTTATTCGTCGCTTTGCTCTGCTGCTAGCTTCCTCCCTGGGCAGTGCAGGACCCTCCAGTCTTCCTCCTTCTTGTCAGTCCGACAGTCGCTTCAGGAACCGTGAGCCTGCAGGACATGCCAGGAACTTCTGCCTCAGCTATAGCATTTTTCTTCTACTAAGGTACTGTTCAAATCCGGTCGTTCGTTCCGTCCGACCGCAGTGAAAGTGTTTGAAATATTTCGCCAATCCGAGGGCTTGTCCTTCTCTACTCTTTTAAATACCTTTTCTTCAGACCAACTTCGTTTTGAACTCTTAGCAAAAAGTTAACCGCAAACTATTCTGAACTGTGTGATCCTCTGCAAAGACTCTGAACCATTAACATTGGCCCAGGGCTATTGATTTGAAGTCTAGTTGTAGTAAGCCTTTTCTAGATTGCCCTGCCTCTTACTTGTTGGTGCTGCTTGATTTTGAATAACCTTGTCTTTCCTCCCCTTTTAAATTACTGGAGTGCCATTTTGCTCACACTTCATTTTGAGCTTATCTTTTCCAGAATTGATTGGGTGTTGTGTAGTACATTAAAATTGTGATTTTCTGCTACTTTATAATAGTGAACTGTTTTATAACTGATGGTGTAAAAAAATGTATATCCTTTTACCCAGAAACCTTGAGTCAGTGTTTGTTTGAACCATAGTAATTGCTGTCCTTTGTGTAACTTCTGATACTGCTCACTTTACTCTGGAGATAAGTCTGGATGCTCAGCCATCACTACCACTTTACTGTGTAGTACATGCTTGTACCAAAGGTGAATTTGTACTTGCACTTGTAGTCTTAATTGTATGTGGTGTTCCCAAATGGTACTGCATATGATTCTGCCTAACAATACTCATTAGAAAAGGACTAGACTTCACGGTTACTAAGGTATGGGCGGATGTAGAGGGGCGTTCCCTGCTCGTAGTGGGCTCTATAGGGAAGGTAAACATTACAATTGCCACTGTATACTCCCCCAATTCAGGGCAATCCTGGTTCCTCACTAAAACAATCCCCAGAATTATGCTTGAGGCCACGCGCCACGTCCTCCTAGGGGGTGACTTCAGTTTATGGGCCGATCGCAGTCTGGACAGGAAGGCAGGCAACCCTGATGCGAGAGAACCGGCCGAGGGAGGCTGCATCGAGGTTGCGAATATGATTAATGTGTATAGATTACGGGACGCACGGCGGGGGTTCTACCTTGAGGAGCGGGGCTACACCTTCTACTCTGCCCCCCACAATACATTTTGCCAGAATCGACTATGTATATCTTTCCGAGGATATATATGGTAGTGCGGTGAGGTCAGAGATCGTACCGGTCACTTGGTCTGACCACGATATGGTCACTGCTGACCTCCAATGAGATAGTTTACCTAAGAAGGGGGGTTGGTGGTGGTGTAACGAAACCCTCTGGAAAGATCCCGTCTTTAAGACGGAGATGGAAAGCGAGATTAGTGAGTATCTTAAGATCAATAATACCAGGGAAATATCCAAATTAGCAGTGTGGGAAGCAGGGAAGGCAACATGGCGGGGTGTTTTTATGAGAGAAGGCTTGAGCAAAAAAAAAGGAGAGGACTCTAGTTGAAAACAGGCTCAGGAAAGAGATTTGTCTTCTGGATGCAGAGGTGAGGAGGGATGAGAGTGGGAACGCTGACAAGATTTTGGAAGCGAAAGGAAAAAGGGAGGAGCTTCTTCTCCTGGAACATGGACAGACAGTCCGTAAGTTGCAACTTCTGAAACAGAAGTTTTATGAAAAAGGGGATAAAGCGGATGCACTGTTAGCTGCTAGATTGAGGGACCAACAGGCAGAACGGAAGGTTGTAGAAATAGAGGATAGGGGGAGCCGCCAAACTGCGACTAATGCGGAAATTCCAGATGTCTTTGCCACTTTCTATGAGACCCTTTACCGATCAGAGGTAGATCCCGGCCTCCCGGGTACTGAAAGTTACCTGTCCTCTGTCAAAATGCCAAAGCTCTCTATTGATGAATCACTCTCCTCAGAAGGCCCGATAGAGGAAGAAATTAAAAATGCGGTTAAGAGGTGTTAGACAGAATCACATGCAGTACCCTTTGGGACCACTACATGCAATTAAGACTACAAGTGTCAGTACAATTTCACCTTTGGTGCAAGCATGTACTACACAGTATTGTGGTAGCAGTGACTGAGCAGCCAGACTTATCTCAAGAGTAAAGTGAGCAGTACAAGGGGTTACACAAAGGACCCACAATCACAGTGTTTCAAATAACCATTTACTCAAGGTTTCTTGGTAAAAGAATATACATTTATTTACACAGTCATTTGGAAAACATTACACTAGCAAGAGCAGCTCAATATCATATACGAATATACTACAAATACACAACCAATAAGTTACTGAGCAAGTTCAGCTCCCCTGAAGTGGGAGCAAAATGGCACTTCAGTTACTTTTAAAAGGTCCAAAAAGACAAGGCTAAAAGAAATCAAGGCACACATACTTTCATAGGCAGGGCAAATGGTTTCAGTTCACTACAACCAGCAATTCAATTAAATAGGCTTGGGCTAAAGTCAATGGTTCAGAGTCTTGTATAGGATAGCACAGTTCTGGTAGTAAACTGTTAAGTCTTTGCCACGGATCTTAGAAGAATTTGGTCAGACGAAAAGTTAGAGGTTGGTTTAGGGAAGGACAAGCCTTCAAAGTCGGGAAAGTTTCACAAACTTTTACTGCGGCTGAAAACATTTCCTGACCGCATTTGCACAGTACCTTTAAAGTGAAGAAGAGCTGTAGATGAGGCAGGTGTTCCTGGCAGTTCCTGCAGATCTCGCTGTTCCTGAACTTCAGTCATGGGGACAAGAAGGAGGATGTCGGGAGGTTCCTGCACTGCCCAGGAAAGAGGCCACAAGCTTGGCAAAACCTCAGTTTAAGAAGTGAGTGCCTTAAAGACCACGAACTGGTATCCTTCCCACTGGCTATATGGTTTTCTACAGCACTCTGCAGAAAATTCGACCAGGATGGGGACGGTGTCCAGGCAGCTTATGAGTTGGTTGTTCCCACCAAACTCAAGGGAAGAAGTTAACCTTGAAGTGCTTCTCTGTCAATGGAGTTTCAGGCAATTAGGACCTGCAGCAGGGCTTCACCGGTGACCCAGGAGTTGCAGCAGTCGTCTTCCTTCAGCTCGTCTTCGTTTCTCTCGTTCTAGTGGTCCACTCTGCTTTCCAAGTCCCAGAAGCCTGCTTTTAAACAGTTTTCCCCCATTCATTCCAGCCTGGCTGTCACTCACACAGCAGGGTGGCTGTCCTTGCCGGATAGACAGCCGGCCAATCACGCCAGAGTGCATTCAGGTTTCCTAGGAGAATAAGCACAGGGAGTTTCGGGCACCTCCCTCACATCCTGTCCACCCCAGACACTCAGGCACTGAAGCCCGCAAAAGGCCAACGAACAAAGGGACCAAACCTGGTTTGGTGCGCAGAGTTGGACATTAGAAGGACCTTTCCAAAAAGAAATGGCGAAAAAAGTCAACCGGAGTCTGTTTTTACAGATAGGTCTTGGGCGCCATATTGGAAAACATGGCTGACCCGATTTTTAGCTACCGGTGTTCGCGGTCGGGAAAAATCATGGTAGTTTGTTAAAAACCACTGCCACCAGCCATTTAAAGTAGGAAAGGGTAACATCTGACTGTTACATGAGTGTTCAGACTCAGGGGATGCTAGGCAACCCCTCCAACACTCTATAGGAAGATAGTGTGTGCTGGGTCTGTAAATTTAAAAAGACTAGTAAAGTCAATTTAACTTTACATGCTTTGGGAGACAGTAGTCAGTGCCAGAGAAGGTATTTAAACCTTGGGAAGTCTGAAAGACATCCCTGTGCCACTGCACTGAAGGTGCTGTGTGACACATAAGAAAAAGATGATGCCTATGGAGTTGTTTTAAAACTCCATAACCAAAGAACACAAAAGTAAAACACAAATCAAAATACATGGAAGAGTGGGAAAAAAGGCTCACACTCTTCCCAGGTAAAAAATAAAATCCTAGAAATCCAGCTAAGTTGCTGGGGGTCTCAAAAGGTAAGGGAAATTAGCACATTCTTGAGAATTCTCCCTAACAAGAGGTTATCACTCGGTAAAGCCCCAGGGGAAGACAGATATACTGCCGGGTTCTATAAATCCTTTTCGGCCTCCCTTCTCCCTTTCATGGTTGAACTCTTCAATGAGATCGTCGATAATGGGAGGGCCCCGGATTCATTCAAGCCCTTGTCTCGGTAATCCCCAAAGAAGGAAGGAACCCCCAACAACGTGCTTCATATCGTCCCATATCTTTATTAAATATAGATGCCAAAATCTATACCAGGGTCCTTGCCACCAGATTGGAGCCATTCATGCAACCGCCTAATACATGCTGATCAAGTTGGTTTCATATTGGGCAGGCAGGGAGCTGATACTATGAGTAAGACCCTACATCTAATTAATGAATCCCAGACAATGGCCAACGACCTTGTTTTCCTCTCGTTGGATGCAGAGAAGGCATTTGACAGGGTCGAATGGAGCTTTTTGATGGCGGTCCTCCACAAGGTGGGAATAGGCCCGAAATTTAAGAGAGGAATCCAGGCTGTATACACATCCCCCAAGGCATCTGACTTTGTGAATGGAGAATATTCCCGTTGTTTCGAACTAGGTAGGTGTACGAGACAGGGATGTCCCCCTAGCCCAAAACGTAAGGGAAGACCGGCAGGTAGAGGGCCTTCAGCTAGGAGGAACTGAGTATAAGGTTGCCCTGTATGCCGATGACCTACTCCTGCACATTTCAATCCCACAACTTCTATACCCAGAACAATCCAACTAATTGGAAAATACGGAGAACTCTCAGGTTTCAAGATAAATAAAGCAAAATCAATCTTATTCCCCCTGCATGACACCACACAGGCTGACATAGATAGACTCTCCCCTCTGGGCCTTATGGTAAAAAGTGTTAAATTGATATATTTGGGCATACAGATTACGAGGGATATGAAGGAACTGTATGAAGCCAATTTTCCCCCCTTCTCCTAAAGTTCCATGCCAACCTCACCAGAAAAGCTGACAATATCTTGGATGGGAAGGCTCAATGCGATTAAAATGGTCTGTCTTCCCCGTTTTCTTTATCCTTTTCAGATGCTTCCTATTAAGATGCCAAAGCTCTTTTTTTATGAGGTTAAAAGAGCTATCGTATGGTTTCTCTGGCAGGGAAAGAAGGCCAGGCTTGCTTACGATACTCTGACGTTACCTAAGGACAAGGGTGTGGTGGGCCTCCCAGACATGAGGAAATGCTATGAGGCTGCCCAACTACGAATCCTGATTCCCCACCTAAGAAACCAAAAAGAACCCCAATGGATTGCTTTTGACAACCACTATCTAGCCCAGCAACTGTCTCCGAATGGTTATGGGTACCAAGAAACAAACTGTTACGAAGACTGAGAGACCACCCAATATTAGGAAGCATTTGGGAAGTATGGAAGGAGAGGAGTGATATGCGAAAAGTTACCTCGTGGCCATCCCCCCTGAGTCACCTATGGGCCCCGGGCATCAGGGAAAACATTCCCAACTTGGAGAGGTTCCAATCTCGGTTTGAGGCTGGGCTGGAGAGGGCGGGCCAATTATGGAGAAATGGCTCCTTCATTACAATATCAGAACTAGAAGAAGCTTTAGGTCTGGGACCTCTGCTCATCTTTCAGTTCTTGCAGATTAAGGGTACACTGATGAAGACCGAGTGGAAGGATAGTATGAGTAGGGATCTCACCCCATTTGAAATGCTTTTGAATTCTAGGACGGAAATGAAGGGGCTGATATCTGCCATGTATAGGGAATTGATCAAAGCAGGGAAGGGATCCACGTTATTGCTGAAGAGCAGATGTGAGAAAGATTTTGGTGATGAAATTGACCCGGGCATGTGGGGGAGAATGTGCAGGGCTGCCTTCCGAGTCTCTACATCAAGTCAATACAAACTCCATGCGATGAAACTATTACACAGGTGGCAATACGATCTGTGCAGGGTCTCCCAGATGTTCCAGTCATTGAGCCCGTTGTGTTGGCGTGAGTGTGGTGAAATCGCTGATTATTGGCACATGTGATGGGGTTGCCCCTGGATCAGAGTCTACTGGGACGAGGTCCTGGGTTGGATCAAAGACCTTGACGGAATTCAGAGAGCTGCAGACCCCTTTCTTATTTTATTTGGGTTTGAGAAATGCGAGGATGAATGGAATAGAGTCAAGGGATGGACGGCTCACCTCTTGTTGGCAGCACGCCCCATCCTGGTAATGAAATGGAAGTCTCAAAATGTACCAAGCAAAGGTGAATGGGTTAATGTAGCCTAAAATATATGTGTCAATAACTTCGACTCTACATGGAGTATCTATGCAATGCGATACAATTTGGGGAGATTTCATAAGTAAGTATATGCCTGGGACCAGTTGTTGACCTGCGGGGAGGAGGATGGGGGGCCCTGCCCCCTTTTTACTGGTGATGAGGCGCCAAACTACCCATTCAGGAGGACCTATAATACGACCCAAACAGATCATGTAATGGCAACCAAATTCACCATTTCTACTAAAATGCTTTCTCTACACACCAATCAAGACCTATGTGATAAATGTACATTTGTTAACGAAAGAGGAAAACATGTTCTGGGGAGGGTGGGATTGGGAGGGGAAAACTAGTCTGAACATTTCATGCTTTCACTGTTAGAGAATATGTATTAACTGTTTGAATATCATTTTGATGACTCTCCAACACTGTTTTGTAATGATTTTTCCTGTTTTGAAAATCTTAATGAACGCAAATAAAAAAATAAAAAAAAATGAACTATGTACCTTGAAATGATGGGAAGGGTACAACAGTTCAGGGATAAACCATATAAAAGTCAAAAATGAAACCTAATCCTAAGTAACTATATACATTGGCAGTGGTCTATTCCTCTCCAATCTCCGACAACACTGTGACAAAGACTGAGTCACAAATTGATGTGGTCTGCCTCGTGACATCAGCCAGCAGGGGCAGCTCCTGATCCCGGATGGACACATCGGCCAAAAGCAGGGCAACGGTCTCGGTGGAGCCATCCAGGAAGGTGGTCACTGCTGCAGCAGATAGCCCAGGAACAGAAGGTTGTGCAGAACCCTCCACAGTGGACTGCACATCCTCATGTCCCTGGGCCATGGGTGCAACATGAAATACCCTCCTCAATGTCCCCGCTGACCCTGTGGTCTGGGCTGCAATGGCCTCCACCTCCACCTCCATCAACCCTGATAACTCCAGAGAGACTTCCGCCCTTGATGCCCCCAGTGTGGTGGTACCTTGTCACACAGCTGCTGAGGTGTCCCCCACCACAACCACCTCCTGAGTCTTACCCCCAGCAGCCTCGCCCCATGGTACAGGTGCTCCAACAACCATATCGCTCTCAGAAGAGGATGTGTCACCGGGGTGTGGCTGGGGTCTGCGTCTTGGTCTGGAGGCCTGGTCCCTGTGTCTCCACTACACAGAACAGCATCTGCCCTTTTCGCCAGCTGCAGCAACTGTGGGAAAGTGGACAAAGAATATTGACATCAGCCAACAGTGTCAAAGCATGTGTGGGATACACAACATGAACAGTAACATTAAGTCAGCACAGGTTAACAAGCAACAGCCACACACGCCCATGCAAGTTCCATGAATACTGGCACACAAATGTAGGGACAATGATGAGTCATAGTCATGACACATGCACATGTCAACACAGCATGTTGACGTGTGTCCGCAAACACATTGTGAGAAACATGACATGGCACAATACCAATGCCAAAGTGATCCAACTGTAACCTGCAGCCAGGCCAGGGGTTGAAATTAGGAGTTGTCGAGCAGAAGTAAAAAGCAGCTCCTGGGTATTAGGCATAACACGTAAGGCAGAAGCAAACACAATATGCAGAACACATCCAACTTGTGTGAAGATGCAAACCCTAACTATTTGTGCATAAAATATTTTCCAATGATCTCTAAATGTCCCTTACCTCTGTCCTACAATCTCTAGCATACACCTTCCCACAACTACAGGCTTAATATCAGTTAGCAATGTTTTCATGTCACCACTTGCCTGGGGAGTCAAGCGAAGCTCATGGTAGCTGTTAGTTGCAAACTAACCAGGTTCACACTGGCTGTTACCATGAGATACTCCCAGCACCTGGCAATTCAGAACCCTGCAGGCCCATGTGAAGTGCACCTGGGCCCATGTCTCACTAACACCATTGCATGACTCGCATGATCACCTTGTCTGTATGCATACGCAAGCAGTGTGGGAAAAGCTACAAACAGGACAGTCACAAGGAGTCACGCATGGGACAGGGAAACTTGGCTGCCATGCCCTACACAGTGGCACACAAGTGTTTCCACAATGTGCAGAACCGAGGCTATGCCATTAAATCAGCATACCAATACCCCCTGGAGAGTGTGGGGGACCACAACTGCCACTAGCACTTCCCTGCAGCACCTTCTGGGGCCCCTTTCCAGCCTGGACGTTCAACTGCTGGCATTGCTCAGCCACTCCCACAGCATCCAGGCCTGTAGTTAAACACCTGCTCTGGTGGCCTGGTACCAGCACAGAGAATCCCCTCCACCTCCCATGACACATGTCCGTCACACAGGGAGACACCCACCACAGAGTTCAATGCATGCACAAAGTGGGGTCCATGGAGGCTGGCTGCAGACAAATGTGGGACACAGCTGGGCCAGCTGTCAATAAGGCCAGCAGGAAGGCCTGACCCAGCTATATGGGCAGTTGTGCATGGCAAAAGGAACTGGCCGAAGAAACAGATGGACATGTGGCCATGAGGCAGTGCCAGCAATAACAACACCATCCACGGTCTGGCCTTCAGTCACCAACACTTTGCCAGGGTCTGCCAGTGGCAGAACACCGTGTATGGGTTGAGCCCCATCAAAGAGACTTGTGACCTCTGAGCGGTGCTGGGAAGATGCCACTTCACAACACATGACCCGTGTCTGCAGTTGTATGAACAAATGGCTCAGTGCACTGTGGACTTCCCAAATCACTCGATGTGAGTGAAGGACTCCTGGACATATATTGAGGATCCACACAAATAAAATCTCCTAATTTTGCATTCTGCCACCTCTGATCTGAGTACCTAGCCAGGTGACAGATGCCCTGGTGACCGTCCAGGGATGAGTCTCACACCCTTGGGGCTGTCTGTGCGACCTCAGTGTCAGTGGATGGTCCAATGCTAAAGGGTGGGTGTCCCTGTTGGTCATGCATGCACCAACAACCCAGCTGAATAGGTGGGAAGAAGAGCCTGGGCCCAGGCACTAATCTTGCGAGAAGGTGGGAGCTGCTGCACATGCCCACACCATCATTGTGGTGAAGGGTGGTCTGCTACCCTGTGGAACTGTTGCCGCCCTGCACTACAGTTGACAAACAAGCTCAGCTAATTTGTGCAAGGGCATGGACCACGTGGGTGGTATGTGTAGTTCAGTCCCCGAGTCCATGCCACCACCCCTGTACTCTCACATGACCACTGGGGAACTGCTGGACTACTCTGGCACAGCACTGCCTTTAGGTAAGAGGCACCCATGCAAGGTGGCACTCCCTGAGGGGGCATGCCCTCCATTCTACACTGTCGGAATGCAGGTGGTACGTAGATATCTGTCTTAACAGCCAAGGCTGAACAAGCAGTCCAACCCAATATGAACCAAGTGTGCAAATGTACCTGTGGATTGCAAGGAGCCAAACGGACAGGCTGAGCTGCTGCCGCGGTGCAAGTCATTGAGGGTCATTTGACCGCCATGTGGGAGGCAGTACAGGGCAGGAGGAGGCAAATGTAACGGCACAGAGGCAGGTGAAGGTTTGTGTCGTGTGTCACATTTGGGGCAGCATATATCAGAGTAAGGGGCCTTAGCAATGGCAGGGATATTTAAGAGGTGCAACGCGCATGATCAGTTGTGTGTGAGAAGGGGAGACAGAGGACTTGCTATCACTGACACATATTTGGGGGTACTTCGCGAGCAGTTGCCTTCACGTTACATGTCCCGATTTGTTCAGTAGCATATGCATTTTTTGGGTTTGGGAGGCCTTCTGTGCATCCCATACCATTTTTTTGTTTTTTGTTGTTTTTTTGTCCATCACGTAGCCTGTTTTTCATTTTTGGTGTGATCGATTTTGGGGGTGCTTTTCACCTTGCCTGCACCTTGATTGCCCCGGGAGGAGGACGTGGTGTGCCTCAGCCCACAGGTGACTCGGAGCCTGGGTGAGGACATGGTCATAGGTCTGCAGGTGGCCCAGCACTACCAAGCGTCACTTGTTTTTCAGGTAAAAATGTTATTGGAACCGCGTGTACAGCTCTCCTTCGAATGTACTTTTGTGCACTCTGAATGCTCATAGTGTGTGATTGCTCCTGACTTGTGCATGTTCCTTTGTACTTACCATCTTCTTGTCAGAGAGATAAGGCACTCTAATTTTCGTTTCATGCACTGGAGCTGAACGCTCTGCGCATGGACTCCATTTCCCAGGTTCCCCTGGGCCTCTTATTACGAAACATCAGGCGCTTCAGCGCCGGCGCTTCAAAGCCAAGCAATTCTTCATCGGTACATGCCGGACATGCCACCGGCCACAGGTGAGACTCTCTGCTCATTCTATTCACCTGTTGCTTCCTCTTATCGATCATGGTCTGTTATCCAGACCTTGCCTTGTTACTCGCAGCCCAGAAATTGCGGCCTGAGAAACTAGTAGAATCATTTTTTGCTGTCAGGTCTTATGCTGACTTGAAAGGATCTGGGAGGAATCCTGGTACACACTATTTTAAACAAGAGAGTGTGCACTCTATCTAGGCCCGGGAAGGGTAAACACTTTAGAATCAATAAGATCGAGTAAAGCATGACAGGTAGTACTGATAATCAGCCGAATTAGTGAGTTCACATACAATTAAAAAAATAGAAATATTTTCATAAATCTGCAACAATGGTTAAAAAGAGTATTAAATCAATATTTGTGTGTTAGCATCAAAGCTACCTAGCATCAATAATAAATCTAAAAACTGGTACCATAGGAAAATGTCAACCTCAATTAATAGATTGTTTAACAACAAATCAATCCGCAATATCGCAAAGCTTTTCAGTCATTGTGTACAGTTTTCAACTTAATAACAATCATCAAACCAATGTGTTAAATGTCTCTGTTAGCATCCAAAGTACAGTAGTCTCAACATGTTTCTGTTCTGTACAAGTGAATGTGCAACATTCGTCAGGAGAAAGATTTTCATGGGCGAAATTCTATTCAGAAGCTCCAGTTGGAGAAAATGGAATCACATACAACCTGTAGATTAAAAAGAGAGTGGGAAGCAGCTAGTTACTAACTCTGCTATTACTCTTGGTTCGTTAACTCAAACTATGACCCTTTCTAGAAGGTTACAAAGTTACCATAGAATGTTCTTGTGAGGGCACCTCACTTCGTGAATAAGGGAGGACTGTAAATAAGTCCTTGGTTGCTGCAACTGGAAAGAAAAGCAGGAAACTCAGCTTTTCTAAGTGGTTAAAGAAATTGTGCCATAAATACTAAGTCATTGGGGTAACTCGTTAGCCCACTCACCTTAAAGGAAAGTAAGCCAAAAATACAGTTGTCGGGTGGTGGATCACAGTGTCATGCGATGGTAGATCGCGCAGGTATCTGTGTTGAGCAGCGCGCTCCTGGTGTCAGCTCTTGGGAAGCTGCTGGGTTCTCCTATCCTGCAGCCCTGCAGGTCTAAGTGGACATGTGTCCTCAAAAGTGCGTGGATTGAATCTATCAAAAGAACAAAGACTCCCGAGGTAGCCCCCGTCAGGTGACACAACTAACTATGGGCCGTAAACAACATTATAATCACACATTAATATCTGTGTGCAATGCCATCTTACCACTCTGTTGGGTATGTGGCGACTCGCTAAGGTATGTAGAAAAATCCGCCCGCGGTCTGTACTTTCCGGGTGCCGGTCAGAAAATGAAGCTATGAGTGCTGCGGAGGGTAGAGAGAAAAGGAAAACCCAGGATCGATAAACTATCTGTATCACTGGGACAGAAGTAATTATCAACTCTGTCAGCAGGTCCGGCTGTCGGCTCGGGCTTACCTTCAGGAAGAATTCCAGGAATGCGTGAGCGCTCTGCCTGCTCTGCCTCTGCGACCACCAGGCTCGTATCTGAAAGAGCCGGCGGGCATCTGTGTAGCTACTAAACCATGGTAACGCTTGTATGTGTGGACTGTAGTCCTACCTCTAATCAGTAAGTAAGAGCAGGCGCCATCTTAGAGTGATTACCAATATGAACCTTCCTATCTGAAAAAGTGTGCCCTTAGAATACCAAGGAGTACAAAGTTTCACTCCGGGGGTAAGATAATACACTGAACCCATAATATGTCATAAATCAAGCAGGTATTGGAAATAATGCGATATCTAGTGGTAAGAGTAGTTAAGGCAAGAGGTTGGCTCTGAATAATCAGGTCACACTCACAAATGGGTTCGGAGGCGGAAAAACTATTCAGCTACATATGAGAGTGAGTAAACAGGGTATAGCCATTAAGGCGAACCCCGGCTTCTACAGCGAAAAAAATCGATAAATATGCTTGAGGTTGCCACAAGCCCCTTGGGGCCTGTGATAAACGTGGAAGTTCACGCCTATTGGTCCAATCGGGACCGAAGTCTATGTGTGTAACTAGAACAAACCATAATCCAGATTAACAGAATTTGGACCTCAGTGACACTTGGTATCCTGTGGACATGTGCCTAGGTCTAATAGTGTCTAGTCACCATCATGTTTGGCTCAAATATCTGTGTTCATTCACTGTTGATTCACATATATCTTTTATTAAAAATAAAAAATGGTGTTAACTCCCAGGGAAAATGGTGCATCTACTACCCAGTGCATGTTCAACGTAATAGTCATAAGAACCATCCCACTAGCATGTAGGTCCCTTGTTTGTACTGGGCTAATACAAATTATTACCACAGTTATATGGTGATATAACCCAGGTGGGACTGTAATCGAGGTCACAAAGTCTAGGGGCCTCATTACGAGGTTAGCGGTAAGGAAAAAACGATGCCGGTAAAGGATTACCGGCATCGCTTACCGCTCCGGGCGATTATGACCCGCCAACCCGTATTAGCGGCACCGTAAATAACGGTGCCTCTAATAGCGGCATGGGCGCGGGCATGGAGATGCAAATAACGCCCTACTGAAGCCCGAAAAGTACTTTACCGGCATGGAGTAAATACCGGCATCGCGGACCACCCATAAACGGCCTTGTGCAGTGATCCCAACTGCCACAGATGCACACAATCAGCACAGGTGGAGGCAATATAGACTGGGCCAGCACAAAAGGAGCACACCCCACCCCTTCCCACACCCAGTCACACACCAAAATGATTTCCATACTACTAGCAATGCTGGGGCTGGAGGACATGATTGCAGTGGAACTCCAGCAACAATAACAACAACAACAGGCAGCACAGAGGAGACGCAGGAGGAGAATGAGGGTGAGGCAGACCCAGCATGCCCCACCAGTGCAGCCAGTGGTACCACGCCGGCAGCCCCCAATCCCTCCCATCAGAGCCAGTCCATTCAACCTAACCCCTGAGCAGATCCACACCCTGTGCCGTCTGGACCGGGACACCATCACCACCATTGTGGACATGATACATGACGACATTGTCAGCCTGATTGAAATACGCACCGCCATCCCACCTCTACTGAAGGTAGTGTCTGTGCTCCACTTCCTGGGCACAGGCACCTACCAGCACACAGTGGGGCACATGCATGGCATATCACAACCATTATTCTCACATGCGCTGAACCAAGTGCTTGATGCCCTCCTGAAGCACACAGGCGACCACATTTCCCTACCACGAACAGCCCAGGAGATCTCCAACACCAAAGTTGGTTTCCTTTCACTGGCCGGCATCCCTGGTTGCATTGGCTCCATCGACTGCACCCATGTTGAATTGGTGGCCCCACATGCCATGGAGGTAGTGTACCACAACCGTAAGGTATACCACTCCATCAACGTGCAAATGGTATGTGACTCAAACAAGATCATCAAACATTGTTGTGTCCGATTCCCCGGATCAACCCATGACTCAATGGTCATGCGGAACTCCACTATACCACGCTACATGGAGCGACATGCAGGGCAGAGATCCTGGCTTCTCGGTGAGTTGCATGTTAGGCTCATGGAAATGCGATGTGGGTAGGTGATTGGGGGGAGAGATGCATACATCACCTGGCTGACAGCACCTGAGAGGATATACCATGCTCATACCCCAAAGCAGGCCATACTTGACCCGACACCTGACCACTAAATACAAGACGTAAGCTGCACTACCACGAACATTATGCAGTGCAAAAACCATTTCATAGCCATCAACATGTACACTGCACATAAGCAGACCGTAGACCCCACAGCACAATGCAGCAACAAGCAACGAGGATGGCCACTGCACAGCGCCAAATACCATCAACTAAAAGTACAGGTCTCCATTACTGCATACAAAGGAGCCACATGAGGGCAAGATACAAGAACGCACCCCTACACCAACACAGAGGTTCACCAAAACAGCATTTCACCATTGGTCGTGGAAATTGAGATCATCATGACGCTGCCATCAACGTTGACAGGATAGTAGCATACATATCACTGCACATCACCCAGATCATGGGAACAACCATTTTGGACTACCACAGTGCATGAGCAACCACAAGGAATTTGCCCCCCCTGCGCCCAATTGACGATGGCACGCACACGTGTCTATAAATGGAATACACACATAGCAGTCACTTCATGTGTCTCTACTCATGCATGGATCTGTGGGTGCATACAGGAAATGAATGCTTGCCATGGTGTCATTGATACAGGTCCCATGTGATGTGAGGACTTACACATAATCATTGTTGCCCACATGCAGGTGATGCAGGCTATCCCTTGAAGAGATGGCTCCTTACCCCAGTCCGGAACCTGCAGAACAGGCACGAGGAGGACTATAATCGTGCCCATACACGTACCCGTGTGTGGATTGAGCAGACCTTTGGCCTCTTGAAGGCATGGTTCCGCTGCCTCACTGGTCTAGTGGTGCACTCCTGTACGGCCATGAGAAGGTGGGCAAGATCTTCATGGCATGTGTCATGCTACACAATATGTGCATCAGACGGAATGTGCCCCTGCCTCCTGACGCTGAACTGCAACCACCTGACGATGAGGATGAGGAGGGTGGAGATGGGGCTGCACTTCAGGGAGGCAGCGATGCACAGGAGGGAGGTGCCATGCGTCACACTCTGATTGACCAATGGTTCTAGCACACATGGATGGGGAGTGTGACATGGAGGTGGAACTCAGGGCACTGGGTGTGTCAGGGACATGGACACTGTAGACTGTTCACCAATAAAGCACACATACACAATAAGTAATGTCCTCACATGTGAAATCAGATTGCATAACAAGTGTATTCAGAATATGTAACAAATGCACAAGCCCTCCACCCAACACACCCACTCCCCCACCCCCCTCAACTTCCCCACACACCCACTCCCCCCTCCGCCTCCCCCCTCAACTTCCCCAGACACCCCCTCCCCACTCCCCCCTCAACTTCCCCACACACCCACTCCCCCCTCCGCCTCCCCCCTCAACTTCCCCAGACACCCCCTCCCCACTCCCCCCTCAACTTCCCCACACACCCTCTCCCCTCTCCCCCTCCCCCCTCAACTCCCCCACACATGGTGTGCACTGGCGTGCACCATAAGTCCACATGGGACCAGTATGCCTGGCTGAACCTACAGCCCTCCCCCTCTTCCAGCACCAGGTGCACCCCTGTCCGATCTGCGCAGGTTCCGGCCAGACCTACGCACGGGGCTGGACTTAGTTGAGCTTGCATTGGAAGATGTCCCAGGTTGTTCTGCCACCTGTGCCGGACGCATGGCCTCCATTGCTGCCACCATTTGGGAGAGGACCTGCCGCACTGCTGCCAATTTGCCGCAAATGTCCTTTGAGGTGGTCTCAATTGCTGTTTTGAGGGATGCAGCACATTCCCTTATGTCATCCCTTGCCCGGCCACATTCTGTGATGTGCTGTGTCAACAGCCCTGTCAGCTCCTCCTGCCTCTTCTGAATTGCCCTGATCCCCTCTTGGCTGGTCAGGACAGTGGTGGATGTGTGAGGGGTTTCCAACATGGTTTGTCCCTCATGCACACTTGGCGTGGGGGTGAAACTGCCAGGCCATGAATCCCCACGAGACAGCCTATGCATGCTGCTGTTGTGCAAGCTGCATGGGGAGAGTTGTGGTGAATGCAGGGGGCCTGTGGCGGTAGTTGCGCCATGCGGCAGAACATCTGCCTCATCGTCCGACATGGCTGCTGTGGCAGCTGTCTCCCCCACTTGCTGCTGGCAGCCAATGCAGTGCCTTCTGCCACTGGCTCCTGTGTGCTGGTGGCTGGTGTGGGTGCTGTGGTGGGGGCCGTATTGCACATTGGTGCTGTGGCCTCTGGGGTTTTCTTGCCCTTCCGCAGTAGTGCAGGTTGGCCTCTTCCCCTTGATGTTGAGGGGCGGTGTTCTCCCTCCATGCCCCTTGCCTTCTTTTGTGGTGTCGCATCATCCTCCCTAGTGTCCGAATGTCTGTCGCTGTCTGAATGTGTGCCTGTGGGGGACCAATAGAGGGAGAGGGATAGTGATGGGTCTATAGGCATCAGGCATGCATTGGGGTGGCTGCATTCATATGGAATAGCAGTTGATTGACATTGGGGTAGTGACATATGGGTTGCTTGGCTTTTGGGTGGGTGATGCATGGAAGCGTCTGGGTTGAAACATATATGGGGTGCATCATGCATGTGGACAAGATGGTGCTGTGCACTGCCTGTAGGCAGTCTTGTATATATGTGTCTGGTGTCCCTGCTCTACATCATTGCTCTGTCAGTTCAGGTGGACATCATCGTGTTGGTATTTGCATTGTTTCATTTGGGACACCTACCTGCATCAGCCGATGACGGGGCTCCTCGCTCCATGTCCCCCACTCCCTCAATTACCTCCATCCCTATGGGGCTTGCGCAGATCTCCTCCCAGGGTTGCAACTTGATGGGGGAGTCCGCACCTCTGCCTGTCGCCATCCCCAACTTGCGGTTGGCGGAGAGGATGCTCCGCACGCGTAACGCAGATCGTCCCGGCACTTCCGTAACATCTTTAGGAGTGCGGGGTGTGGTGCCAACGGCACTTACTTTCTGAGCAACCTCCGCCCATATCTGCTTCTTCCGCTGCACTGCAGGGCGGGACATGTCGGAGGAGAAGATGACATCCGCATGTTCTTGCAGCGTCTCAGCCAGCATGGTCAACTCCTCTTGGGAGAAGCGCTCCTTGCGCAAGCGCTCTGCGCTTTCTTTGAGTGCTTTGGGCATGGTAAGATGCAGCAGGTAGTGGTGGAGGTGTGTTAGAGGTGTGGTGGTCAGATGGCTCCTGGTTGTGGAGGATAGCAATGGAATGTGTTTTTAAAGATGGCCGCCGTGCACTTTCCCGTTCCTGTGCGATGATGCTACTTCCAGTTCCGCTTATTAGCGGTGACTGCTAATAGCGGACACCGCTAATGCCGATGGCTTGGATGGCGGTAGAGCTATTTGCGCTTCGTGCTATACCAAAGGGAGATTTTTCGCCCTTTTACGGCATGTCGATGCGGTCATTACCGGCATGGCGCAAAGCTCGTGCCCGCGAGGTCGTAATAGGCCGCTTTTAGCGGTCTATTACCAGCACGGACATGGTAGTTGCTCCATGCCAATAATGACCGGTACTTACTGCCCACCTCATAATGACCCTCTATATATAATGTATTTTTATTACTCATCCATGAATTTCTGATATTGCTGGCATCTTGATTTGGACTTGATTTTGTGCCATTCGACTGAGTCATTTAGACCTTTTGAGTCACTTTTCATCATAAAGATCATTTCCTGTTCTTTCTTAAATAATCTATTCTCCAATGCCACTGTCTGGCTACCTTTAAATGACCGTAAGATTGTCTAGGTAAAGTTTTAAAAAACGTGTTGCATCTGTACAAAGTGTTTCACCATTGGCGCATTTTCGATTTTATTTTTCAGGCAGCTCCTGTGTTCCATGATATGGGTTTTGGCTTTCCTGATAGTCTTTCCCACATAGGGTAGCCCACATGGACACTTGATCAGATATATCATATTTTGGGTGTTACAGTTGGTGAGGCTCTTTTGTATACACGGTTTGTTGGTTCCGATATCTACTTCTTTAGATTTGGCTGTTAGTTTACAGACACCACAACTTCTGCATGGGAAGTGTCCACTTGAAGGCGGTAACCCCCATACCATCGGGAGGCTTGGTGTGGTCAGTTGTTTATTTTTAAATTTGCTACAACTCACTCTGTTCCCTATAGTGGTACTTTTTGTATAGGCGAATATAGGTGATGGAATTGGACAGGTAGAGGTCTTAAACACCCTCCAGTGCTTGTTAATGATATTATTGATTCGTAAGCTCTGATCCGTAAAAGTGTTGACACAGATAATTCTTCCTCCCCTTTGTTTGGCAGGTTTCTCTTCCAGCAAAGCTTCTCTATTATTGTTGAATGCTCTTTTCGCTTCACGTTTAACCATTCTTTTGGGATAGCCGCTTTCTTGCAGTTTTTTTGTAAGTAGTTTGGCTTCGGTTTCATAGGTGTCGTGATCAGAACTGTTGTGTTTAAGGTGCAAGAATTGACCGAATGGGAGATTGTCTCTCAGGTGTTTAATGTGATGACTTCTATAGTCTAGCAAGGAATTCTTGTCAGTGGGCCTGTGGTACGGTTTCACTTTGAGCACCCCATTGCTATGAAAGATGGTCAGATCAAGAAAGCTGGTAGATGTTTTATCAGCCGTCAAGGTGAATTGGAGATGAGGATTCAATGTGTTGAGCCATTCAAAGAAACTGTTAGCTGTCTCTATTGTTCCTTCCCAAATTACCAGAATATCATCAATGTACCAAGTCCATTTCTTAATATTCGTAGTGAAGGGATTGGACTTGTTGTAGATGTATGTTGTTTCGAAAAATTCTACATAGAGATTAGCCAGACTTGGTGCCATGATGGCACCCATGGCTGTCCCTTTGGTTTGTTGGTAAAAATGTCCATTGAACTCAAAATAATTCTGTTTCAGCTAGGTCAACACACCATAGAATAAACGAGGTGGGGACTGGATCACTATCTTGCCTCCCTAGCAGAATCTTTTCACTGGTGTCCAGTATCGCTTGTTGGGGAATATTCTTGTCTAAGGACACGATGTCCAGTCCAAGGAGAAGCAATGTCTCTGGATCGTATGTGTAGTCTTCAAATTGGTTAATCGCATCGCTGGAATTTTTAAGATAGGACTTCATGATCTTGACGTGCCCCTTTAGGTAGTGATCGCCATACTTAGAAAGCGGTTCAAGAACCAAATTGATCTCTGCAACAATGGGCCTACCCAGGGGTTTCACCAGCGTTTTATGTATTTTAGGAAGGGTGTAGAAACTGGGTATGGTGGGTTTAGTATTGATTAAGAAGTCTGCTTCTTGCTTCGAGATCCATTTGCGATCCTTGGCTTTTGACACTTTATCTGCAATCAATAGTTGTAGCTCTTTAGTTGGGTCTTCCCTGAGTGGGGTGTAGTAATGAATGTTCCGAAGTTGGTCTTCACATTCATTAATATAGTCTGAGCGATTTAGAATAACTATTCGGCCAAACGTGTGATGATGGACAGGTTGGAAGACAGTGATCCAGGGCTTCTTTTTCTTGTTTTGTGAGATTCTGAAATGTTTTTTTTTCGAATTGGCTTCAATCCTGGTGATGTTAGCAAGTACTTTCTTCTATAATACGAGGGATTCTGGAGAGAAACTTCAACTAGGTGGGCAGAAAGTAGAAGAATTTTTCAGGCCTGAGCAGTTAACCATTTGTCCATAGGATCCTGTGGAATCCTGTGAGATGTATTCTTTCAGATGTATTTTTCTCAGCAGGTTATTGAATTCAATTCGGAAGATAAAGGGATCGTGTTTTTGAGTTATTACGAACCCCAATCCTTTGTTAAGTACCTGATTTACCCACCCTCAGATGAAGGCTGACACAGTAAAAATCCCAGGAGGATCCCTCTGCACTGTCCATTCGAACCCCCATTGTTGCTCCTGCTCACATAATTTGCCCAGTTAACACACAACCTACTGAAATTCCAGCCAGTACCTACCCAAACAATATGTCCATAAGCATGCTCTCAAAAAGTATTCTGTGATACAGCTGACCTCCTGGGCAGTAAAGACCATGCCTCTGAGGTAAAATCCAGTGACCTGATTAGCGTGACATGAAGGATAAACAATTAATGAGGCTCAGAGTTAATCCCTCTGAACCTGCCCTTATTAAAATGTCACTATTAAACACTATTGAACACTTGCTCACTAAATATGCAGGCTATCAACATACATGACTATATCCAGGAGGAGGGTCTTGACTTAATGTGTGTTACCACTCTTGTGGTCCCAAAATAAGTTTGGCCTTTCCCCCAGGCTTTAACTTCTTTGGGAAAAATCGAATATATGGTACTGGGCCTGGAGTGGCTTTTTTTGTTAAATCTGCATTTCCCCCTGCATTGATTGCACTAGTTGTGATATTATTCATCTGAATTTCCCCCTAATGTGAACTGCTGTATCAAATTCATATTAATCTACCATCCGCCAGAGACTAAGCTGGACTTTATTGAGGAATTGATACACATACTAGCATCCCTTAATAAACCAAACTGCTCCACTATTCTACTTGGCGATATAAACCACTGGCTGGCGATCCTGAGGACAAGGAAGCTCTTGAGCTCGAAAGACTTCTTAAAAGTCTGGACTTTACTATCCTCAATACCGAGCCAACTCACTCAGGAGATAACATCTTAGATTGGGTTATTTCTAGAAACATCACAACGAAAATCACCAATACCTGAGCTTGTCCCTGGTCTGACCACACCTTTGTAGAGTGTTGTATCTTTCTCCCCAGTAAACGTTTCAAAGTGCATATTCAGCCAAAAAAAGTTATAAGCAGGAACCTAAAAAGGATAAACATGGAGGAATTAGAACAATGTGTCAACCAGGTCATGGATCTCACGTCGGACACTGACCCTCCTGAGACTTTGGTGAAGGTCTACAATAATAAACTTAGCTGTTTCCTAAAGTCGAAGGTGATCAGAGATAGGATTTGCCAGCAGTCATGGTATACTCCAGCCCTGGTCAATCTAAAAAAGGAAAAGCAACGGGTTGAACGTATCTGGGGAAAAAAAACTAATGAGAACAAGGAAATATGGAAAACTTTACAAAAAAGATACAAGCACCAAGTCTGTGAGGCTGAAAGGAACTTCTATAATAACGAAATTGAGGCTGCAGGGAATAACTCTAAAAAACTATTTGAAATCTACAGAAATCTGGAAAAGCCAACGACACAGTCTCAAACTCCAATGCTAACTGTCAAGAACTGTAATATGGTGCAGCAGGCCTTTGCCAACAAAAATGCATCTGCCTGCACCAAGATCTCTGATTTTATGTAAAGCGATGCTTGCATGTCGATATCGACCCCCCCAAAATGAAGTAATTTCGGATCTTCTATTCTCCTTTAGATGTATATCTGAGAAAGAGATGTATACTGATCTTAAAACTATGCATCCTACCTACTGCCCAGGCGAGATTCTACCCACTAAATTTACTCTGCATAACCCAAACATCTTTGTTCCGTTCTTGGTGCACTTTGCCAACTCCTCCTCCAGTCATTGTAATGTACCTGGCATCATTAAACATGTAGTGGTTACCCCGTTGCCAAAATAACCTGTTTCCTTCCTAAAGGATCTGAGTTATCTGCGCCCCATCACTAACACGGTCTTCCTTTTGAAAATCATTTACAAACTAGCAATGACCCACTTGCAACAACACTTGGAAAACACAAATATCTTCCATCCCAAACAATCAGGCTTTCATGCCCATTATGGCACCGAAAGGGCCCTATTTAATCTTCAAAAACATATGCTTACATTTATGGAAGAAAGTAAATCCGGGATCCTTATATTGTTAGCCTTATCAGCCGCTTTTGATTTGCTTGATCATAGGAGATTATTGGATGCTCTGTTTAACTATGGTGAGTGCTCCAGGGGGGCTACCAATTGGATCTGCTCTTTTTTGAGCAACAGGTGTTCACGAGTGTGTTGGAGAGGTGCCTGCTCTAATCTTGAGCAAATATGCTGCAGTGTCCCACAGGAAGCCTGCTTATCCGCTACTTTGTTTAATTTGTACACCAAGCCCCTCTGTGACCTTCTTACAACCCTTGACATCCACTTTTCAAATTATGCTTATGACACCCAACTGCTCATGGATCTGTGTGGAGATCATGCATACGACTCTATCCGACTTAATAACATCTATGGCCTGGTAATGGGATGGATGTCTCATAACTGGGTGTGTTTGAATTCAGCCAAGACTGAGCTAACGATCTTCGGCTCCCTGCAAGTGTGTCACGCTCACCTGAATCTCCGCAGGAGCGATGGATTCCTTCGACCTCTGCGCTTGCTCTCCCCTCACCCGGAGTTCTGCTCTCTCTCCCTTCACCTGGGGTTCTACCTGTAAGGTGAATGATGGATTAGTGAGTGGTATCCAGACCCAGGGAACCCCCCTCCCCGACTCCCTATGAGTTAAATACTGTGTCTAGGGGGCTCACCTCTTGGTTTGGAAAGGTGGGCTCTCCGTCCTGCCTCTGCAGGGGTGCTACGGTGCGGGACCTGTTGGCTGTCACGCTGACTTGGTGCTGGTTTTGCTGGTTGCTGTGGTGGTGCTTCTGAGAAGAAAGCGCCACCACTTATTTAGATAGAGGAGTTC
Source organism: Ambystoma mexicanum (assembly GCF_040938575.1). Taxonomy (NCBI): domain Eukaryota; kingdom Metazoa; phylum Chordata; class Amphibia; order Caudata; family Ambystomatidae; genus Ambystoma; species Ambystoma mexicanum. The sequence goes on along the minus strand of NC_090933.1, from coordinate 820,730,304 downwards.
TGAAGCTCCTGAAATGTGTCCCAGGGCCAGTTACTTCACTGGACCCTTCGTGCTGCTTGGGTTGGGTAAGTACTATATGTCCTCGGATTCCCAGTTGCTTCACTGGGTTCGGGCACGAGAAAGTACAGGTTGGTATTGTCTATGGAGGGTTATTGCCAACTGAGTGTCTTCAAGTTCTAACCTGTCTTTCCTTTGTTTTTCTCTTTGCAGGTTACCAAAATAACTTGTCGGAAAAATCCGGAAACCTTTGATGAGAAGGCGAGCAGAAGTGACTTGTAGGTCCGCGAGTGAAAGATGAAGTCACAGACACCTCCGGACGACCGCTAGAAGGTGAGTAGAAAAAACTGCCACTTTACTAATGCCTCTGTTCTTCTCTTTTCAGATGCGCTGTCCGTAGTGAAGATGATGGCCCTGCCGGGCGTTGGAACTGTAGAAAGCCGTAGAAGACTCCAGAGCCTGGAACTAGGCAAGCATGTGCTCGATGTTACAGAAAGCACACAAATCAAGTCTTGTTCTTTGGGCGTGGCTTTTATAGAGAACCATGCCCTAAGTGCAACACTCTAGAGACTAGAGTGTTGCACCTAGTTCCGGATTGGCACAAAAGGATCCATACTAGTGGAAACAGGAAGTCTCATGTTACTCTATGGGCGTAGGGAGTACCAATGGGTGAAATGGATATTAACCCTGTCCTTGATCTCCATGCTCTCACCCACAATGCTCCTGTCCGTTTTCCCTTCTTGTCATCATGGTTTGGATATGAAGGCGACTTGGTAGTGTCCCCTAAACTAGTACCCATGACAAATTGGGAGCCAAGCTAGGGCCTGAATACCCCCACATGAATATTGAAAACAACCGTATAAAGATCATGGCTAAAGTTAAAACGCTTGATGTGCACATTGATGCCTCCCTCAGCTCTGATGCTCATGTTGATGGCAAAGTGGTCAGCTCACAGTATCACCTGTGCAATCTTGGTCAGGGAAAATATCATTCCCTGTATATACTACTGCAATGCTCTGCTGATCGGTGCAAGCATTAGAAGAGTAAAGAGACTTCAAACAATGCAAAATGATGCTGCCTGCATCATCCATGACATCCAAAGAAGGGAACATGTCACTGGAGCTATAAAGGAACTTCATTGGTGGAGTGTGTCCGCACAAATCCATTATAAGGCACTCTCTGTGGCTCACAGATGTTTTCATGGTAAGGCTTCTGTCTATTTAAAGGACAAAATAAAATTGTATGTCCCCCACCGGGAACTTCGTTCTAGCTTTGGTGATTTGCTGTCTGTCCCAGAATTGAATATAGCCAGAGGTATTAGATGTTCCTTCCCTGTCCTCATTCACCAATTTTGGAATGCTCTACCCCTGGCATTATGTCTGGAATCCTGTCATTCAATGTTTCAAAAACATCTGAAAACATTTTTATTTGAATGATCCCATGTGACGAACTGCATGCTCTGCTCCTGATTTTTTGTATCCGTCCTATCTTTCGCCAGTCTCTTGTGTACATGTAGCGCCCTGATTCTTGTGGGCTACATGCACTTTATAAATATATTAATTAATTAATAAATAAAATAAATAGAGCCAAGAGGGCACACCCTGCAGAGCAGGAAGAGGCACCATCACATGATCAGGCACAGGTAAATCAGAAGGGGCCACAGAGGAAGAAGCACATAACTGATGTGCTTGAAATCCTCACAGCGTATGCGCTTGAAGACCATGCCGATCTATACCTCTCAGCTAGCAGCACCCATACTCTGGCACAGCATATGAGGATGTGGCAGGAGGTCACAGACCTCAAAAACACCTGTAGTGTGGAGAGACGCACTGCGAAAGAGGTCCACAAGCGGATGGATGACCTCCTTTGAAGGACCAAGAATAAGCTCAGTGTCAACCTGGCCTCTGCCCAGGCTACTGGAGGGGGGCCACCAGAGGAGGAGGAGCTGACTCCATTTGAGAGGACTCAAGTAGACTGATCAGCAGGTGCAAGGCGTGGGAGGAATGGACGCTGTGAGGAACTCATGGTATCAAAATGAGAGTCACAAACAAGAGATGCAATTTCAACAGCTTTATTTATAGCTTTGCAAGGGGTTGGAGGCTTCCTAACTGGCCCTAAATCTAAAGTGGGAGTAAACTCGACTATTAAATAAAAGTGAAACAGTCCTAGTCAGTACAGTCAAAACAAAAGGTTCTAAACCGAATGCATGCCCTAATTCTAACACAAAAAGGTGCAAGGGAAATGTCCACAAAATGAAAAGGATAGTGTTCTCAACAAAAGCATCAGGGTGGCAAGGGATTTGAAGCTATGATTAATCCCTTCCCCACGATTTTACCTTGGGACAATGTGATTCGAGGGCATAGGCACTTAGGCAGCACAATTTTCCCCAGTGAGGCACACTTTGGGGCGAGTCAATAGAATGTCCAGGCTTCTTTCATAATCAAATGTCAGTTTGGACTTTAATTGATTTAATTGGGGAGGTTCGATAAAGCTACGAGTAAAGGAGCCTTGAACTTGGACATAGAAACATTATTAAAATACAGCCGGTCAGTGAACAAAAGAGAAGAACAAAGGCCTGGTTGTTTTTGCTTTAAAGTAACTGTATCAAGACAAGGTTGCAAGTAATATGGCACCCATGAGTAAAGAAGGATCAACGCTTTAAAGAGACAGTGTGGTACGATGTACACAGAGTGGTCCTGCTGTTGGATACAGCACAGTCGAAAGTCTCTGTAGTAACAGAGTAACTCTGTATATCTTGTTAAACATTATCTTTTCTTTTTTAGATGGGACAACAACTGTGGTTTAAGGTTGTTGAATGTATAACCATTTGAATGACAATAAACAAATAAAATAAAAAAGTAGTAACATGCCTAACCATTCAAAAGGGATTGTTGGAAATAGAAAATAACGTGGATTGAATCTTCCGTCCAATCGAGGGAGGCATGTCTGAACTGTGGAAATGGTATTGAAGGCCTGAGCCCGACTGGGGGAGGCTGAAGTGAAAGATAAGAGGTCTGAGCCCGACTGAGGGAAACCAGTAATATTGTGAGTGGCACAAGCCCCGATGAGAAGAGCCCATAATCGTGCAACTACAAGTACCAGAAAGCATTGGGAGAAAGTGAAGGTAGCGGTTGTCGAAGTGGTCAGGCACAGTCAGAAGCCAAACCTATGCCATCTCGAAAGTCTTTGACCAAGATAGCTTGGGGAAGGGTATCCCTAAAACCGTTATGAAAGATTGTGACTAGTAAGATTTTGTTTCAAGATGAAGAAATCTATTTGTGGAAAAACACTTGAAACCTAAATTTACCAATCTGAACATAGTCACTTTTTAACGATCAAACATAGTCACTTAGAGTGAATCAACAATAAGAAAACACAGAGAGGGCCTCATTACGAGGTAGGAGGTAGCCCCTTACTGCATACTGGGTCCCGGTTCTTGGAATGGGTACTTACCGGGTCATTCCAACCTTGGAGGACCCGGTAAGTCCCCATTCTGAGAACCATTCCCCATTCCCATTCGAGCCCCCACAGGGCTCAATGTGAATGGGGAAGGCGCTAATTATTAGTTATTATCTCCCTGGTCCCTTAGCGGCTCCCGCTAAGGGACCTCGTAATGCGCCAGTAAGGGGTTAACGGCAACGGCACCCTTACCATTGCCATTAACCCCTTACCGCCGACCTCGTAATGAGGCCCAGAGACAAAAAAATAACTTTTTGTCAAATTTTTGCAGTGGCTCTACTAGGGAATTTATTGAATCACACATTCCTGTGTGTGGCTTTGACGGACATTCATGGATGGAAGTGTGAAAAAAACAACAACTTCATTTTTGAGATTAGTGGCCTGCTTGGTTTCTACCCACCAGTCTAGTGGCAGGTAAAAGGCTTGTTTTCCTTGAAACACCTGATGAGGGGTCCTCGTAGAGAACTAAGGCAGCATAACAAGCGTCCTTTCTGGGGCTGACTTGATATGTCTTTCCTCAAATTAATTAGCACCTCAAAAGGCTAACTGATATGCATACTAAAAGGTAAATGATATCTGTTTTAAGAGATGATACATTTATTTATTGGTAGTGTATTAGATTTCACCCCTTTTGTCCAAAGCAAGAGAGAGAATGTTTGCAGTAGATCTGAGCACATCTGGCAATGAGTTTAAAACGCTTACTTAGTAGATCTGATATTTGTAATCTGTCTACAGGTTTCTTTGGAAGAAAAATGTTCTTTCTCACAGACACTGAGAAATCAGTCCAAATTTGGACAGTGAGTTTCACGAGGGACCAACCGCACTGGTGTATCCAGGTAATTTATAAACCCGGGCTACACCCGGACAACTTAACTGTGTCCGAAGTAATTTAAGCATTAGTTGCTGATACTCTGTTTCTTTTTATTTTATCAACAGTTACACCCTCCATTTTTGTGAACTTCGCTTCAGTGAAAGAAGAGATTTCTTGTGATTGTAACTCTAGTTCTTGGACATGAACACTCCTGACGAAAGTCCCATAATAATAGAGAGGACTGAAACATGTTGAGTTAATGACTTTGTGCAATAGCCACATCTGATGAATTGATTTGGAGACCGTATATAGGTCTGAAGAACATAAAAAGAAGGATTCATCCCTTTTTATGTAGTTCTGTTTTTTAAGTATTGGATGCACTTTAACATCTTTTGTTCTACTTTTAGAAGTTTTTGTGGTGTCACTTATATTTGTATATGTTTCGTAGAGTTCTTTTAAGAAGTATTTTGATTTGTGGTCTCATATAATGAGAATTCTAAATTGAAATGTTTGTACTTTAATAAAATAATGTGATTGTAAAAAAATGTTTAGTGGTTTGTTTTTGAGGGGATAACTGTTGATAAACCCCCTTTCTACTTTTCAATTAATGAACGATTTCATATCTCAAAACCAAGGTAGAAGATCACTTTTGTTGAGTGATTATTTGGGTTCTCCCAAGTTTTTGGAGAGTCTTATAGTGCTAACGGGCACAGAAATGTTTGGTGTAGTGTGGAATTTGGTGTTTGAGCTAATTGGTAGGGTGCTCTATACCTCTCTTTCTTTGGGCGTCCACAGCTACTGTTTATGTAACATTTTGTCATTTTATACTATCTAAATCCAAGTGTTTAAAGTCCCTCAATAGCCTTTCCAGGTTGAACAGACCACTTTGAAGTTGGTCTTTCTCTGTTTTCTCTTTTTCCCACCATGGCGGAAGAAAAAACTCTTGCATATAGTGGTGATTATGCACAGGCTCTAATGAATACGATATGGATTATCAACAATAGTGAATTTAGTGAGAACATCGAAAAAACAGATGAATGGGATGAGATAATCCAACTGAGAAAAAGACTGATAAGAACTGAATTACATGGCGCGATAATGTTGGAATATTTAAAAAATAAAGCGCTCCCTCCAGGCCTAACAATCTTTAATGAACTCCAGCTGTTTTTGGACAACACTAAGTTCAAATTACAATGGAGCTATATCGCTAATCGCTGTGGAAATGATTGGTAAATATTAATAATAGATACGGCCAAAGAAACAGCTGAAAAAATTGGAAGAAGACATAAATAAACTAATATATATTGAAAACCTAAAGAAAAGGCTAGATGAAATAGAAACAGAGTTGAAGAATTTTAAACAGGCCAATACATTGTAACTGATTCAGAGGATGAAAAAAGATTTAGGCAGATGCAACCATGAAAAAGCCTATCCCTATACTAAAGAGGGTTACAAAATACTAGTGACAAAACCTAACGGGACAACACGACAGAATAGAAGAGTCAGGTTCAGGGCAACTTTATTCAGCTCGAGCAATACGAGCAGTGATCCAGACAACCCAGGGGAGGGGACCTCCACAAATACTCCGAGTAGAGGTAGAGGGATTCCTAATTATAAGAAAGGGAGCGGGAATCAAAATCAGGGCTCTCGTCCTTTTTTATACAAAGGCCCCAACAGGGGCAATTGGAACTTGGACCAGAGATATACACGAAGCGACAATCGTTTTTGGTGAACTTATCCGACTATGAACCAACACAGATGGAAATACAAGTTCTGAATAAAGGTCTTGGATATGTTATTTCTAAAAAACATAATCCTTTTTTGTTCCGCACTGATTTTTTCACATTTATGCAGAAAATCAGCTTGAAAGAAATGTTTGCTAACCAGACTGATGACCAAAGTGAGTCCCACATGGTGAATCTTACAGCATTAAAAAACCCATCGACTTTTTGTCCCCCCACCTACACCTATACGCCAGAATCTATAATTTCTTAACAAAGAGTACTGGCAGACGTGGCTAAATTGGAAAAACTGGACAGCCCTATCTTCCAAAACACCCCTGAGAAAGAGGCTTTGGAAGCTCTCTCTTCAAATGACATCATTATTAAAAGAGCCAATAAAGACGGGGCTATAGTGATGCTGAACAAAATGGACTACATTCGAGAGTGTTGTAGACAACTTGACGACACTTGATATTACAAGAAATTGCCTGCAGACCCGACTGGAGAAATTAAGGCTTTGATTGAACTCAAAACCACCAAGGCTCACGATAGAGGATGGATCAGCAAACAAGAATGGGCTTTCGTGAACAACCCATACTCTGCCATTCCAACTTTTTACTGTTTACCCAAGATTCATAAAATCTTGGTCAACCCCCCTAGGCAGACCTATTGTCTCAGGGATCGATTCTATTCTTGAGCCCCTTTCTAAATTCTCAGACCATTATCTGCTACCAACTATGTATGTAACCAAAGAACGTTACATATTGCTGCCTCCAATGTAACTTCAATCAAGCATGCTTACAATCTCGTGCAACAGCGCCTCGAAGCCTTTGGGCTGTAGTTCACTATACAAATGTAAAAAATAAAAATAAAATAAATTATTTGAAGGATTATGTAACTCGGATGAAATCTTATTTGAAAGACACAAAGGACGTTATAAAGACGTTTGAAAACCTACCTTATCATCCCAATACATCCTAGCTGGTTGGTCTTGATATTATTTCATTATATACTAATATTTCACATCAAGAAACTCTCGAGACAGTTGAAGAAATGCTACTGACAAGATCAGACAATGATCCGGTCCCGAGCTCCTTCATACTATGGTGTATTGAGGTGGCCCTCACAAAGTATTAGTTTGAATTCCAGGGATCCTTTTTTCAACAAATTGAAGGTACCACAATGGGGGCCACAATGGCCCCCAGCCTAGCGAATCTCTATGTTGAGTTCTTTGAGAAAAGACACATACATACATCTCACCCCTTCGAACTACATTTACAATATTAGGCACGATACATCGATGATGTTATAATGATCTGGACAGGAACTCTCGAGGGAGCCAATGATTTCTTAGGATGGCTAAACCAGCTTAATCACCATCTAATATTTACTATGAACATACAAAGAGATACCCTAGAGTTCCTGGATTTGTCAATTATTCATGAGGCTGGATACCTCCTGGTAAAACCTTTCCATAAACCCACTGAGAAGAATTCACTCTTGCACTATCAGAGTCACCACGTTAAACACCTCAGAGACAATCTGCCCTACTGGCAATTTTTAAGACTTAAAAGGAATAGTAGTCAACGCACAGCATTTGAGGATGAAGCTCAGAACCTGACTCAGAAATTCAAACAAAGAGGGTATCCTAGAAAACCGATTAGGAAATCCGCAAAAAGAGCTTTCAACAACAACCGGGAAGCCTTGCTGGAAGACAAAACTAAACACCCACCAGACGAACGTCTGGTATGTGTCAATACGTTTACCAATTTAAGCTTAAAAATCTGTCAGATTGTTCGGAAACACTGGAAAGTGTTTTCCTATTCCATTGCAGATATACCTGCTCCCATGTTCGCATACAAAAAATCCACCACAATTGGCAATAGGGTAAGTAGCAGTAAATTCAAAAACAAGATTCTGAAAATAGAGCCGCTGAGGGTCCACTATCCGTGTGGGAATTGTACCATCTGTAAATTAACCATGAAGACCAAAGAGGTAGACATAGGCCTACCTAAACAGTGGCAACAAAAATGCTTGTCGAATTGTAACTCAGAATTTTGTGTATACATGATCACTTGCCCGTGCAACCTTCATTACATAGGCAAAATTAATAGAAAGGTTAAAATACAAATTATGGAAATAAGAGCTGCCTTAAAAATAAAGTGCTATTGGCCCCAAAGGGTGAAACACTTTATCATGAAAAAACATGGTCATGAGGATTTCCAATGGACTGTGCTACTGACTGTCAATGGGAACAGTCACAATTTGAAAAGTAAGTTACTTCTGGAAAAAGGACAAAGGCTCATTTTTCTCACTCAAAGCGATCTGAGGGGCCTAAACGAGGCAATAGAGTGCCAAAATATATGCAGTAACATTTGGAAGTCATCTTATACTCTGCTATAGGTGCTGGAGGCATCTGTAAATGATGATTTTATTTGCTTTATCCTTTGTGCTGAAGTCAGACGTTTACTGACTTTCAGTGTGGCCTTCTACATGTAAATAGCCATCCTCTGACTGATTTTTATGTAAATAAATAAATAAACCGAGTTTAGGGCAATGATTCATAAGGAAAGTGATACTCGCGTGAAGTGTCCATGTAAGAAGATGGGCTTTGTTCCGTTAATAGGATAAACACAAAATAAGGACAAGGATTACCACACTCAAGGTGGAAGTTGAGTTTCTGTATTTGGAACTATGAAAGGGGGTGTTTTTTTGGTTGTTTCCGCACCTTCCGTTTTTTTCTGCTGATTCTGCTTTTCCCAATACGTTGTATAACACTGCACAGATACACGCACGGGAGACTGATGCTTACCTACTGAAGCGCTGTAGGGAAGCCTGTACGTGACACGGAAATCCTTTCGCAATATATATACAGGTAAGTAATAGAAACAGTAGAGATATGTACCATGATGATATTTTTCATCTGTTATCCAGTCCGGCATTTAGAACAGAGAATCAATAGGAGGTTGTCGCCTTTCAGTCCACATAGTGTTGGCTCTTTTTGGAATGTGGGCATTACCGGCCTCTATGGAACTAGACGTAGTCAAGCTATTTTACGAGTTAGATAGAATTTATCAATCTGAACATAGTCACTTTTTAACGATCGAACATAGTCACTTAGAGTGAATCAACAATAAGGAAACACACAGAGACTAAAAAAGAACTTTTGTCAAATTGTTGCAATGGCTCTACTACGAAGCGGCTTTGACGGATATTCACCAATAGAAGAGTGAATAAACCACGCCTCCATTTTTGAGATTAGTGGCCGGTTTGGTTTCCACCCACCACTCTAGTGACAGGTGAGAGGCTTTCTTTCCTTGAAACACCTGATGAGGGGTCCTCGTAGAGAACTAAGGCAGCATAACAAGCGTCTTTTCTGGGGCTGACTTGATATGTCTTTCCTCAAATTATTTAGCACCTCAAGAGGCTAACTGATATGCATACTAAAAGGTAAATAATATCTGTTTTTAGAGATAATACGTTTATTTATCGGGAGTGGATTAGATTTCCCCCCTTTTTTCGGAAGCAAGAGAGAGAATGTTTGTAGTAGATCTGAGCACCTCTGGCAATGAGCTTAAAATGCTTACTTAGTAGTTTCAATTTTTTGTAATCTTTTTACAGGTTTCTTTGGAAGAAAAATTGTCTTTCTCACAGAAACTGAGAAATCAGTCCAAATTTGGACAGTGAGTTTCACGAGGGACCAACCGCACTGGTGTATCTAGGTAATTTATAAACCTGGGCTACCGGACAACTTAAGTGTATCCAAAGTAATTTAAGCATTAGTTGCTGATACTCTGTTTCTTTTTATTTTATCAACAGTTACACCCTCCATTTTTGTAAACGTCGCTTCAGTGAAAGAAGAGATTTTTTGTGATTGTAACTCTAGTTTTCGGACATGAATACTCCTGACGAAAGTCCCATAATAATAGAGCGGACTGAAACATGTCGAGTTAATGACTTTGTGTAATTGCCAAGTCTGATAAATTGATTTGGAGAGCGTATATAGGTCCGAAGAACAAAAAAAGAAGGATTAATCCCTTCTTATGTAGTTCTGTTTTTTAACTATTGGATGCACTTTAACATCTTTTCTTTTACTTTTAGAAGTTTTTGTGGTGTCACTTATATTTGTATATGTTTCTTAGAGTTCTTTTAAGACGTATTATGTTTTTTGGTCTCATATAATGAGAATTGTTAATTAAAATGTTTGTATAATGTGATTGTAAACAATGTTTTAGTGGTTTGTTTTTGAGGGAATAACTGTTGATAAACCCCCTTTCTACTTTTCAATTAATGAACAATTTATTTTGTCATGCCTTTCCTTTGTCTACATCTTCACGTTGTCAAGGTGGCAATGGATGTGGTTAAGGTTAGCTATAGGTTAGGGTTGGGGTTAAGAGATGGCAGGTGGAGAATATGGGGTAGAAAAGAAAGGGTACCGCCCCCTGCCCCTTTAATGACAAAGTGAATGATAGGAGAAGTAAGGTATGGTGATGTAAAAGTGACAAAGTAAATGTGTTTCGAAGTCAATACAAAGTAAGGACACACACGCCCTTTATCATGCCAATGGCAAGAAGCCATTCCAACTGGGCTTTCTCTGGATTTTTAGACTATCTCCAAAACTAGCTAAGTCTCACTTCCAGCTATGGCTAGTAGTTCATGACTGGCACTTGACAGAACAATTATCCTGGACCAGATGAAGGCAGGATTTGACCCAGCGGGTCTGAAAATTCATAATTTGGCCTTTAAAGTTGATACATTGCAAGCATGGATCGACAAGGAGAATGGCAGGATCACAGTGGGGATGCACTCCTTTCTGGAAAAACTAATCTAGAAATCAAAAAAATGTGCAGCTACAGAAGGAGAATTTGAAAACCTGCTCAGATTTCTGTGCTGCCTGAATCCACCTGTGTGTCCAACATGGAAGATTTTGTAGAAGTGTTTCTGAAAGAAGTGCTCTGGGATCCTTCATTGGTATCACTTTTCTTGTTCAAGTAGGCACTACCTCTGAAATATGGTCAGCTTGCTTGTCCAATCATCATGCAACTTCTCAACGATTGTGACTGTGTAACTTAGTCCCTTCACTTCATCAGTCCAGGTGATGTGACACAACTTTACTTCTGTCCAGCAGAAACTGCTTTAGACAAGAATTAAGTAAGCTATGTTATTTCCTTTGAGACTGTGGCCTCATTACAAGGTTGGCAGTGTGGGTCAAATGCAGCAGTATTACTGTATACCGATTCATTACTGCACCGCCCAACCATAGGGTTTGGCAGAAAGTTCGAGGATTCACCTTCAGCCATGATCTGGAGGTAAATATGCCAGTTGTCAGCCAAATTTCGGCACAATTGCCACAGCGGAATTACTGCCACAGTCATTCTGCTGAAAATGCCCCATTGAGTCCTATAGACTAAAACAAAAAGGAATTTACACCACGACCACTACTTGTAATCTGGCGGTAATACTGCTGGACCAAGTGCCGGTAACAGTAATACAGTTTGGTGGTATCTGAGTGTATTTACCACCCAAATACCACCAAACTCGTAATGAGGCTCAAGTGTCATCTAAAAAGATAAGACTGAAGGTGCCTGAGCATTTCTTCAAAAACTGCCACCTAGTCCGCCCCCCATCCCCAACCTGGGGTCAGTAATTAAGCGAGGCGCAATCCCCCAATTCTGTCAAACCTTTCCTTTTTGTTTGGTTTTTTGCTCTTACAGTTGAACATTTTCTTGACCACCCTTATTGTGGCATCTAAATGCTTTACAATTCAATGCTGAACACCATATTGTGATCATGCATCATAACTCTTCCTATTGCATTCTAGAATTCACATTGATAGTAGGAAAAGTATGAATTCTGTAATCCACATTTTTCACCGTTCTTCTCAGTTAATCTTTGGGCTATAGCTGTATCCACTGGCTCAATATTTTGTTCTTGGTTTGACTATGTGGCTTTGTGCAAGACTCATCGTTATATGTGCAAGTTGACATTGATTTTGTGATCATTGTGGGGTTCCTTCTTTTATCTCTAAATATAAGTGATAGCTGGATTGTTCTACAATATGGTGCCATACTTCCCTGGAGGAAGGTGCATTGGCTTGTGGCCTTGGGCCACTCAGCAACCTGGCCACTACTTTAGTGATTTGACAGAATAGTGCTGTTTTTATCTCTTCATGTTATGTTAGTTGGTCTGATTTGTTTGAATGGCTGAATGGTCATTAATGGCTTCCCATGGCAGTGTCTTAGACTACTAGTTGGAGGATGTTGGTGTGGGTGGATGTTGGTTCCTGGTATTAGTGGAGATTTGTGGGATGGAAATTTAAAAGTGATTGCTCCAAACACATGCTAGGATATGATGTTATATGTATACCATTTCACCTGGAAAAATGTATTAATAGATTAGAATCCTTTACTATGGTTGGTTGGTATGTTTGTGAGCTTATTAACTGCAATAAGGCCTGGATATTTGTTGCCTTTGTTGATAAACTGGGAGTGCAACGTGTACTCCTACAAGAGACGCATTGATGGGCCGCAAACTACGATTACATTTCGAGATCCTGTGGGACATCTTTGTTCAATACCTCATATTCCTCTTGTTGCAGGGGTGTGGGGCTCTATTCTCATTTATAGGACTTTTACCTTTGTTCCTACAGTGGTCGACATTCACAATGAGGGGACATTTGTTTTTGTGTCATGCAATTTCTAAGCGATTTGCATTGCACTGATAAATATGTGTGCTCCTATTGCCAATTAACATGATTTTTCCCCAGCTAAGCAATAGGTGTCATAGGTTTGCGGATACATACATTTGCTGTGTTGGGGATTTCAGCAGCATCCTTGATAAAACTCTTGTTAGGTACACTATGACAATTTGAGTATTGATACACAATCCTTGCAAGATTATTCGGTCCCTACCAAGCATGGAAATTGTGAATGTTTGGAGATTGTTGCACCGGAATAGGTGTCAATACTTGTTCCATTTATCCATGCATTATATGCAGATTAGATTTTATTATGGTTTCTTCTGCTTTGTTGCAGGCCGTCTTTGTATGTGCCACACACCTACTCAGATCACTCCACTTTTCAGTTTCAGCTCTCCCTCATTAGGTGATGCCTCAAATGACCATGTTGGATATTTTAGCCACTGGTCATCTCAGCCATTGCCTTCTTCAGTTAAGTTGCAACCACATTCTTAATATTGTGTAATTTGGGGCTTTTTGGGAGGTTTCCAAGGTTTTTCTCAGAGGAGTGTGTATTGGTTCTGATGGTGGGACCCTTAAGTCAGTTCGATGAGAGCACACAAGCACAGAGTGCTTCTTACCTTCCTAACAAATTGACCACGCTTTCTCAGGAAATGTATCACTACTCCACATCATCAATAAAAAAATGTAGATGACTTTCGCTCAACCATGCATATGTAGATTAAATGTGTATGCAAACCTATAACGGCTAGGAAATATGTGGGGTGTGACTTACCAGGTAGGGCTTTTGCCTACTCATCTACAGTGAAAGGGCCCCCGGGTCAATCCCTGCCTGTGATTGCTGACGGAAAAGGTGGTATCCATACTGATATAGCTGAAATCAGTGCAATTCTTATTGTGTACTTCTTCAACCAGTAGACATCAAGGGACCTGCAAACAGTAACAGATTGAGCTGCATACCTAGATCATATTCACTCAAACGACTAGACGCTATTACTATTAAATGGTCTCAAAGAGCCTATTACGATCCAGGAGATCCTTTGTGCATTGATTCTCTCCTTTTGTCTGAGGCCCCAGGAGCTGAAGGGCAACCTTCTGAATCTACAAAATGTTTGCCCTGCTCTCTGCCCCCCATCTCTTAAAGGTTTGGGAGGAGGCGATGGAAACCCACCTCTTACAAAGCACAATGCAAAGTCCCTGAGTAAGTCACAACTGAAACTATGTAAAGATCAATTTTCATCGAGTTCCTATGGCTGTTTTTATTTAACCATTCCAGGTGTTAAAACAATGTGATAATGATCCTGACAGAAAGGCTTCTCTAACATATAACCTTTTTGGCTCACTCCTAACTACTCCCAAGTAGGTGTGGCTGCCCTGGATAGGCACATTTATTTTTTAGTAGCCCAAGCACAGTTTGCTGTGTATTGATGTGATGCTGGATTGTCTTTCACATATGTATCCATAGCGAGGGAACCACTGCACCCCTATTAACCTTTCTTTCAGACAAGGTCCTTCAGAATGATACATTCAACCATTGTTGCAGTTATAGCATGAGACAGAGTGTTTAAAATGGTGCACATCAGCACGTGCTTTGCACTTTAGAGTATGCTATGAGGAACTGAGCAATTGGATCCTACTTGTGATCCAGCCCCGCAGAAATCCTGGGGCTCAATGGGCATATGATGCCTGGGGGATGCATATCCATAGGGATGCTTTGTCTCCCAGGAGATGTCTGTTGACAGGGCTGGGGAGGATAGGTAATACCATGTTATGAGTCAGCCTTTCTGGGCATGCTGGGTTGGTTTTCCCCTGTTACCTCCTCACTCATCTCTATTCCAATATATCCAGAAAGCTTTAGGATGTAAATACATTGTCTTCACACTAATGGAGACATATGGGATCAAATGGGTCAGGATATGACCACCTCAAAGAAACCACTGACAAGATCAAATGTGGACCTACAAACTCAGGGCTTCAGGGGAAATCTTTTCCACCGGGAAATATCTCACACCTGTCGCCTATCAACCTCTGGATTAGGATTTAGCGTATCCTAAGCCAAATGTGACTTCCTTCAGGTGGCCATACGTCACATGTTCTTGGTATTTCCTTTGTTCACATTTTCTGATCTTACATTATCATTAAATTGAATGATTTACTGGTTTCTCTCAACTTCCTGTTGTCCTAGATGTTTGCTTTGTGGGTTTTGAAAGCTTCCGAAAGAGCTATATATGTGGCACTTCAACTAGGTACAAAAAGTGTTTTTTGCTCCCCTAGAAGGATGCCGATGCACTCTTGGCCACTGCCTGTCTTTCGGATGCTCACATGGTGGAACATCTGCAAAGGGTTTTATTGTATATGGCTTCCATCGAAGCCTATTTCACAATACTCTCAAACCAAAAGTCATAACTCCTCACTCTGACATCACCACAGTGAAATCTGAACATCATATTTCACTACGGATACGTCATACACTCACCCACATGGCTATGTACTCTGCTCCAACATCTCCACACAGGTACATCTTCACACCACTTCCTCGAACACCTCACAGTAGCCTGGAACCCACCTCGAGCCCTCCCGCATGCAGGGCATGCTAAGACAAGATGTCTTCCAGGAAAGGACCCTATCTTTCCTCTGAAAGCTAACTCCCCTAGTAGACACCTATACAGAACAGAAAATTGTACATGGGTTACTATCAACAAGGGTAAATATATCATTGTGGGGTTTGAGAGCATCATCATAGATAACGAGAGCAAAGCTCGAAGACTTTGGCAGATTTCACTGAGTCCCTCGGTGGACTGTTTCTCTGTAGGGCTGGGGTGCACAGCATACAGCCCATGGGCCATTTGTGGTCGGCCATGTTGTGCTTTGCGGCCCACTGTGTGTAGAACTTTCATAATGAAGTGCTGCCCACTTTAAGCAACTTAAAAAAACAAAGCGGGTTGCACTTCATTATGAAAGTCTTTCTTGCCTGGGGATGTTCCTCGTCCTCTATTGGCTCAGCATATTCACTACGTGGCCAACCAATAGAGGACCAGCAATGTGAGAACCACTACTGGGATGGGTAAGCGGGCTCTTATCGACTTCCTGTTGATGGAAGACACTCACCAGTCTCACCTGGCCTCTGTGGCCTGCCTTCCCTGTCTGTCCTCTGCCCGCTGCCATGACTGGTCTTGCCTGCCCCCACCTACCTGTTGTCACTAACCTTGTCCCCCCTTGCTGGAGAATGTTCCCGGAGTCTTCATGCCTTCCAGCTCCCGGTAAGCTTGTGACTGAAGCCGGGGGGTTGGCAGTTGGGAGAGGAGCACCGTGCCATCATACTCCCATCTATTTTGAGCATCACAGAAGGGGGGAGGGTGTCAGATGGTTGTGGTTTCTCCACCACATGTTACCTCCCGTGTAAGAAAAGGTATGTGCCCAAGTCTGGCGTTTACCCAAATGGGTTTCCAGGGATGGTCCCTTGATGTTTTGGGGCTGCCTCCCTACATGTGTGTCTTATAAATTAAGGCTTCATATCCTGAGCCCCATCTTGAACTTCATTAGTGTCCAACTATACTCTGTGTCTCACACCAACGAGCTGAAAGCAGGGTAAAAGGGGTCTGTAATTATTAGATACCTTCTGGAGAGGTATGTCTTTGACCAGCAAATGCATGTTCAAAGTGACACAGCCTCTTGTTTGTGAACACTGAAGCCTAGCAGAGAATACCTGCATGCCACCAGCCCCAACTTAGGACTTCATTCTGTGGCAGAAATTCTGACCAAGATAAAGCAATGGAGGGAGGGGTTTCATAGTGTCAGATTATCACCAAACAGGTTTATTGGCCCCTGCACAGCAGAACAAAAAACAGCAGCCTTCGCGGGTGGTCAAAACCTAAATGACCACTTAAAAAGGAATCTATTAAGCTTTCTGAGTCCAATTCATAGAGTGCCCCCCCATTATGCTGGGGCCCATTTCAATTGCAAGAGTTGAAAAGTTGTAATACAGAGCCTCATCATCACCCCTTCCCTCTCAGGCTTGCGTTCTACAATGTCCCACACATGAACAGCTCTTGTTCATGTGTGGGACAACTAGCTTGCTGTTTTGGGTGCATGCTGCCTGGGTGCCAGGGAGTATCTGGGCTCACTCTGTGGATAAAATGTTCAAGCTCAGCAACAAATCAATGTTTCTTCAGGGTTTAGTACACAATTTTGAAAACACTAGGTTGGAAGCTGCATTCTATCTAAAAATCCAGAGGCTGCGCTTCCTTGTGCAGTCATTAATGTGGGCAGATCACTGGTCAGCCACATCTGCACAGCTCATGTTCACCTGCAGGAAAGCTAGCTCTCTGTGTTAGGTTCTTGATGCTGGGGGTACAGCATGGTTTGTGCTTACACTGTGGATAACATGTTCAAACGCAGTGCCAAAACAGTTTTTGATTTTTGAAGTATGTTAATAAGCTCTAGAAAAACTGCATTGGTTGATAAATGTGCTGCAGATTTTAAAGCATAAAATAGCAATAAAGACTGGAAGTACAACGCAAGTGCCTTTCCCCCTGTACATGCTTACTAAAATGTTTGGAGAGGGTGTCATAAAATCACACGGCCCCTCCTGGCAACCCCACACAAACAGTCCGGCTCACTGTAGGCTTGTAAGGGACATTTTACCCTCTGGCAAAAATAGTTGTGCACCCCTGGTGTAGGGTATCCAGTTTTTTATTGCAATTTTAGTTTTGGCTATTAGGCGGCGCTGAAAGCCATACTTTTATGCCAAAAGTATTGTCATTAAAATAAGAGCTTTAATGTAAGAGCTTCAAATAGGGGCTTTGAATGAGGGTCTATAATGCTTTTCAATGAAAATGACATATGAGGATGGATACTTAGGCTTTTTCTGTTGTTTGGCTAAATGTCCACCCATTGCACACGCATCCCTTAGCCAAATCTGTATGATTTTCCACCCATTCCCACCCAAAGTCACACCCCTTTTGCACTCTTTCAACACACGAGAACTGGAAAACGCAATCATCTCCACCTTCTTGACACATCACTGTTCATGTTCACTGCACTGCTATGGGTTAAAGGCGCTTCCTTTGTAATAACAATGTTGCCCCTGAGCTATTTTTCCGCTTGGGAGGATAGCTCAGGGGCAACGCATTCACCTTATAAACAAGATGCTGCAGAGCAACACTTAGAAACCTCTAGGCATTAAGCGCGTTATAAATAACCAATTACAATAAAATTTCCAATGGAAAGATAGGGTTGTTGATGAGTCGATAATACATGCCACAAGATACGTGAACTTAAGAGGTTTATTAAGTTACACACAGAGAGCAGCAGCCACCTCAGCCCAAGCTCCCCTTCAACTGCCCCAGGTTCCAGAACCACTAGTGGTTCTGGAACCCAGCAGAACACCAGATCATAACATATCTTCCCCCTTAATGATGAAAAAGAAACATAAAACATTCCAACAGTGAATCCCCTTAACAATGCATGACAACAAAGAATTAATACGTGAATTGACTCCTACAAAACATTTTTTTGCAGTTAAACACAAAGGAAATCCTTAAACTTAACAGGAAATGTCCTAACACTCCCACCAACGCGTCCTCCATCCATCACCATACTTCTCTCCCGTGACTCTCACTAGTTACACTTCCCCATCCAGCACAGTATTTCCTTCTTGTTCCTCATCCATCACTGTACTACTTTTATCACTATTCTTCTCCCCTTCTTGACTCTGTTCCTTGCTCAACACCAGCCTACCCGTCGACCACACTTCTCCACCATCAATAATCACCACACTATCCCTCACTGCCGCAATCCTTTTGTGTCCCAAAAATTTACTTTTCAAACATTTGAGGCCATACCTGGGATACTAAAAATTGTTGAAAGACTATCTCCGCGCTTGGAACTAGTATTCTTAATGAGTGGTCTTAAACACAAATGAATTAATCATGTAGTTGTACTAAAAAATAATGTAGTTCACGCATTGAATCCGAAATGATATTTTTTGTATTCTGGTTGTGCAATAGTCCACAGATATAGCCGACACGTGTTTCGACAAATAGGGTCATTATCAAGGCTATTTACATTCATATGTGCAGGAATCAATCAAAGAAAATAAGTTGTCATTGCCATATTGTGAAAGCAAATGCAATAAGTGCAGCCAAAATCAAAACATTGTATGCCATATAATAGAAATTGTTTTTTAAAACACATACCACACAGGTTGATGTGAGATTGGAGAAAGTAAGCATCAGTCGGAAAATAAACATGAAAAAGAAACAACTTCAATTAACAATGACTGTCAGGATAAAGTAAAATTTAAGTTGGGCGTTGCCATAACAAGTGCATTCTGCTAAGAGTCTAAAACCAAGATGTATACGTCCACTTTTAGAAAATGTAGGTGTCTAAAACAGTTGACCATCTGTTTGAGACCCTTCATGTGATATCATTTGTGACACCCTTATATTAATTAAAATAGTAAAGTGTCCTTAGTCCATGCTGGTGATCCACCAAAGTGTATTAAGTGATGAGTGTGTAAATTATTGATAATTGTAAGATTACCCTCTTCGTATGCTTTTCCTTGCTTAAATCTATGAATGCAGATAAGGAAATCCCATTGTATTATATGTGCCTTGCATGGAATACATTTAAATTACCATTGTGTGATCCACTGTGAAAATAAATGCCCATCTCATAGACCGTTCGGTCTAGCATCAAGGATGATGTCTTGTTATCATTTCCCTAGAAATTTTGAAATCCGGGAATTAAAAACCCCATCTAAATTTACCCCACAAATCACCACTGAGAATGTCATTGATATTTTCCATAAATCCATGATTAAAGACATAAATATTTTAATGGATAAAACAATGCATCCAAGTGTTGCAATATATTGAAAACTGTGCAGCCTGCATGAATTAATTCATGTTGAATGAACCTGGATCGATCCAAGATACAATCTAGTATTATATTAAAGTCACCTTCCCAAATAATACGCGTGTGCGCCCCTCCTAATAGGACATCGAGCACTTGACCATAGAACTCAGGGTCATCGACATTTGGGCCATATGTGTTCACCATGGTTGTGGCGATGCCTGCCAATTCATCCCATAGGATAACATATCTCCCCTTTGAATCTATGCTGCGCTTGGTTTCTTGAAAAGGGGTAGAGCGGTGTATCAGCGTCATTACCCCTCGGGATTGAGATGAATAATTAGTGTACCCTCGTTGTGGTCCCTAGGAAGCAGCAAACCCTGCATTAAGTACCCCCCGTGAACGTGCGTCTCCTGCAACATCACCACCCTTGGGGCTTGACAACCTTGCGCGATAAAATAGGGTGATTGAGTCCACGGATGTTCCATGACATGAATGATATATTCTTATCTATTGTGTCTTAGCAGTAACAGATTAGGGCTCAAGTATGAATGGTAGAAACAAAGGATAAAATTGTAACGTGTTATCGAGAAACAGTCTGAACTGATTTTCAACAATGTATTAAACCACATCAAAACAAAACTTGTGAAACCCATACACCCATCATTACTTGTGTGTCATTAACCCCAAACCTGATACATTCCCTCCTCACCACCCTCATCATCACCCCCAACTCGATGATGGAACCCAAAAGTACCCCGAACACACTTGGATATTCCCTGGGGAGCACCGTGAGCAGAGAGCGGTACTTTTCCGACGGCCGCCCTGTTGCAGCCCGCCCATGTTCACTGAATTTTTGTACCCACGGTTAGCTAAGGGGAATGTCACAGCAACATGTGTGATGATCAGTCATTGTCTATGACATCGGGCTCGTTGCTGCATGCCTGTGGGTTGCCCCCGCACTCCCGGTCTCTCCTCGGGAGCGGTATGGGAATAGAGGACTCAATGTAGGCTGTTGCTTCCGTCGGTTTCTCAAAGAAATGAGCCAGTCCACCATACTGAATGTGTAATTTTTCTGGCATAGTAGTGCATATGGGACTTGTGTCATGCATAGTAGCTTTTTAAATGAGTCATACAATTTATGCTTAGCCTGAACATTGGAGGAGAAGTCAGGATATATATGGATATCCGCGGATTCATACCACAGGGTCCCTTTTTCTCTGGCCATACACAAAATGAGGTCCTTTTCTTGATAATTGAGGAGTTTAGCAAGGGTAATGCTGGAAGGAGCCCCTGGCTTGTGGACCAGAGCCAGAACACGGTGCTTCCTCTCCATAAGGAAATGCTGATAGAATTTAGATGAATCGAACATTGATTTTTATACGTTTTTAATGAAGTGTTCCATCGGGCCCTTACAGGCCGATTCCAGGATCCCAATGATGCAGATGGTATTGCGTCGGGAAGGCGATTCCAAGTCGTCACATTTATTATGTATCCTGCTGACTTCCTGTTGCAATTGAGCTATATCGCGCTCATGTTTGTCAACTTTATCCTCCGTCTCGCCGATCCTCGTCTCTGCCTCCGTAATACGGGCACCCTCTTTTTCTAGCTTGGACTTCAGGGAGCCTATGGTTGAAACAATGTCATCTAGTTTCATGTTTACTGCCATGAATCCTTTCTGCATCGCCTCAAGGAGATGGCCATCCCTGGTGCATTTAGAAGCTGAAGGCTGCTCCTCATCGGTTGGTGGCTCGGTAGGCCCCAGAGTTTTAGCCGGGGTATTAGTGAATTAATTGTGCCTTTTTTCTTGGTTCCAGAGCCCTTGCCATATTGCCTCACCACAGAGTAAATGTAGCATACTCTATTTTAGAAAAGATGCCAACAGGTTTCCAGATGTCCCACTATAGGATTCTTGTCCGGAAGGGAGACGCACCAGTTATCTACCAATAGAAGATCAGCCTAACAGTTTCATGGATGCCGCAGCAGCGGGAAAGAGGCCTAATGGACTCTGTTCGTCAGCCATACGTGCCGGATGCAGATGTATCCCAATGTTCAATGGGGGAACTAGTCACCCCTGCACAGAGCGCCTCCAAGCCCAGTACGACTCCAATGTCTCAGGATATCTCCTCGGCACCCTGTTAGGCCTCAGCAAAGGATTAAAAGCTCAGCGTGGGCTACCCAATACGTGCAGCGCATGCAGCGGGCCTCTCATCCCAGCTTTACCACCAGGAATCCTTGTCTGTGTTGGTAGTTGTCAGCAGTGAGGCCAGTCCCGCACACCCTACTGTTCACTCCCACTCCTTCACATTTATGGGTTAGCACAGGAACCGGGACCCCTTCGCTACTCCCAGCAGAGGCGTCCCTATGCCCACTCAGCGACCCCTCCGCAGGGCTGTGCACAGGATTAGGTATTGCTATGTAACCGAGTCCAGCACTGCGAGGAGGCCCGGCGATCAGTACATAGCCCCTGAGTCACTCCAGCACCCGCCAAATCATCAGCTGTCCAGGGGTTTCATTGGCAAGCACTACCCTTACATCACAGTCTAAACACATGGGGCAGCAAGATGGTAGGCTGCCGCTGCAGCGGTAGAACCAAACCCCACACTCACCATTGACACAGCCCATGAGACAGGAGGGGGTGCAGCAGGAGAAATGGCACAGCATCAGCCCCCAGCCGCCTCAAACATGACCCTGCGATGTCCAGTGTGCAGCAGGGAGCAGCATAAGCATCAGCTGGGAGCAGCATAAGCATCAGCTTGTGGTAAACTGCAGCAAGTCCAGCATGTAGGTGCCCCACTATGTAGAAGCAATGCACTCTGGCGGATTCCGGACCAATCTATTCAAAGGTTGAAAGGGAGCCGCCGTGCCTTCCAGGCCCACACATCAAGCTAAATACTGAGATCCGTGCCCAGCTGATCCTGTGGTTGAGGAGGCGCCTGCAACCAGCAATATGGGTGGGCAGCCAACGCACATCCAGCACGGCGAGCCGCAGCGCTGTCCTCCCTTAGCAGCCCCAGGCAGTATGTCCAGGACAACTGGTGCGCCCGGCACCCGAAATCGCAACTGGGGGTTCAGGCAGGTTGAGTGCAGGAGTATGAACCACCAGGTGAACAGAATCCTCTCTGCAGGGGGATGCAGCAGCCAAGCCCCCCACGGCACACAGCGCCTCGATCAGGAGTCTCCCTCTGGCATCATAGATGGACTATCAGGGTCAGTAGCACCTCGATTTGCGCTCATCCTCCAACGACCAGGGAGGTACAGCCACGTCTGCGGGGTCACGGCCTGCCGCACAAGCCCCCTCCAGCACCTGCCACATCATCCGGTGTCCACTGTTGGTGTCACTTCCCAGGGTCGCCTACACGGCGCGAGGCTCCAGGCATGACCACCAGCATGGCCAGCCGAGCTGTGTCAGGGAGAGATTATTAGGAGCAGGCAGGCCGCTTTGGCCGTGCAACATTCACCACCGGTGTGCGCTACGATGCCCCTCTCGCCTCGTACTCATGGCTATCCAGCACCAATTAAGGACTATCAGCGCTGTGTCCTCACTGACAGGCTCAGCTGCCTCCAGATAGATCAGATGTTGGGCGATTAAGGAGTTATTTAAATTAAGGATATCGTGGGGCCGGAGCTCTTCAATCAGGCAGCCATCACGCTTGGCTGCTCGACAGCGCCCCCCACTGCGTATGCGTTTTGAGGGACTGGTCATTGTAGGTTGGCACGGCTCCATAGGGGATGCCAGGCAGTAATTGGTTGGTTCTTTCCCGTCGATCTTGGTGAAAGTGGGTCAGCTGGGCTCATCCTCGTGGTGTAGGTCAGGCCATGCATAAAACAAAATGTTTCTGGCTAAACTAAGCAACTACGATGGACCTTTCACTCATTATGGCAGGCACCTGGGCAGCATAGGAAAGGGGTGCCAGGGAGTGGGGAGGATAACATACAGTCGTACTGACCCATACATTCAAGGCTTCATTGATACCGCAGTTCCCACACCCAATGTCTCTCCCTGGGGATTGATCTTTGATTTACCCTTCCCGGTACCTCACGTTACAGGAGACGTGTGTTGCTGCTAGAGTAAAATACAGCCATGCAGGCTTCAGATCTGTGGTGGACACTTTATGGAGATTAGAACCTGGGTGTCTTGTGTTTATCAAGAATTCAAAGGTGCGGGGGTCGGGTTGGTGGTAGCGGCCGGCTCTGGCCTGGCTGTGTGGGGGTTAGGGACCTGATAGCAGGTTAGTGGAGATGAATGGACAGAGTGCAGAGCCTGGTGCTGTCTCACGCTCTATGCCGGGTGCATTCCCCAAGGCGATACTAAATACTTGCAACACTAAAAGGACGAGAGGGAAATGGACTTCCGTGGGAACAGGGCTTGAGCCGAGCTAGCATGTAGCATGGAAATTGGGCTTTGTGATCTATTAACATGAGCAGCGTGAATATGCAGCCTGTCGTGTTTGGGCCTAATATAAAATGGTGTTGCGGATTGTGGGCATTCTAGTGCTAGACACCTACTTCTATGCGCTGCAAGGTCTTTATATGATACCTGGTAATGCATACTGCTTCCCCCTTGTAGGTTACATTGCCTCATATGGGGTGCACCTTATTTTGGAAGTGCCTAGGGGGGTGGGATTGGCTAATTTCCAACCCAACATGTGTTCCAAAAACCTGTACAGTATGCTTGAGAAGATGTCACCTGTCCAATGTCTCGACGTGCTGTTCTACAGCCAGGCCTGGCAGCCACTGGTGCCAGGCCTGGCTGCCGCTGGTGACGCCACTGCTTTAACCAGCCTTTGTGTTGCCCACCCTCCTATCTTGAAGCGCGCACTTTCTGTTTAGCCTTCTATGTTCTGATGAACTTATTATCATATTTTCTATTGTACACTGTCTTTACCGAGTGTCGGGATACCGGGATACAGTGATCGGATTTATATATACCTTCTCCTACCACCTACCCCACCCACGCACTGAACAACAGGCCAGCTTCTACATGTTGGATGCCTCCTCCCAAATCAAACAAGCATTGGCAATGGCAACAGTTTGGGCTTTTATGTACGCATGGGAAAGGCATTTGCAAGTCACTGCTGTAGTGCTACTAGCTGCCCATTGATGGTAGCAGGTGCCAAATGGTGCAAGTGCCTGGGCATCTAATATTCGTACCTGTCAAATGCCTAATACTTATGCAATCCTGTTATCCAAAGGAACAAGATGTATATTTGTTTTAATCAAATTAGATAGAGATTTAACATGCAGAAAAATAACTGGGAATAGCCTGGCAACCCCAGGTTGTTTCTCCTCTTTGATTGGACCCTTTCTTGGCACGATGATTGCAGTTACTGGTTCTGCTGCCATTGTGCAAATATTGGACAGGACACAGGAACTCTGCTGATCTCTTCATGTTTCCCAACACAGCCTCTTTTGTACTCCGTCAATCACTGGGGCCTCTGATTGGTTGCACTCTGGCTACTTGTACATCACGCACACTGCAACCAGCTTCCACTTTCTATTAATGCTGCAGTTTTGTGTGGAGAGGGCTGCACGTGTTTGGCTGAAGTGAAGCTCCGTGTAAAGTTGTCTTGTGGGTCACTTGGACCGAATTCTATATAATCTCATGTCAATATTTGGCTGTATTCTGTGCAGCTGAATACAACCTGATAAGAGTTTATGGGCATATTAAAACAAGTTTGCTGCATTAGGTCATGTTTAGCCTTCATCCTTAATGTTTTGTGGAAACCTATGCACATCTTTTTGGTTTTAGTATATTTTGGTGGAATAGCCACGAAAATATTGGCAGCACCATTGTTACAGATAAGGAAGGGGTGCCAAGAAGCAGTCTTTGTGGTTGGCATGACAACTGGAAATACTGTGGCATACAATTGCCAATGCACTAAGTGTTCATTCCTGTTGTACTACGTGAATGTAATCCAATAGTGGCTTGTTTAACGTATTTTCTCCCAATCAGGAGTACTGTCACATGTCAGTCTGACTTTCAACGCTGGAGCCGCTGAGTGATCTCTTTTCGAGACAGAGACTGAGGCAGCCAGGCAGGCTTCCCTTCTTGGGGCCTGTGTGGGATGGCTTGTCTGTCCCCCATCGGCTTGCCTCCTCCCTATAATCTGCAGCCATTTGTGGCTGCCGTGTCAGAGGCGGCGGTGTTAGGCAGTGCTGCTCGATGTGGAGTGCCGTCTCAGGGTCCCTTCCTCCAATCTCTAATCCTTGAGGAGGGGGAGGAGTGAGGAGAGTGTTCGGCGGTGAGGCATTCGTGGATTTCAGCAGTGCCCGCAGCGTCTTCGGTTGCTCCCTCACCCTCGCAGCTTCTTGTTAATTAACCCCAGCATTCCAGCCCTTCAGCCTCCCGGCCCCGCAGTTTTTTGCTGCTTTCTTCTCGTGTCTGTGCACAGCGGCAGATCGCTGCGTTTAGGACTGGAGCGAGCTTAACAGAAGCATTTTCCAGCTATTCGCTTAGTGCTCGGCACAGGCGGGTAAGCGGTTGGTTAGGGGCTCACTAAAGGATTTTCCTAGAGTTTACACTCACAAAGGTCTTTTGCTCATAAGGAGCCTTCTTAAACTCCTTGTATAGCGCTATGCCATTAACAAGGTCATATATAATGGCTGGGAGGAGCATGGACTCAGATTTCATTATGGAAGTCAAAACCCCTCTTAGCCCTGGGGTTGGGACCTTCCAGCACCCAGACTGATGCTATGAACAGGGTGGAATTTTCTCCACACTCATCACCTATTGCCTCTCATAGGAGTGGCAATAGGTTATTAGAAGTACTGGCACTAAGCACTAAGAGGGGACAGAAGCTTCAGCAAGACCAACTCTCCTTTTCAAAACTCTTGCTTATTAGCAAGGACCTTAATAACGTTTCCAAGAATGATGTAAAAAT
The DNA here is from genome assembly GCF_040938575.1 of Ambystoma mexicanum. Taxonomy (NCBI): domain Eukaryota; kingdom Metazoa; phylum Chordata; class Amphibia; order Caudata; family Ambystomatidae; genus Ambystoma; species Ambystoma mexicanum. Next base: position 820,703,880 of record NC_090933.1, on the reverse strand, counting down.
GGCACTTACCCTTTCACCTACATCCAGGTTCACACAGCTCAAGTCTACTCACCCTTTTGCTTTAGGAGTGAGGGATGGGACCGACCCTTTGAACTTGGAGTCTGACAACCCCGACAGTGACATCCCAGTGGGTGCCAAGCCTGGGATAATTACACAAACATTAAAAGGGGTGCAGATTGAGGATAAACCAGCAGCAAGTGTATACATGGTGCAGGTTGAGCCCATGATACCAGCGACTTGGCGACTCATGAGGGATCAGTTGATGCAGGACCTTGTGGCCTGCTCCACCATTGAGGGTTTTCAGAGATGGGCGGCGTCCGTACGTCTTAACACGCTCACTCCACCTTCGCCGCACCCGCCAAAGTCATTTCAACCAGATCCTGATCTTGAAGGCTTGGAAAATCTTTGCAAACTCCCCTTCACCAATATGTTGTCCACCAGGGTTGTCAAACAGACCCTTCAGAACCCCCCTTCTCAGTGCTGCCTTTGCAGTCGAAGGCTGTTATTTCTGCTTCTCATCTGGCGGGTATTTCACAACGAGAGATTTATCCTCTGTCTGACCCAAAACGTTGTCAAATTCATGTTAAATAACCCACAGTAGCAAACGCAAATCTAAGCAGGTAACCTTAAAGAGTTTGTACTTAAGGAAGTCCCAACTGCCTAACATTGATAACTCGTCTACCAGAACCTTTGTCTTGGATCAAAGACATTTTGTGATTACCAACGTTAAGAATTTAAGAATGTGGATGGAAAAGTGACCAGAGAAGCCTTGTGAAACAAAGTGCTTGCATGGCTGCGCCAAAGACCAGGGCCTCGAGTTGTCAGGGCATCGGACCTGAAGATCTTACGCAGGATCGACCCGAGTGTCTGATGCTCACAGCAAACAAGTGACTGCGTCCTAGTGGGCTGTGGGCTCAGCACCTTACCCTCATATCTTAGCTCATGTAATTATCTCCCCATGGGTTGCAAACTAATACTCTGATGCATGAACATACTTTCTATAATCCTCTTTGTTTGGATCCTATGATATACCTTTTTGGGGACTAGACTCCCCACTGTCTTTCTGTTTCTGGGAATTTTGCTGTGATGATATACCTCCTCCTCTCCTCTTATTTTATGTTTTTTGTTGTATAGTTTTCCTTGTTGTTTTTGTCTGTATGCGCCATCATGCCTTCGGGTCCATTGAGCGCTATATAAATGTATAAATAAATGAAAATATTTGCGCTGCTTTCCTTGTGCTTCTCGATTTAAACAAATGCTCCTTTTCTGAAACCTGGGAGGCGTGGGGTTTACTAAGCTCACAAAGGAAATGGCTAATTTCCACAGTTCAGAAACCGAAACTGAAGTATAGTTGATTTCTGCAGGTTGACATCAGGCAACACGGCCATGGGCAGGATGGAGGAAAGCAGTGCAGACAGAAGACAGGGAAGGTTGTAATGTTTACAAGTATGGACCAACGCAGAGCATTACAGATGTTTCCTTGAACACTCTGCCCATATTTCTGTACTGCTACAATCACATGTAAGTTATTCTATTTCGCTCTAGCTTGGCCTCAGTCCCAGCAGCAGTGATTTCAAATTCTCCATCCATCGAACTCTCTACAACCCATGCACCCAACCTCAAACCCACTCTCTACCCTTCTCATCCTTCCTCTCACACACTTGCTTTATTTCTTACCCTCTAACGTCTTACCTTTCCCACTCTTACTTCCTCTTGCTCATCATCGATGACACCCTCTCTTAAGCATTTCCTCCCTTGCTCTATTCTCCTTCCTTCTCATTCTTTGCCATGTCTGCGCCCCTTATTGCGTTCTCCGTTGAAACTTTGCACTCTCCTCCTTGCGACCTGGTACCTATAACAGCAGTAAATGCCAAAACTATTGCCATTGCCAATGTTTTCATTTCAGCAATTTTTTCCTGCATAATTGTTGCCGATTATTTTACCGCAAAATGCAGAGGAATGGGGATGGGAAAGGAAATATGGGGTGAGTAATAGGAGGCGGTTTGTGGGTGAGAGGGTGGTTGTGGGCAGTCTCTCCACTCATTTTGAGTAGAAATTCAAAATCGGCGCCAAAGAAAGCTCCAATGAAAAAATATGTGGTAAAAAGACGTCGTTTCGTCCGTACTTGTTGCATGCCAGGGACCCAGACACTGACTGACGTTTTACTCAATAAATAGATGTCTTCCTTTAGAGAGCCTGCTCATTGTTCTCCTCGCCTGTTTGTATGCACTCACACGCTTCCAAGCTCTGTATGGTTGTGTCTGGATCTTAAATCACTGTCCAGTAATTTATCTACATTTTTTTACTACAATGTTGTGATGTGTGTTACCTCATTGCACATTTCATTTTCTGCGATCAATAAACAGATTTTGAAGAAAGAAAAACGTCCAGATTCTTACTGTTCCTGTCACCGGGGTAATGACACACCGATTGCCACCACTCTAATGCCCCTTCAATATGCTGTGGCTCTCTCCAGCCTTCCAGGTGCGCTATGGAAGCATAATCTCGCCACCCGGTTATGCGAATCAAATGGCTTGCACTCACCTCATAGAAAAAAAAAGAAATGAAATTACTCCAGTGAACAACAGTATTAGAACATTTCACGTTAGACCAGTAACGTGTGTCAAGAACGAAAACATTTACAATGGGGGCGGGGCTGGCCTGCTGATGACAACCATCGTTTCGAGCACAACCGGTCTTCACGGACGAGTTGCTGCCTGAAATGCTGAAACTGGTTTTCCCATGCAAGAGTGACGTATGTCTCAATAATCAGAAATGCTGCTATATTGTTCAGTGCTATTTGTATACGCTGTAGTACATTGTGTATGTTTTTATTCTGGTGCAGCTTGTTTGAATTTGGAACAGGTACAGTTGAATACACGTATTCACGAAATATTTGAACAACACTGCTGTTTATTTTATTGGAAACCTTTCAATTCTGTTTGTTCTAGGATTTTGTGACGTGCACACCCGATACTCACAAGCAACGCACCCAACCCTTACTAAGAGAATTGTATCTGTCAGTTGGGTCTGCTGGACATACATTAATTTAGATACGCAGCGGCTGCAAGAAATTGTAACTCCAGGTAACGCAGGACAAGTCCTTCCTCTAAATAATTCTTGGTTAGCACACCATAACTCACTCTTGGGTCTTTGTGTTCCCTATTGATCAAAATGATGACTAATCTCTACGACTGGCCACAAAATCTGCAACCGAAAGTGGGAGGTTTTGGAAATAAAAATAAGCACTGTAACACATGGATCATTTTAACATGGGAATTACTTCCATGCTACTTATCTACACTCCCGTCTTGCATATTTTTTCTCTAGCTATGGAATCATTTCTGCTAGTTAACTAATACCGCTATGCTGTGGTGAAGCCGGAATGGGGTTGTTGGGGCACAGGGTCCAGTGGCCCCCTTGAACCCTTCTCAATGCCCGGTTCAACCCTCCCACCGATCTCACTTGGGCCGGGCCCTCTTTCAGCTCAAAGTGCTTGCTTTTTAAAAGGAAATACATGTAGAAATGATTGCTCTTCTCTGAGGTTGCTATTGTCAGAGCAACCAGGCTTACACACCTATTTCGGGTGGTGGTAAACAGAGGTGATTTATTTTATTGGCTTATAAATCAAGGTTACACAGTATTCTGTCTCTTACTGGGACCCACCTAACTGGCCTGCTATGCCCTTTAGACCCATTACCTTTGTAGGCCATTGGTCACCTGACCAGGGAAGGTTTGAAAACGCTTCAACTGGGCCTTCAGGCACACGTATCTCGCCTCCCGCCAAAATAATAGCCTGCATTCATCTGACTCTGGTGTCTATCCTCAATGTTCATTAATGGATGGAGGTGGGGACCTCTTCAAACAAGCGTACTTGTGGCCTCACATTCTGACGCGAGGAAGGTCTTCCAACTCAGTGATGACTTTGGTTTCCACCAATGATCCATTATCCTTTCCAGTACATACCAGATTGTTCTGCTGCGCTCAGGTCTGCGGCCTTGTTCCAGTAAACCCAGAGGGGGATGAAGCCCATATTCCTCAGTCCTGATGCACAACAAATCATCCATTTCATGGTTAACAAGCACTACCTTCAGACAACATAGGGAGGGGTGGCATAGTCAAAGTCTGCTGGAAACGGAAACTAAGGGTTATATGGACATGATATCATAAGGGTGGGGAAGATTTGTTTATGTTATATAGGTTTTCCTCATGCAAAGAACACCCCTCTCGATCATCGCGTATCCCATACTTATTCTTTTATTTATTTAATTATTTAATTGAACAATACACTTCCACAGTTCCCCATTGGGCACTTTTAGTGCAACAAAAATCACATTCGATTCTTTCATTAAAATGCATTTCTTCCTTTTGTTTACACGTGCAGCACATTTCATGGGAACCAGGCAAATGCAGATAAGCCTTTCATAATCCCCTAAAATACAATCCAATAAAAAAATAAGCATTTGGATCTTCATAAATATTTCGAACTCTTACTGGATAATGGATAGATGCAAATCTTCTTAGTATAGCTTTTTAACGAGTCTAGAGGACAACATATGTACTACACCCTTGCTCATCTGTTGTAGAACCATAGAATCAAACAAGAGTATTATACACACACTGATGGTGAGGTAAGGCTATTCAGAGATTTCCTTACCAATCGAACAATTGACATCAATACAGAGAAGAACCAGAAGGTGGCTGTACAATGAGCAACCTCAAAAGTCTTCTTTTCGTCATTAAATACAACTTCCAATACGTGCACGCTTTTTTTTTTTACATCAATTATTTTCTTTACCTTCTGCAACAACTCTAGCTGACTCTCTGATGAGAACTATGGCCGACCTTTAGCAGCTGAACATCAGATTTTCAAACCTTCTGGAAATGACCTTCGGCCATCTTTACTGATACTCTATTTACAGGCTGATCAACCTTCTTTCCTCTGCGGGCAAGAAGACATCAAACTGCTGTGTCCCCATCTGTAAAATTAAATGTATATCTACTAATGTTTATTTGTCTTCCTTTTGAAACAATAGCTGACCATTCAAAGTTCATTTCCCCTTCCAATTCCAGCATATTCTGTTTCACACCAGCATCACCTGACGTTGAACTAACTTACTAAAACATTGCAGCTGGGGTGGCTGCAGGGGTCATAGGTTCCAGCTTGTAACAACACCTAACTATAGATCAGTGGTTGTCCCTGGGGCAGAAGTCAGGTAATGTGCAGGAATTCCAAGAGGTCACACCTCCCACACATCTTAATGAGTGACGCTGTGCCAGTTACAGCCTGTACAGGGGCAATCTTGCTAGTCAGTGGCCAGACTCTCAACATCGGAAATTTATCCTTGAACGTTCAATGCTCTGTTTTTGCATCGCTGTCTGCTGCACTTCCACAAGTCTCTCCAGGGCTCCAACTGCACCGGAATCCCAGAATCATTTCAACCAGGATACTTGGCCAGCTGTTGTGCAATACATCTTCTCTGATGCTCAAGAGTTAAATGTTCAGATAGTCTTGCACTACCACACAGGCAATGTCCCACTGTAACATCTTGCATGCTGATATGACTCCTTTGATCAGTTGGACAGACACGTCTCTGGTCATAGCGCTGTGAGTGCCAATCACATGAAGCCCCCCAATATTAGTATCTGTATTTGTGCACCAGTCATAAACCCTGTTGCTCATTGTAATCAACCTAATCAATCAGTTAGTTCTTGGTCCTGGTAAATTCCCTAAGCTACAAGGGCTTTATTTGCATCATACCAAACCTGATTAACCACTCCCTTCTACCCATCCTAGTAAATAATTAATCTACATGCTGCTGCAATCTTACTGCAACTCTTTTTGAACAATTGGGAAACTGTTTTGTGACCTGAAATGCACATAAAGAAATTGAGAAAACCATAGTGCCCAAGAAACATTGACAATCATATATTGAAATCCTGACCCATCTACCTGACTTACAGCATTATACCACGTGGACTGTGACAATCTCAGGATGGTATAAAACCTCTGTCACCTTAAAAGCATGTGGGACCATATATTGTATCATAGAACAAAACCTATTCTCCTTGTGGATACTCTGCTGACATATCACTTGCGACAGATATTGGAACAAACCTTGTTTACTGCTGTGTTGTTTCTGAAATTCAAAGTCATTGTTAGAAAGAAAAACAATTCAACAGTCTCATTGAAGACTATTCCTGACTTGAACTCCTGTTCTTCTATACTGTAAATGCCTGGTACAGCCATCCGGTGTAACGCCTGAGGAACATTTACCGCCCTGTAAGTTTGATTCTCGCTTGACCGTTGCATGGTTATTTTCATCAAGACTGTGGCAACTGACCCCTTGCAAAACCATCAGTTGCATTTCCCATTCCCTTTGTCTAAAGTGTAAAACAGAGAAACAAGATTAGATCAGAAATGTGCATTTTCTCAGGCAAAACTACAGTTGCATCAGCAGGATTAAGGCTAGGCGAACTCTCCTTTTGAATTATCAAGCTGGGAGTTAATAATGTCTTCTGTTCATCTGCTAAAGCTCAGTCATAGTTCTCATCAGAGAGCCAGTTTGGGAGAGCTTTGCATGGGTAAGGAACTTACCTTGGTGCACACTCTGAAGGTTTAGGAAGGAACTCTAGCAGTAAGTTAACTCCACATTCCCAGCACCTCACGAATGCACCGCCTCTCCCTTGCCAATAGGCAACATAGTGCTTGTACCAGTGCCAGGATTCGATTTCACATGTGGTTGCCAATTCTAAAAGTTACATTTTCTTCCAAACCAATGTTGGGTGGGAGAAAGAGGTTTCAATTAATTTAGAGAGAATGAGCAGCTTAAGATAGTAAAGATGCACGTTTTGGACATACATCATCCATTATACTCATTACATTGATGCCACAGCACATTTACACAGGGTAAATGCCTCCACATAAGAATCTCCTGCACCTTAATAGATTAGTTAGTGACTAGTACGTGGCAGGGTCCACGCCACTGTGATGCTAGGACCTCTGCTGGAAACTCTTGACAAGGACGTAATCCCCCAGTCTCATCAAGTGGCAGTCTTCTGTAGGCTCCTTAGGTAATGTCGCCTACATCTTCAGTGGGCAAAGATTATCTCAGCTCTCTTTGCCAACATGCTTTCTGAAAGGCATATCCCCAAGTCTTGGAAACTCGCAATCGTTGTAGTTATCTTTAAAGGGGCGGATAGATTCTCACCTTTAGATATCATTTCTAGATGCAAGCTGTAAGATCTTTTCAAAGCTGGTTTTGCAGGTACTGCGTAGAGATTTGCATGGTAGCCTGGCTGCGGTCGCGCGCGCTCTCTTGTGATTGTTTAGAGCGAGAGCCGCGTGACCAAAGCGAGGCGGTTGATATGTTTGAAATAAGGCTGCGCTGACTAGGGCTCCGGGGAGCTCCTTAAATAAAGAACTCTACTTACATCTTACCGTGCCGCCTCATATCCTTCATTGGCAACGAGGCACGGAGCTCGCCACGGAGCCAGGTTGACGTCCCCCTGGATAAAGCTGTGGTGCCGGGATGTCCACGGTGCTGTTGTCGGGTCCTTGTGACCGACAGAAGCCGCACAGCGAGCGGAGAGGTGCGGGGCCGCAGGGGGACTGTCTCCGCGGCAGCCAGGGGGCGTGGCTCTGCAGGGGGATGGTCTCAGTAGCACTGCGGGAGAGATTTGCATGGTAGCCTCGCTGCGGTCGCGCGCGCTCTCTTGTGATTGTTTAGAGCGAGAGCCGCGTGACCAAAGCGAGGTGGTTGATATGTTTGAAATAAGGCTGCGCTGACTAGGGCTCGGGGGAGCTCCTTAAATAAAGAACTCTACTTACATTTTACCGTGCCGCCTCATATTCTTCATACTGTTAACTTGGGACCGACATACATGCAAATTGGACCTATTTCAATCTGGGCTTAAGAAGGCAGTGGGGACAGGCCTAAATCGTTTTTTGGTGAGTCGTTTAGATGTCCTGGTGTGGGATCAAAAGCAGGCTCTGTACCTGATCTTTCTAGACATAAGCAAGGCCTTCGATTGTGTAAATCAGGAACTACTGTGGTTAAAACTATCTAAGCACGGCTGCCCAAGTGCATTAATAGACATCCTTGTATCACTACACAGTGATACAAAGATCAGGGTAAGATTGGATGCTAGAGGGTCTTGCACTGTCTGCATTGATACAAATAGAGGATTACCCCAGGGATGTGTCCTGGCGCCTTTTTTGCTTAACTTCTGCATAATGGACATGGCCATTTTTTGGGACGCCGTATGTACTAACCCCCCTCGTATAGGCTACACTAAGATCTAATACTTAAATTATGCAGACAATGTCATCATATTTGATATGACACCAATAGGAATTCAACGGACCCTTGATATGCTAAATCTCTATTTAGAAAACCTAGACCTTAAATTACATATAATTAAATCAAAGGTCTTGGTTTTAAACAAAATGAAAACCAAATGGAGATCCTTCAAATGGTCGATCCAGGGGCAGTCCCTGGAAGTGGTGAAGGAGTTTAAATTCTTGGGGTCCATGGTGACGTCAAATAAGTGTAAAGTGGAAACCCACTGGAAATTTAGATCTTCCTTCTTGGCGGCGGCCTCCCAGCTGTGACTGTTCGATAATATGTTTTTCAACTTTGCCTATATTAAAACTCTATACGCAATTTATTTGATCAAAACTCGTTTTTGGTGTTGAAAACTTGGGAGTTACCATAGACTGGTCATCCTTGGTGGTCTTTCTGTGGAGTAGGGTTCTTCACCTTCCCCCCTCACTTCCTATGGCAGCTATAAGGCATGAACTGGGATTGGGTGCCCCTTGGTGCATTAGTTCAATGGAAAGTGCTGCAAACATATGCTTTAATTCGGGCCCCTCGGCATGCGTCAATGTATATAAAATTGGGTGAAGAAGTAAATAAAGCTAACTGTAAAACTTTAGTGGCACAGAAGGATAACTGCAAGAAAACACTGGCGAGGATTGAATCCTCAGCAGTGGAGTTCATAAGTAGCCTAAATAAAGTGAAACTCAAGTTACAAACATACAAATGGCTAAAGAATAGGGCAGCTCTGGTGAATTATGCTTGTTTTAACAATCATTTTGAACATAACATAAAAAGTTTGAATACTTTGTCTTTTTATTTGAAAAAGCATCCCTTTAGGGCTTTTCGAGCAAAGGCATTGAGATTGAGATTTAATCGTTATTTTACAAGGGATGTCCTGGGCTCGATAGAGGGCTTGGAACTTAGTTGCAGAGTTTGTCGCTTTTGTAAACTGGCCCAGGAATCATTGAGACACTTATGTGTGGAGTGTCCTTTGCTCGACTACCTCCAACATGACAAGTTGGTTAGATGCATTCCATCACCCCAATATTGGGATAATTCCTGAAGACCATTTGTGGACTCTTATTCTAAACTTGAATTAAATAAGTTCATTAATAGCAATTTTTGAATTGTTTGAAATAATTTTGAATCCTGAATTTTTAATTGGAAAATGAAATGTTATTATCCTTATATTTTGTACACACTATACATCATGTTTTTTGTGTGTGATGTAGGGATTTCCAGATGAAAATATTTTTGTACTGGTGATTTGTGTGAAAGGTTTTAAATATTAACCAAAATGCACAATAAATAAATTAATAATAATAATAATAATAATAATAATAATAATAATAATAATAATAATAATAATAATAATGTCACCTTCACCTGCTTATGGATGGAACTGACATTACATAACAATGGCTTAACAATCTCACATACGCAAATACGTTCTTACCAGAAAGATGCAATTATGTATCAATAGTTTTCACAGGAGGATGTGAGCTTAGTCTCATGGGGTGCCCATATAGGATCTCATGCAAGGCTTAACCCTATCCTCCTAATGCGAGAACTGCACATATTCAACACTCCTAGAGGGAGGGCCTCTCCTCTCTCCTGGCACAGTTTTTGTTTAATCTAATTCTTGATGATACAATTATTTTGCTCTACTACGCCTGCTAACTGCTGGGTATGGGGTGGGTAGCAGAGATTATGACAGTGCTTAATTTGTAAAAAAAATGTGTGCCAGGGCCCAAAAATGTTGGCCCCATAATGATACTCCATGTCACATGTTTGGTGCTGCAGCAACTGCTGGTACAGGCTAGTAGTGGGATGGATGGGGAAGGGGGGCACACATGGGTTGAGGAAGTATAATGCTTTAAAGTTGTAAAACATTTGTTATGTAGGTGTAGTGAATCCGGCCGGCATTCTGGCACCCCCAGAGGCAAAAGAGTGCATTTGAACGCACTTCTAGTTTTAGACCACAATTGTTAGACGTCTGGACAATACTTGCTGTCCTCGAAGTGATAATGCATTTGATTAAATGGTTGCAAACCTATGGATGTTATCTTATTTGTCAATTTTGTAAAATGCCCCTTGACCCCCTCCCACCGCCCAGTTTCCCAAATGGCTCTGAGCAGAGCTGGGGTCTCTTGTGGGAGTATCTTTCTGTTTTGACGTACACTAATAGACTGTAGTTAAAACATAGGTTTGATTGCATGAAAGTTAACAGATGTTGCAGTAATGAAAAATCTGAGACATCATCAAAACATTTTTTTATTTAACCTCTAACTGATTAAAGAATAAATAAACACACTAAGAATAAATAAACACATTGAATATGGAACAGAACCAAAAAAGAAAGTACAAGGTGCCATGTTTGGCTTTCGTTTTAAACTTAGAAAAGGAGGCAGAGAAGGCATTGCATCTATATCAATTAAATAGACTGTCAGATGCTATTTAAATGTTGTGTTTGTTTGAAGTAATTTACATTCTGCCAGCCACAGTATTTAGTATAACATTCTGTAGACAATTTCACAAAATGTCATGGTAACTCCAATTAAAGATTCTATCACATCTTTGTCAACAGCTGGTTGGGGTCACCATGGCTAAGCTGCCATAGTTAAGTGCAAATTGCAATATATTAACGAAACATACAAATGCAAATAGCAATTACTTAATAAAGTCCAAATACATAATATATTAAATATTTACAAGTGTAATAGTGTGTATAGTTGTCTCTATTCACTCATAAAAGCCCATAAAATGTCTAAATCTGACCTTGCCATGTCCTCTTTTCGTTCCTTACTCCTAGGGTCATCAGCAGCTCTTCATCCTTTTGCAACCCATGAATTGACATAGAGGATGGGGTTGAACTTCTTCAATGGTGGACCAACGTGATTATTGAATAATAAGGATGAAATGGTGTCAGTATGCAGGGATGCTCCTGTTGATGTGCAGACAAGATTCATTTGTGAAAACCCTTGTTCACACTCAGAAGTGGAGATAGCAATAGTGTTCACAGCTGTCAAAAGTTCCTTGTACTGTCTATTAACTTCTTTTCCACCTGTCTCCCTATGTTCCCTGTAAACCCGATTGGTTCGACGAGTTTCATCAATGTCAAATCTTTCCCACAGAGACTATCTCACTTTCTCCATACTTAGGTGGTAACTCATCTGGCCAGTACTGCTTGTACAAAACTTGGAGTTCGCTTATTAGTTTCTCATATGCAACTCTTCTGTCAGCAGCAGCAGAACCTCCTGTAGACAACAAACGACTGCGTACATTTTCTGCAAGACTGCAAAAAACTGTCCATGTTCAATTCTTTTGTCGCACGCCTTTCCTTCATGCAGGGTGACTCCTTGGAACCTATTTTCTTCTATGGCCTTTCTACCATTGCCTCAAACACTGATATTTGTCGGCAAATAGCACGATATGCATCAATAATTGTGTAATCACTTTTTTGTAAGTCAAGAGACAAGTCTGATAACTCTTGAAGTGCATCAAACATAATGCCAAGATTAACATCGAACTGCACAGAAGAAAGGCGCCTTCATAGTCCAGTGTACATGTAACGTGTTGTGCCATCACGAGAACCATCACTAGATGCCAATGTAAAGTTTTTGTAAAGAGCAGGATAAGCATTCCAAAGAGCCTCTACTGTTCTGTAACTTGAGGCAACCCAGCGAGTATCTAACACTCTTCCTATTTTACAAAGCTGAATGTCAAGAGCATCTGCACATTATTTTAGCTGCTAACGATTTTTCACAGATGTGCTAAAAAGAGAATACAGTTTGTGTCTAGAAATGCTTTGAAATGATTTGAAGCTCCTATGTCTTTCATGACATCATTGACTGCGAGTTCTAAGCGGTGTGCTGAGCAGTGCCAGGCTACAATATTGGGAGAAATTCTTTCTTGTAACCATTTCACAACCCTGCTATTTCGGCCAAACATTACTGATGTTCCATCACAAGCGACTGACACCAGACATGTCATGATGCCTACCCCCGGGCATCAGGACCAAGGCCCTCAGCTCCGGGAGCAGGCATCCAGACATTTGTTTAAACCTCAGCAGCCCCGGCTAGGGGCTGTCTGGGTTCAGTCCTGGCGCCTTAGGCTCCAGGCTCATCATCGAAATCAGTCCTGGCGCCATAGGCGCCAGGCTAATAGACTTTACTTACCTGATGCAGACCATGCTGCAAAAGAGTCCAAGCCTACATGAGGCCTGGATGGGACTATTTTGTTACAGGGGTTATTTTTTTTTTTACTCGGGCGTGGCTCTAGGGAACTTCTTACCTGGAACTACTTTGGAGGCTATTTAAACCACACCCGAACAGCAGCACATGCTTCGCGTTATTCTGCATCCAGCAGCGTGACGCTCACCGTGCCTGCAGCCAGCATCCAGTCTTCTGCCACGCCCGCGTACCTGCAGCCAGCATCCGGTCTTCTGCCACGCTCGCCTCGAATCCGGAGCTCCTAGAATAAAGAAGAAGAAAAGGACAAGGTTAGAAAACAAACTTATTTCAAATTCCTCACCTAATTCCGGAACCATTTCATCTCCGGACCTGGAAAGTACATCAGTCCTGCACGCGTCGCTTCGCCAGCTCCAGCACGGCGCCATACTCACCAGTTCTCACAGCATCTTTCGATCCGGCACGGTCTCCATCATTTCTTCGCCGTAATCTGGCACCTAGCGGACACAAGAAAAAACAAGGTGAGCCAAGGGAATCAACAAATATAACCTCTTACCCCCATAGACTTACCTGACATACCACCGGCGGTATTATTCCATAACTCTCCACATTTTCATATGCCGCATCTGTAAAGAGGGAGAAAAACAACACGTTAACGCATGCAATAATTACCGGACAGCGTTGGGTAACACAGACTCTTACCTGAACGCCAGCAGCAGCTACGAGACCTTCTTCTCATGAACACAGTTGCAACTTAAGGAAGGAAGGGGACAAGAGTGAACATCGGGCACATTGAACTCTTCGAACTTGATACTTACCAATCCCGCCAGGGACTTCAGAGTCATTACTTACCGGAACTCTCCCAACGCCTTCAAACCAGTGAAGTAACTGGTATCTACGCGCCCCTGCAAGGCACGCAGGATGGAGAGCTCATTTTTACGAACATAAGGAAAATACTTCTTCGGGTCCAGCAGACAAGACTAGGCGGGCCAGTCCAGACAGTCATCTCTGCACTACGCATCACGTTGAAGGAGACCGCAGCTGTCCGGGTCCGATTGACACCCCTGTGGGGTCCAGGTGAGCGTAACAAGACATTTGGTGAGAAAGTCCTCAATAAAGTTAATTGGGTCCTTTTGGAGCGAAGACAGCAAACTGTTCACTATACCTTCAGCAGACACATCACTGAGCTCAATAAGGTCAACAAAAATATTAGCTGGAGAGTTCATATCCTGTAGCTGAGTACGTAGATACACAATTAAAGCACTTTTTAAAATTTAAGGCAGTTGCCTCATCCAGCAAAAGGCTCACTTTAGGAGAAAATGCAACTATTTTGGCAAATGCCTTTCATTTAATTCCGATGAAATGTGTTGCTGTATACTTGAGCAAGCCAAATTGGAATGTAAAATGCGTCCCATATCTAGCCCATTCAATTGCTGGCAGTCTGGTATTACCCAAATTGTTTGTTTACAATTGACCGAATTTAAAGGGTCACAATTGACCTTTTCACAATTTCACAGATGACCGATCCCCCTCCAAGGAGCAGGAGCTCCCAACCATCACTGCTGGAGCAGTGCACCCCCCCCTAGAAGGTGTAGCTGGAGCTTCCCTTCCCCGAGGCTATCCCAGGTACTGCCCTGCCGTATGAATCAGCGTTTATTTTTCTTGAAGTGCGACTCCTGCGCACATTTCATCCGCCGCGCCTGCTACATGTAAGCAGCAAGGCTCGCTGCGGCTCCGCACGTCCGTGCTATCTGGGCTCCATTCCCGAGGCTGCGGGTGGCGACCTTTCCAAGATGGCGGCCCTGCCTCGCTGACTTCACCTCCACCGGCCCCTCCGACGACATCCCTGCCCATTGGCCGACGACGGCTACAAGGCAGCCAATCGGGCACCGGGAGGCGTGAGCCGGCCCCACAGAACGAAGGCCAGCAGGAACTAAGGCTGTTTCCTGTCTCAGCCTGTTCCAGATGACCGATCCCCCTCCAAGGAGCAGGAGCTCCCAACCATCACTGCTGGTGCAGTGCACCCCCCCCCTAGAAGGTGTAGCTGGAGCTTCCCTTCCCCGAGGCTATCCCAGGTACTGCCCTGCCGTATGAATCGGCGTTTATTTTTCTTGAAGTGCGACTCCTGCGCACATTTCATCCGCCGCGCCTGCTACATGTAAGCAGCAAGGCTCGCTGCGGCTCCGCACGTCCGTGCTATCTGGGCACCATTCCCGAGGCTGCGGGTGGCGACCTTTCCAAGATGGCGGCCCTGCCTCTCTGACTTCACCTCCACCGGCCCCTCCGACGACATCCCTGCCCATTGGCCGACGACGGCTACAAGGCAGCCAATCGGGCACCGGGAGGCGTGAGCCGGCCCCACAGAACGAAGGCCAGCAGGAACTAAGGCTGTTTCCTGTCTCAGCCTGTTCCAGATGACCGATCCCCCTCCAAGGAGCAGGAGCTCCCAACCATCACTGCTGGAGCAGTGCACCCCCCCCTAGAAGGTGTAGCTGGAGCTTCCCTTCCCCGAGGCTATCCCAGGTACTGCCCTGCCGTATGAATCGGCGTTTATTTTTCTTGAAGTGCGACTCCTGCGCACATTTCATCCGCCGCGCCTGCTACATGTAAGCAGCAAGGCTCGCTGCGGCTCCGCACGTCCGTGCTATCTGGGCACCATTCCCGAGGCTGCGGGTGGCGACCTTTCCAAGATGGCGGCCCTGCCTCGCTGACTTCACCTCCACCGGCCCCTCCGACGACATCCCTGCCCATTGGCCGACGACGGCTACAAGGCAGCCAATCGGGCACCGGGAGGCGTGAGCCGGCCCCACAGAACGAAGGCCAGCAGGAACTAAGGCTGTTTCCTGTCTCAGCCTGTCTATGCCTGCCTTGCCTTTTGCCAGAGACCCTACTCGTTGCCGCCTGTATCCAGACTATCACTAGTTATGTCAGCCTAACTCCCCTAAAAGAAACAGATAGGTCCTCCAGCGACGCAAGCGTGCATTCGCCGTTGCCACGCATGGGGTACTTGACGCAGCCCAATATGGCTGACCTATTCTTGTCGCCGATGGAACTACCTACATCCAAGTAAGGACTCTTTCAGTTACTTGATTGCCCATACTGTCCAGCCAGCCATACCCGGGTATTGCTTCTTCCAGTCACTGATTGCCCTCACTGCCAGATGCACATCTTGCCTATTGTGATGTTGTGAGCCCTAGTCACTGTTGCTTTTGCACACAGGTGCATATCCAATCTTGCCTATTGTGATGTTGTGAGCCCTAGTCACTGTTGCTTTTGCACACAGGTGCATATCCAATCCTGCCTATCTTGATGTTGTGAGCCCTAGTCACTGTTGCTTTTGCACACAGGTGCATATCCAATCTTGCCTATCTTGATATTGTGAGCCCTAGTCACTGTTGCTTTTGCACACAGGTGCATATCCAATCTTGCCTATTGTGATGTTGTGAGCCCTAGTCACTGTTGCTTTTGCACACAGGTGCATATCCAATCCTGCCTATCTTGATGTTGTGAGCCCTAGTCACTGTTGCTTTTGCACACAGGTGCATATCCAATCTTGCCTATCTTGATATTGTGAGCCCTGGTCACTGTTGCTTTTGCACACAGGTGCATATCCAATCTTGCCTATTTTGATGTTGTGAGCCCTAGTCACTGTTGCTTTTGCACACAGGTGCATATCCAATCTTGCCTATTGTGATGTTGTGAGCCCTAGTCACTGTTGCTTTTGCACACAGGTGCATATCCAATCTTGCCTATTGTGATGTTGTGAGCCCTAGTCACTGTTGCTTTTGCACACAGGTGCACAACCACTTTTTGTTATTACTATGTCGTGTGATTCATCTACTGCTGCCTTGCACATAGGTGCATAGTCTCATTCTCCCCTTAGTGAGTTAGTCAGCTCACAAGAGAAACCCCCACTTTAGATAGCTAACACCTGCCCACTCCCCTATCCAAACCAAGCCATACCATGCAAGGCTGCTTACTATTCATGATGTTCCCCTTCTGTGCCATCCCGTTTGATACACGTTGCACAGGTGCCCACTTCCTTTTCCACGATAATGGCCTATCCAGAGCAGCCTGCCCCCGTCATCATCCCATCCCATGCCCCACTCCCTTCCTGCCCCGCACCAACCCATTCCACAACCTGCACCCTCCGTTCAACAGTTTAACAGATCACAAATGTATCCAAATGCTACGAAGCAACAACACACCTCACTTTTCACCTATAACAACTACCCCAGTCCTCAGTGCACTTAGACGCACCAGACTCATATCACGGACTTCCACATCTTCCTATCTCACAACGAGAGGACTACCCAAAGTTAATCAACCCAATCATATCCCAATTCTAGGCACATCAAGAACCCTAAGACTCAGATCTAGAACCTTTAACCCTCCTCGTAATATCACCCTTACCAATCATGCTAACACAGAAGGCATACCTCTATCAAGAACTCAAGATAAACACCCCAAAAGTCCCATCATAAGCAAACAACAATCTAACGCTACTGAAACTACCAACACTCACCCACCCACCCCAATCCAAGAGCCACCCCCGGCCTCACACCTCAAAGCAGCCCTCATTAACGCGCGCTCCATACATGCTCATGCCACTGAAATTCACGACCTCATTACTGAGCAAGAACTTGACCTACTCATAGTGACAGAAACCTGGCTCCACCAAGCATCCGGCCCCTCGCTCTCCATTGCCATTCCCCCAGACTATACCATTCTCAGAACTGACAGAACAAAATCAGTAGGTGGAGGAGTAGCCATCATCTCTAAAGACCACCTCAAACTAAGAACCAGCCCTATCGAGAGCCCAGACGGTTATGAAGTCCTGCTAGCTAAACTAGCTACGGACCACAAAACCACTATTAATTTAATAACCATCTATAGAGCACCTAACACCTTATCCCAACCAGAACTAGACATACCATTACTGCTAACGCCACTCATAAAACCAAACACAAAATGCTTAGTACTAGGGGACCTGAATCTAGGATTCAACGACCCCCAAGACCACAAAGCAGATGCACTACATAGTGCACTTAAAGACATGGCTTTCACGCAACTTGTGAACACCCCTACCCACATAAAAGGGAGGACTCTAGACTGGATACTATATCTTAACACTACAGTATCCATAGATTCCATCTCCCCGGTACCATGGTCAGACCACCACTGCATAAACTTCACTATCCTGAGCAAAAAGCCAGATGCACCCAAAACGGCCATGAAAGAATCATATGTAACAAGAAACACACGTAAACTCACAGCAGAAAATATCAACCCACTATTAGCCAAAGCCCTCAATACCAAAATCATTAACGCCAAAGAACCGTGTGCCCTGGCAGACTTTTACCACAACTCTCTTACTAGTACAATAGACGCCCTAGCACCCTGCGTTAATAAAACTAAACGTAAAGACAAAAAATCCTCCTTCTGGTTCAATGAGGAACTAGTCGCCCTTAGACGAATTAAAAGATCGCTTGAACACCGCCTAAAGAAAAACCAGACCCCAGAAGCTTTGGAAGAATTCAACTCGGCAAACAAAACCTATAAATCAGCCATCATCGCCCATAAAGCAGATGCCTTCAACACAAGAATCAGTAATGCGTCCTCCGATAGCAAAGAGTTATTCACCATACTCAAGGAGCTGGAGAACCCGATCCCTATAATTAACCCAGTCAAACCTAGCAAAGAATGGTGCACCACCATCCAAGATGCCCTAGACACTAAGATTAAATTACTACAAAACAAAATTATCTCTAAAAGAAACCTCCTATCCGACAAACACTCCATGGCCAACCAGATCTCCACTACCGGAGTAAACACTGCCCCTTCCTTCAACTTCACACCAGTCTCTCACGATACAGTACTTAAGACTATAGCCAAACTCAAAGCGTCCAATTGCAAAGGAGACAACTTCCCAGCACACCTAATTAAACTCTGCGCCCCCATCCTCACGCCCATAATCACCAACTTTGTAAATGCCTCCTTATCCACCAACCAGGTCCCAATCAGCATTAAAGCAGCCTGGGTCACCCCCCTTCTAAAAAAGCCCACGCTAGACCCACTAGTGCCTACTAACTACCGGCCCATAACAACTGTCCCATTTCTACTTAAAATCATTGATAAAATAGCGTATAACCAACTACAAACTCACCTAGAACAAAATAATTTGCTAGGAGCCAGACAATCAGGCTTTAGGCCTAACCACAGTACTGAGACAGCACTCTTGGATCTAAAAATCCAATTAGACGCTATCAGAGACTCAGGCAAACTAGCTACACTACTGCTACTGGACCTATCAGCAGCATTTGACCTAGTAGATCATGACAAACTATACAACACTCTAAAAAGAGATTTTAATCTTTCCAACAACGCCACTTACTGGATCAAATCCTTTCTTACGGACCGTACATCCAGAGTTGCCATTGGGAACTTTGCAGCGGACCCCATATTAGTGCCCTTAGGGGTCCCCCAGGGATCCTGCCTATCCCCCACACTCTATAATGCATACACCAAACTCTTATTCTCAGCCCTAGACGATATGGGTGTCATCTACACCAATTTCGCAGATGACACACAGATCCTCATCCCTATCTCAGGCGACTACACCCAAGACACCCTCACCATCAATAAAGTTTATTCCATAATCCAAAACTGGATGGCCCTGAACAGTCTTTGTTTAAATGATGAGAAAACGGAGATCCTCATTGTGGGCTCCCAAAAAAGATTAAGCACCCTCCAGCCGGACTACTCCCACATTAACATCGACGGTACCCGGATCCCAGTACTTAAACAAGTCAAAACGTTAGGTGTCTACATCGATGCCAACCTCTCCATGCACAAACAAATAGCAGCCCTCTCCTCATCCACAGCTTACACAGCAAAACTTATTGCTCTCAGTCGCCAATTTCTCACCCCTGCTAATTGTATCACTCTGGCTAGAGCCCTAATCCTAACAAAACTAGATTACTGTAACATCCTCTTCCTGGGAACATCCAAAACCAATATAAACAAAATCCAATTACTGCAGAATAAAGCCCTTAGAGCGGCTCTAGGGATAAAGAAATCAGAACATATCTCTAACATTAGAAGAGAAAATCACTGGCTGCCTATTGAAGCAAGGATCATATTCAAAACCCTTAGCATTGTCTACAAATGCACCACTAACAAAGCGCCCAGCTACCTCAACAACTCTATCAAAAACAAAATGGCTTGCAGATCACTGAGATCCAACAATCTGGCCCTCTTAGAAGTTCCCACATTCAAATATAGCAGAGCAGGAGGAAGTAGTTTCAAAGTTCTAGCCCCTTCGCATTGGAACGCCCTTCCTCTAAGCATCAAAAAGGAGGAATCCTTACAAAACTTTAAAAAAGCTCTGAAAACCTGGTTATTCAATAAATATTGAACTATCTCACCAATTGTAATCTGATTTAGGACCATATTTTCCATTGTAACGTCTGTAAAAATATTACTGTCTTGAAACTGTAACATTGTGTATTAATTGACTACCTTCTGTATCCATTCGCCGTGATACCCCAGGGTCTGGGCGAGTAACAAATGTATTAAATAAATAAATATATATATATATATATATATATATATATATATATATATATATATATATATATATATATATATCATGAAAACATGGAGGAAAAAAACCGCACTCCACGTATGAGGTCAGGAAATCCCAAAAAAGAAATAACCAAAAACTCGAGTGAAGTAAACAACACGAGTTTAATATATGGTAAAAAAATATTTGTACAAAATGGACAAAACACACAGGAAAACAAAACAGGACGCCAGAACAGTGTCCTGAACGACGCGTTTCGCGCTACACACAGCGCTTGATCACGTTAGGGAGACATGGAAACACTGACAATAGATATTGTAGGTTAGTCCTTTTTCCATGTCACCTCACATCACAAGTTAACAACTTAGACAAGAAATCATGGTGGCCATTTTGAAACGTAACAAAAACCAGCAGTGTATATAGGAAGAGCAAGTTAAAAAAGACACATTTATACATGGCACATTGGAATCATACTAAGAATATATAAAAATGTAATATGCATAAAAATGAAGGGACATATAATTTAATAAATTTAAAAGAAGTCTCACTCAGAGAGATGAATAGTGGTAAACAACTGCGACATAAAGTGCAAGTGCATTCCTATGCTGATAAATGAACCTGAGAGCAAAAATGCAGCGTAAAGCTGACAAATAAAATGCAAAGGCATATCTGGTTAAATATGACAATATAGTAGTCATGGACAGAATGTAGACAGCTGGGATAGAATAATACTATCTAATATAAACTCTCTGATGACAATAATAAACAATATATACAGCCCTTGAGATAAAAACATGTTAAAAGCAGAGACCAAAAAGTGCCAATTGTCAGTCTTCCAACAAGCGGACACATAATGCTATAATATATAGTGCAAATGCATATGACAGTAAACATATCCACTTAGCAGCAATAAACAGAGAAGATAGAATAGTAGGCGTTAAGTGCAAGTGCAATTCAAGTGCCAGTATCCTTGTAATATGTGTGTCTAGATTAATACACAAATAACTGCTGACTGGGTGCGAATACATACCCTACGCACCCACTAATCAAAAGAGCCAGTGATACTTGAAAATTCAAATGCCCACAAAGAAAGGGATTTCAACCGTGAATTATACCTAAACAGTGTAAAAACGTGTGACAGAAATAGAGGCAAACGAAACAAAAAAAAAAGGGTAAACAATACAAAAAACAATATCAAAAGTCTAAATTACAAGATATAAATGTAGTCACAAACTCATGAAATTACGTCCCGCTAATATCTCACAGAGACAGAAACAGCCAGGATAAACCAACTAGAAAGGTAAAAAAGTGAAATGACAAAAATAATATAAGTTGTAGAAAATGGAAAGTTCCAGGCCAAGGCAAACAAAATCTGAATATAGAACAAGAGAAACAGCATGCCATTATAAGAAATCAAGATCAAACAATGCAGGAAGAGAGAAAGTAAGTGAAAGCACAGAAGGAAAACAACATAATTTGATTAGGTTCCAAAAAAAGTGCATAACTCCTCGTCAACATTGTGGCCATTGGGATATTTGGTGTCAAAATCCAAGATGAACTTGGTTTCCGGTTGCCTCAATTTTAAAGTGCGATCCCCACCTCTTGGGTCGATCGGTACATGAACCACAGCAAAAAATGTAAGCAAATGGACATCACTATCATGTTGCTGCCTGAAGTGTTTAGCCATAGGGTACGTGGGATCAAAGTTCTTAATAGCTCTAAAATGCTGCAAAACGCGGAGCTTAAGTATACATGTAGTGGATCCCACGTACCATTTCCGGCAGGGACATGCAAGAACATGTACCACAAAAGGGGTCTCACAGTTGATAAAATGTTTCAACCTAAATTCAATGCTCGTGATGGGATGTATAAAGGATTTGCAAGAAGTGGCATGAGGACAGGCTTTGCATTTTTGACACTTAGTAAAGCCTTTAGGTAAGCCAGATAACCAATTGGCCTTTTGGACAGGAGGCAAATAACTGGACACCAGTTTGTCCCTTAACGAAGGTGTTTGTTTATATGTCAAAGTAGGACAATTAGGTAACAATGGGCCAAGGTATTTGTCCAATCTGAGAATATGCCAATGTTTCATAACAATCTTGCGAACATCATATGAGGCATTGTTAAATGTCACAATAAGGCGGGGGCCATCCTGATCCTGATTTTTCTTCCTACTAGTAGTCCCATGTAGTAACGTTTCCCTTGACAATGACCGTGCTTTAAAAAAAGCCATTTCAATAATCTTTTTTGATACACCTGTTTAAGAAATTCTGCGGCAGCCAGACTGCAACAATGATCAAACTCATCGATGTCACTGCAGTTGCGCCGGCAACAAATTAATTCACCATAGGGGATACTGTGCTTACAGGAAGGCGGATGACAACTTGTTACATGTAAAGGAAGGCCAGTATTGGTGGGTTTTTTATGCAGAGAAGTATGGATGCCTAGATTGTCTAATCTTACAATAACATCCAAATATATAATTTTGGTGGAGCTGTGGCATTCGGTGAAACTCAGATTTACAGCATTGTTGTTAAGGCTGTCAACAAATGAACCCCACTCATTCTCATTACCCTTCCAAATGATAAAAACATCATCGATGTACCACCACCAACCAATCCCTTGTGTAGGATAACTAGTTGAAAGTAAATCAGCCAAAAAAGTAGACTCCCACCCCATAGTCAAGTTGGCATAGGAGGGTGCAAATGTACTGCCCATAGCAGTACCCCTAACCTGATGATAAAAAGAACCCTCAAAAAGAAAAAAAATATTGGTCAAACAGAACAGAAGCATATCCAAAATCATACAACTGTGTCAAAAGAAATTTAGAGAATGAGTGTCCAAAATATATTTACAGGCTGTTAATCCAATTGTGTGATCTATAGATGTATAAAGAGAAACAACGTCAAGGGTAGCTAGCATTAACCCCTCCTATATATATATATATAAATATAGGGGTTTTGGGGGGTTTGCCATTGGGTGGGGGATTGTGGGGAGTTCCCCCCACATATATGTTACAATTGACCTTCACAATTCGGTCAATTGTGAAAAGGTCAATTGTAATTCGAACAGTTGTAAAATGAACAATTAGTATACAACCGGCAGTCTATCTCTGATTCAAAACCATAGGCTGGCCTGTTCCGCTTTGCTTCTTTATAAGCCGCTCTGACTATTATGGCAGTTGTTGCTATTTTCCCTGACTGGGCTCTAGAAGTTACTTTAAGAAATGTATCTTTTTTTGCCTGCTCTAATATTTTTGATGCTATGTGTGCCTTTGTCAGTCCAGGTTCGGTAATCTTCTTTCGTAAGAATCTTTGTTGCTTGTCTTTGTTGGTACCATATGAGCTAGCAGTTGATTCAGTCCATTCTTTAGACAACTTCATCCCATGAGTTTTCTCTGCACCAAAGCTATTGACTTGATGGCAAATGGTGCATGCAAGAGTGTGCACTCTAACAATCAACCATGGGTACTTGCTTTGAAAATATTGTTTCTGGTCCAGCTTCCAGCCTTTAGGGAGTCTGCCTTTCGTTAAGGAAGCTGAACGTTGGCATTTCCGTGTCACTCACAATCTTCATCAGTGATACCAGTGCCACGCAGTCCCTCTCTGAGTGGAACGCTTGCTGTCTGGATTTCTGTATGGATGTTGGCAGTAATAGTGCTGGTGGTGTCATCTAGTGTTTTGTCTGGTTCTTCACAAACACTATCTGACTTAGAACCAGATTCCTGTTTACTGCGCTTGCTTTTTTTTTCCAGGTTTTGAAAAGTATGAAGACATTTTCTTCTGGGCTCCAGACATTCTAGAGAAGGAAATGAGAAGTAGGGATAATCGATATCATGGGATTCCTTCCAAGTTTCAATACACACAATGATCAGGCCAGGGTTCAGGACAGGACAACAGACCTCTTAAGTACTTCAAACGGAATCAAGGACTGGTGAACAGCAAATGCATAAGAACAAACACATATAATGATGCACAGTGCACACATGGAATGCAGTTTCCCTTAGAGCCGGGCTAATAAATACAAATGTGCACACATTTGACTTGTCCTGGCTGAAGAAAACATTGCAAAAAGAAATCTAACAACAAATAGCATGTGGGTGGTTTGTAAATTGCTGCAAAGTGCAAGTTGCCTCCTTTTATCCCCCAACACACCACACTGAACCATAGAGTTTTGCAACTTTTGAAATGTCGCTCTGTAGTGTAGTACCCATGGCTGTCTTTATTATTAAAAAACTCCACTTTCCTTGAGTCAGTAAAACAATTACACCCCACTTATGCTTGGTAATGTACGTCTTACCTTGTTTTCAGGGACGGGGATGCATACAACACAGCATCTGCGACTCTCAGACTCTGACTGCCAGCACGATTAACAAACCTCTGATGAAGTCGCTCACTGCAAACCCAAATGAGGCAACGGCACTACGTCAATGAAATTGCAAACCACTGGCATGATACCTTGTATGCTCAATAGGAAATTCAACAGCTGGAGGCAGAATTGGGATATTTGGGTTCACACAAAAGGCACAACCATTGCCCCCTGAACTGTATGCACCAAACATGGGCCAAATCTGTAGGTATTGCAAGTGAGACATTTTACTAACAGGGCAAGGTTTCTATGACAGGACGTTACACACTGCACAATAATTTACTGACCTCCATCACAGCACCCGCAGACATATGTTTGACTTGCACTTGTCTTCAAAAATGCAGAGGGGAAGAAGGAGGTAGAGTGACACCCTTTGCAGTTGAAGTCAGGGTGAGGTTACATTATTTGCCCAGGATTGCACACTTATGCTGAACAGCGAAGCAGGGATTTTAACCCACTTTGCAATTTGGGAACAGATCAGCCACCTTCTTCCATGCTTTACATGGAACAAATATTTAAGTTTTGGTTGTCAACAAGACCTACAATACTGTCCTATAGTTTACTTGCAAAATACACAAATTGCATAAAAGCTTCATGACAACATGTAAATCCTTATAGCGGCATGTTGGGCCAAAATAATATCAGTGTACCTTTATTTTCCACATTCTGGATGGAAAACTATAAGATGCAAAAGGCAAAATATTTATTTACCCACTTTATTTTCATCATTTTAAGACGCACAGTAAAATAAGCTGTGTCATAAACTCACTTAGGTTTGGTCTATGCTGATTGCTCTAGCTCTCTGGCTATGTGTGCCAAAGAAGACAAAGTCCTCACTGGCGCCTACAAGAGCGTTGTTTTTTCAGATTATGTTCTTGCCATCTTTTCCAGGGTGGGAGGTAGGTATCCATTGTGTACTCCCATCAAGTAAAGGTCCCTTTTCACTGCTTCGCTGCAATCACTGTCCCGGGCCTCAGGATAGCTCAGCAGCAATGTGCTCGCCTTGGAAGCAAGACGACATCAAGCAACACAGTTTCGATCCCCGACTCCTCGCTTAGAAACCTCTGGGTATTAAGCGCATTATAAATATGCAACTAAGACATACTCCTCCTGTAACTGCACCACGATGCCCCCAGGCTGTGTGAGCGCTTTAAAAATGCAAATAAATAAAAAATCATTCTGTTTCAGTCAGTGTTGCACTGTATTTGTCTCTACCCTTTCTACCCCATCTGACAGTCGGTTAAAGTACAACAAGTATTGTTAATCGGTCACCTCCAGGAAGAGCACCCTCCCCTCAGCCCGTTCTTCAGTCACCTCATCCAGGCGTTTTGTGTAATCAATTTACTCAAGCCCTTATCAGTCATCACATCGCATAAATGCATCCCCCTTCACCCTTCCTTCAAGCATGAGCATGGTGTTGTATAACTTGGAAAAAGTCATTTCTGCAAGACATTGTTGGGAAATCAACAGCCTGTGCTACTTCTGCTTTAGGACCTCTTTCCACCTTAACATATTAAAAAACGAAATATGTTTTTTCACTCAATATTCAGGAGCCAGAGGAGAATGCATATTCAGATATATCCTTTCCACTCACATGTTCTTGACATACTTCACTAAACTGCGGGGTGTGCTAACAGACGCCCACCTCCCTATCTGAGGATTGTACCTGCTCGGAGCATTGTATTGTACCCAGGTTAAGGGGCCACATCAAGTGTATTGTACTCGGTTCTGGGGGACACATCTTCAGAAGAATGTACACCTATTTGACGCTATCTTGCGCCACTAGTTCACAGCACAGGCCCTGGGATAGGGAGTGAATGCTGTAAAGCTGGGGAGTGGTACATTTGAGAGACAGTCAGCATTATTCTTGACTTAGCAATGCCAATGCAAAGCTGGAGACTATGTAGCGTGTGTGAGTTTAGAGCAGGAATGAACCGAAGACCAGGAACAAGATGGGTTTTCTCCATACCAATTCTCTGGATCTTTAAACAAAATATATGTTTTACTCTTTAAATACGCTGCCACAAGATGAACATCACAGTTATGATTTGGCATTTATAAGTTATTATAACGGGCCTAATACACAAGTGTTTCAAGTTAGTTCTAAATGAGGATCTGACTGCAACTAGAAGTCTACTTTTTCCCGGCATTCCTTGGCATGGTTACTTACTTCCTCTCCCAGCACCAATGAACAATAATGTCATTATAATGGAAAACCTGGAGAAATAGTTATACTCCACCCAGCAGCCAATTTACGACTTATCCATGTCTTCACCTTCGGCAGCTGTACTTAATACGTCACAAACAAGTAGAAAACTATACAGGAAATCTATATATAAAATCTCCCATCAAGAGCTATTCACACGAAACTGCAGCTTGCATTGCCCCTTCAGTGAGCCTCCTGTGCCTGACTTCTGTATACAAAATGGCGCTGAGCATCTTTCCGGTCACCTTTCAATGCCTTAACCTGTGATAACTGCACCCAGCTGCACTTCTGCTCAATAGAATGCACACTCCGTCAAAGGCTGTTTCTCATCACTTTAGGATGCTTCCATTTACATGTTGTAAAGGATAAATGAAAACTTTGCCCTGTGGCATCATTTGGAATACCACCATGTGTTCTGCAACATCCCCTTTCAAATCAGATGACTTTTTATCATCAGAAGCGTTTTGCTGATTTATGGACATCCCATAGGTGTGTGTGCAATGTAAGCATATATATCTGTCTGCTCTTGCTCCACAATAGGTGGTGGTAATGGCTGAAGACAGCCCTCCCATCAAGGCATGTGTCTGTCTACCCCTGAAAGCCTCGTATGGTGCAAAGCCAGGCATACACGGCTGCAGTGAAAAAAGAACGCGGCGGGATTGAACCAAGTGCATTTCTTTGCAGAGCCTTTTAATAAATGAACACACGATATTAATGTATCATCCAAAACCACACTTCAGGATAGAAAACATGAGCTGGAATTATGTAAAAAATGACAGCAAAAGACGGTTGACGGGCATACACGAATACTCAACAATGAAAACTAGTGCTTTTATTTATGACGAGAATGTTTAGTCTCACAGACAGTACAAACAAATATAAAATAAATCGGCAAATGTAAGCAGTTTAAAAGGTTGGCTGCAATTAACTTTTAAAAAATATCCGCGAACATACGAAAAAGCAAAATAATGCTTTGTCAGTGACGGTTATGGCGGGTCACAGAACCAGGAGTCAGGACACCACCAGGGACCAAGCTGCCGCCTGGGCCCCACCCGGACCTGGGCCTTGCCTCAATCACTTTAGACTACTTTCCGTGGGACCACCACGGCCATGCTGATGATGACAAAAACAGGTGTGCGGTGCTGCGCAGCGGCCCCACCGAAGGTCAGATTTTAAAAGAAAAAAAGTATATTTGGGCGCCACTTAAAATAAGTAATTTCTTTTAAAACCTACCTTCCGTGGGGCAGAACCCCGGCAACTGGACCCATGGAAGGTCAGGTTTTAAAAGAAAAAAGTACAAAAAGTACTTTTGGGCACAAGCCACGGGCCTGCGGCAGAGTCATCGGACCATCCGACTCAGTCCGCGGTAGCAGCCCCTGGCCACGGAAATTGGCGTGGGCCTGGCACTGAAGTCAGAAGCACAGGTCACACAGACAGGACCCCGGGCCCCTGGTGGGATCCTGACTCCTGGGTCCTTGCAGGACCCAGGAGTCAGGACACCACCAGGGGACTGCGTCGCCGCCTGGGCCCCGACCTGGGCCTTCCTTGCCTGATCACTAGACTGTGATAGGCTCAGGCTGCTGCTTTACGGTCCAACTTGTTGGCAACAAGTGACTTACCTGCTTTGCCGGCTGGGACTCAGTCCCCTGTCAGAGCCTCAGGGTGGGGGGCCGCAAACTGGCACGTAGTGGCACAAATGAAAAAGCAGGCAGAGGGGGCCCCAGGAAGCAACTAGGTCGCACCATGCAGTGCAGCAGGCTCTCTCTCTCTCACAAGTCAAGACCGAGGCCACGCCTAGACACCTTCACTTCACAGTAACTTGTGAAATGAAGGTGGTACCGCGCTGCCTCCTCTGGCAACAACAACATTTCACCATGTAATTTCACTGGCTCAGAAGAACAGCCAATGAAAACTGCACATTCCGTGTTACTATACAGAATTTATCAAATACTGCATAGTAACAACAGAATGGTAGTTTTCATTGGCTGTTTGTAACAGTTTGTTGTTCATTGCTATTGCTGTTCCCTCCCAGGCCCAGCCAGCCATGGCCTGCAACCTGCAAGCACGAGAGAGATCACAATGACAAATCCCAATGATTTCTAATCGAAGCCAACCAAAGTGGAAGAACAAACAAATCAATTGTACATGCGCTGGCTCCCGCATGAGTAGTTCCGGTGCCCAAAAAAGCACTTATTAGAGAGCTGTTAAAAGTTCTTTCATAACTCCATTGGTAGCAAAATGGGTGCCCTCACTGTTCTATAAGTTAACAGGTATGCCAAACCTTGGCACAAAATTGATGATGAGACTCTTTACTGTAATTGCATATGCTCTACAACAGGAGCATGCCTCTTCCCAGCCAGAGAAAATGTCTAGTATCACCAAAGTGTATTTCAGTTTATTACAGATAGGGAGTTAGAAAAAGTTGAATTGCAAACAGACAAAGCAACCATAATGTGGTTGATGTGCTCCTTGAGTGTCGGGGAACATTCTCCCCACTTTGTCTGAAGGCATATAGCACATCTTCTACAATACCCCTGTGCCATAGCCCCACATTCTGGCACATACCAGTACTTGTTTAACAACATGATCATTCCTTCTTTCCCCACATTGCTTGTCCATGATACTGTTAAGTACTTCAATCAGGCGATACGCCCTGGTCTTAGCCCAGTATGCAGTGCACAACCAAAATGCTTATTTTATTATATATATAGGTTCAATATTTTGAGTGATACACCACTCATATCACACCCTTTTTCAAATACCCCAGGTCAGGATTGACCAGGAATCAGGCTGGTTGTTAAAGGTAATATTTATTTATTTATTTAAAATTCAAATCAAACATATGTTTTTTTTTCAACTTTATTTAACTTTGCACACAGATTAAGCAGTTACATATGCGACATTCAATTTCGGTGAACATAATACATATATTGGCCGATTTTACATTACATTTACGTCAACAGGGGCAGGTAAATCTGCTAGATATTGCTTGTAACGTGCCCATAACTTCCTGGGTCTAGAGGGGGTCATTACTGAGTCTATGTACAATTCTTTGGTGTCGTTAGCCCACAACATGTCGCTGTTCCAGTCTTCTACTGTAGGCGGCCGAGCGTTTTTCCACCTCATCAGTATGACCCTTTTTGCCAACAGCAGACTTAAATTGAGCAGTTTTCGCCAAGTTGGGTTCATTTTCCCAATCGCACCTAATATACACAACTGCGGTGTCCATTCAACCGGTTGGTCCGCCATCTTATCTAGAGCTCCACAGACCCCGGCCCAGTATTGACTCAGTTCTACACAGTCCCACAGCATATGGTATATGTTAGTATTTTCAGAGTTACATCTTGGGCAATTGCCAGAGAGAGCAGGGTATAGACGCTTGAGTTTCGCTGGCGTGTAGTGGGTTCTATGGATAATTTTATAGTGGATCAATTTGAATCTAGAGTTGCATGATATCAGCTTAGTCAGTGCACAGATCTGGGACCAATCCTGTTCTTCTATCGGCTGGTCCAGATCCCGCTCCCAACCGGCCTTTGCAGTGTGGGGTGGTTTCAGGAGTGTTTGCATTATAGTTTTGTAGAGAGTGGAGGCCGTGACCTTCTGAGTCCCCCCCGTGAATATGGAACCAAGACCCATGTTAATTTCGGGTTTATTCGGGAATGATGGGTAAATCCGTTTTGTGGCTGTTGCAATCTTGTCGAACTGCTGTCTGTGTGTGTTTGTGTTTCCTACCGTGTCTTTAATCTCATCCCACTTCAAAAAGTGTTTATCACAAAACATCTGTCCCCATTGTGTGATGCCTCTGGCAGTCCAGTGCATTGCCACCGCACTGTCTATGGGGAAGGGTGTGCGGGGGTCGCCCCATATTGGCATGCTTGGGTGGTATAGTTTGCTGGCTCCAAACACATCATTTATTTTGGCCCATGCAGTGATTGTGACATTGGATGGATGTATAGTATTATATCGTTTAGGTGTGGGCCTAGTGATTTTCTGTAGGGCCAGTATCGCCTCCTGTTCCCTCGCAGGAGGGGTTGGGGGGCCAGGGTTGAGGAAGCATGTAGCCCAGTCGGCAGCATATTGTGCCTGCGCTGCCAGGTAATACAATTCCACGTCGGGAGCCATTAGGCCGCCTCTGGGATACGTATCTGTTAGCACCCTCCAGGTCAGCCTCGAGTGGTCTCCCCATACAAACGCTATGCATGCACTATTAATTCTGGAGAATAGTGCGCGCCCCGGCCACACCGGTACTGGACTGAACAGATAGAAAAGCTTCGGCAGAATGATCATTTTAATTAACGCTATCCTCCCCATCATTGATATAGGAAGGGCATTCCAGCGCTTTATTTTGGTGCAACGTGCATCTGCCAGTGAACTGTAGTTCAGTGTTCGGGACAGTTGAGCAGATCTGATGACAGCAGCACCTAGGTAAACAATGTGTAGTGGGCTCCATATGAGGCCGTGGAGGTTTTGGGGCTGCATGGTGGCATCTGTCAGTGGGAATATCTCTGACTTATTGGGATTTAGGCAAAGACCTGAATATTCGCCAAACTCTTTCACTGTAGCCAGCACCTTGCCCAATGTGCGGTCTGGGTTCTTCAGGTATAATAGAATATCATCCGCATAAAGTGTTATAATATGTGGTTTACCTTCAAGCCACATCCCGAATGTGCTATAACGGAATCTGATTATGTCTGCAAGGGGTTCAATAACCAGGGCGAAGAGTAGTGGGGAGAGTCGGCAGCCCTGCCTGGTGCCCCCCAGTAGTTCTAGTATGTCCGTGAAAGACCCATTAATTCTGATTTTAGCGTATGGTCACGTGTAAAGAATTTGGATCCACCTTATGAAGTTTGGGCCAAATCCATAGTTTCGTAACACCCCGAACAAGAATGGCCATGAGACAGTATTGAATGCTTTCCGCATATCTAAGGAGACCGCTATTCCTTGGGTTTCTGGGGGTATCGTGGCAATGATTTGGTGGAAATATATGCTTTTTAATATATGGGCCAGCAAGCACCAATGTGGTGACAATAACAGATGAGAAAGTATGTAATGCACTTAAATTTACTCTTTAGCAACACAGATGGAAAACACCAGAGAAAAGAACACTTTTGGCTTGTTTGGAAAGATAGCACTTAAGTTAGAATTTTCCCCTGCAATATTCCTCAACCCACAAATAAGCAAATCTAAATATATATAAGGAAGCAGCAGGTAATCAGGAATAAGGAATAAGAAGCAGTATTCGAATCCAACCTTCCCTCCCCAAACAAGAGAGAAAAACGATTTGAAACCCTACTGTTTAAAATGACATGTCAGAAATGGCCGTATAAAACACTGAAAACGTGCAAGAATCCCTAAATCAGTACACATTTCTATGGGAGCAACATTGGAAAGATACTGGCAATCATAAGCAATAGTGTGAGCAAAAGTAAACAATTCAAATTTCAATGGAAGGTTGAAAATAATTCAGAATGAAAATCACACGTGCAAAACTTTGCAAAAATGTTGATTCCCGCCTAAAATTAACCAAACAGTTTTAAAAAAAAAACAGGTGAAATAAACTAATTTTGAGTGCGTTTTTAGAAAAATCGGGTAGTGAAAACAGAAAAGAAACTCAGTTTGGACAAGAAAATATTTACTATAGTTTTACTCTAGACTAGAGCCTTCAGGCTTAGAATACCAAAGAGGGACACAGTAAGCTCTGGAGCTGATTCATGACTTCAACCCCAGATCCCTAGTGCCCGCTCTGGCGGAACCAGTCGGATCACTCGAAATAGGATTGATAGTTTAGGATTTACACAAGATAAAAATTACTTAAGAAACGGCGCTTAGCAAGATAAATCAAAGACAGGATTGCAATAAGGATTCTGACAAGGCTACAAGTTATTAAGGTAAGGATAGGATGGTTTAGAGATTGGGATAGGACAAGGCAAGGCAAGGTATTCTATGGTTTTCTATTATTCCTATTAATACTTACAGTCCACTTTAATTTAGGATTTTGGACCGTCAAGGGTTCTGGTCACCACACGGATTGGGTCTAACCCAGGACAGCTGTGCAATCTAGCAGAACAGGATCAGCTGAGCCGCCCTGGTCATCGGACTGCACTGGACTGGTTATTGGATACTACAGATCAGCGGGATGGTGAGTTTGCAGGCATGAATCTAGTAGCAGCAAGCCAGGCTGGATCAGGATACTTCCCTTGGGATTTTGGGATTTTTTAGAATTTGAGGCCTAGCTGAAAAGGGGTTCAGCAATGCATAGGCCTTGGCTTTGCAATGAAAATCTGGAATCAGGATCAAACAGGATGAAGAAATCAGGAACAGAACGCCACACAGGAATTCAGGAAGAAAGTCAGGAATCAGTGTCTGTCCTGTGTGCTGTCAGGTTCCCTTATTTATCATACTAGATGACATCACTACAGTATATGGTAGGGGCAGGCTTACTACCCACGCCCATAACGCTAAGATTGGGCAAGAGCATAGTTTCCGCCTTGCCTACAGCTGATTGGATCACAGAAAAGGATGTCATGTTTATGAGGTGATTTTTACAGGGTTTAGAAACCTTGCCTAGCTACTTTAACCAAAATCTAATTTTGCCACAAATACATTTTTATGCAGTTATAACCTCTGAGAAAATCAGATACACAGGTTACATATTTTGTGCGTCATATTTCAATTCAAATCCTAAGTCTGTGAGACCTGGTTTTGCCTTTCTGCTACATTTTGGCAATTTAACCTTGAAAGATTTGGCCTAGAATTCCCCAATTTTGCACACAGATGCATGTAGAAAATGTTATGTTTGCAACATCAATACTTTCCCCGTAATCTGTAATTTTTTTACAACTTCTGTTCCTTAAGCAGTAATGAGTTCTACCAAGTTTTCAAAGAAAGAGCATAAAATTCGATTTCGAAAGACAAACTTTTCATATTTTTCCTAATTCTTGCCGCAAAGTTAAACGTCTTTTAAAGTTCAGTTACAAAATCACCTTTAAAACTAAATGTCACTTGATCATTACAAGTAGCTGTCAATTCCTTTGAAGCAGGATGAGGGTCCTCTCTCTTGATTGAAGGTTTTATTGCCCCTCACACTGGACAGGTGAGAGTCTCAGCCTACTATTGTCCCAGCCTGGAGCAAATACGAATGTCTGATGAGCTGGGGAAGTCCCTTTGTTCTGGTGCATTCAAAGTCCTCCAAGCAAGCAATTAGCGCTTTCCTGTGCCAGAAGTTTATGAGGTGTCACCCTTTCCCAGGGCTAGCAACTGGCAGAGCAAGTTTCTTTTTACATATTTTGCCAATTTAGCTTTTATTTTCTCATTTTACACCTTGACTTAAACCTATGGAATCAAAACAGTTTATAGGTGCAATTTTACCAGCAACAAATCCTTTAAGCAGGCCTTCACACAACAATTTACTTTTAAATAGGTGATTTTCTCTCTTCAGTCAGAAAAAGCACATTTTACTATTTCTTTAAATTTGGTTTTCATCTCCAGCAAATACACACTTTCTGCAGCTATAGTTCTTTTCTTGGGTGCTAGAGTTGTTTTGCAGCATGGATACATTTAACAGGCATCTATTTAGAATCTTTCTCTGAACAGCTGATTCCTGCTACTTTTGCAAAGAAAATAGACACGTTTCCTGTGTAAAATGAAAACAAAGCCCCTGGTTGATTCTTCAAAGATACTTTGGACAGGAGCTGTCATTCAAATGAGGCCCGGTTCCTCTGAGACACAACGAATGATCCTGGGTATTGCAGGGCCTTTTTAATCACAGGGGTTCGTGGTAAATGGATTGATTTAGCGCCAATCAGCACTTTTAAGGTTGAAAAAGTGTCATTTTAAAGAGGCATTTTGTGTTTTCAGCAAAGTAATGCTGCCTCTTTCACTTCACTCCATGTTAAATGTTGCAGAGCACACTGGCACATTCCTGCAGTGAGTACTCTGTTCACCCCACCTGAAATGTGTGTGGCAGGGTGGTGCAGCCACTTTCTGGTTGTTGCAAAAATGCAGTTTAGAGATCTTGGCACGCACAGGAGTCAGCGCAGCCATTTTGCTGTTTCTTGCCACAATGCAGAAAAGTGATGTAGCATAGCACAGCTGAGTGGGTCAAAATATCCCACTGATTCCCCCCTGACTTTGTCTGGACTTCCACTCGTGGGGGAGTTGGGCAAGTGGGATTGTTTGTCTTGAAAAGCAGGTTCAGTCGCGTATGAGTCCTTCTTCTATCAGCAAACAATGCAACATGCTCTCCTCGCTTCCTCTGGTTGGAATGTGGAATGATACCGACAGCCTTCTCTCAGGTTTTCTTTTCTGGTGTGGAGCGACACCCCGGATATCCTTGGGTTTTCTTTTCCGGGACCTCGAGGAGGTCCTCCTTGGTAAGGACAGGGCAACGGGTACAAATCTATAAGAGAGAACACAAACCGGTTACGACAATTTCCTCCAATTGGGATGACAGCAGTGGGATACACATGCATTTAGTGACAATTGAAATATTCCTATGCTTCAGGTGTATCCCCACTCGGTTTTCTGTGGACTCCTCTATTCGCTGCAAAGTGTGCCTGGGGTGGCAACTCATTAGCTGATTGATGTGGACCCACTTCTCTTCTGTCAAATCATCCTTGGGGATGCAGATTCTGTAGGCGACTGGTGAGATTTTGTCCACAATTTCAAAAGGTCCCCGTCAGCTAGGCAAAAATGTGCACTCTTTGCTCTGGTTCCTTTGGAAATTGTACAAGTAGACCCTGTCTCCTACTTGGTATTCCTTTTTGGTTGTCTTTAGATCATAGTGGGTCTTCATGCTGTCTACAGATCTTTCTAGATTCCACTGAGCGTACACAAAAGCATGTTGAAGGTGTTTTCTCAGATTCTCAACATACTCATGAGTTGTGGAGGCATGGGGGCATTTATCCTTCATCCAGTCATCAGCTCGAATGGAGACATCTTAGTTGCAGAAGAAGGGGTAGATCTGATGGCCATTAGCACAAGTGGTAATCGGATGTCCCAACTTGGCCCAGAGACTTCCACAAACTATTTTAGTATGCTCACAATAATTTTATTGTACCTCTGAACTCCACCACTAGAGGACAGAGGTATGCAATGTGTAGTTTCCTTTTTACCCCAAGTATCTCCCACATCTTTTTCATCACTTCACTGGTGAAGTGACTACCTCGATCTGACTCAATCCTTTTGGGTAGTCCAAAACGCAAGAAGATGTGATTGATCATCAGGGCAGCTGCTGTTTCTGCCTTGCAATTTGAGGCCGGGAGACATTCCACCCATTTAGTAAACAAGCATGTTACGGTTAACATGCACTTGTTCCCCATAGAGGAGCGAAAACAGGCCCAATTAAATCTACTTGTAAATCTGACCAAGGCAGTGTCATCCTGCTCTTTTGGAGGGGAGCACGGTGTGTGAGTGATGTTGGCTGAAATTGTGCACACACGAGACACCCCTTCAAGTATTGGTCAAGGTCCTGCCCCATGTGTGGCCAGTATGCAACCTCTCGCAAGATTTCTAATGTAGTATGAAACCCCCAATGACCGGCGGTGGCCGCATCATGGGTGTGCCTTAGCATCAGGCCTCGGAATGAGGTAGGGACCACCCACTGGTCACAGCCAGATATGGATCTCCTCACCAACAAACGGTCTTGGATTCGGAACATTTTTGGACATTTCATCAACACCCTGAGGTCCTCTTTCCCAATGCAGTCGGTATCCATCAAGGGAACGTTCTCAGGGTCCTCAATGTGTTGATAAAACTTTCCAATGATTGGATCCCCTTTTTGAGCCATGATTAAATCAGCATCTGGGGTCTCCTTACTCCACTGGGCAGTTGAGAGTTCATTGTGAGCATTTGTCTGGGACCTAGTAATAGCAGTGACCTGGATTTCCCCCAACAGGGACTCAATCTCGAGGCGATCCCTCTGGATGGCTCCGGTTTTGGCCAGCTGATCAGCTAGGTCATTTCCAGTTTTGTCTGGTCCCTCGATTCTGCAATGACCCTTGATCTTTTTCCAGTAGATGGTCATCCCACTATAGGTGACCAGATCATCAATATTTTGTATTAGCTTGCCATGCCTGAGTGGTTTGTTGTTAGCACATAGCATGCCTCTGGTTTTCCAATTAACAGGAGC
This sequence comes from Ambystoma mexicanum, assembly GCF_040938575.1. NCBI lineage: Eukaryota > Metazoa > Chordata > Amphibia > Caudata > Ambystomatidae > Ambystoma > Ambystoma mexicanum. The sequence continues at coordinate 820,667,081 of NC_090933.1, read as the reverse complement.
TTCACAAACCCGTTCCGGACATGATCTGAATCAGTGATTACGACCAATTCGTGGAGTTGGTGTTGGACAGCAATGAGGATGGTTTGATGAACTGCCATCAGCTCTGCCACCTGACTACTACGGGGACTGATTTGGTACCCAGCAGAGGGTTCCGGGGCATCATTCACCCAGGCATTCCAAACGCCGGCCACCAGTTCCTTTTCCCCGTTGTTGTCAACATGGTAGGAGCACCCATCCACATAAACAGTGGGAATTCCCTCACACTTGTTTTCTTCATAGACTTTGTGCGGGGAATTCAGGTACGCCTCCATGTTGTCCTGGGTTTTAAGACTTTTGTCCTCGAGACAGTTTTCTCTGGCACAATCATGTAAGTCAGCCAGACCTTGCACGAGGGGACTCTTCTTGTTATAGCCATATCTGACCTCCACAGGAAAGCCTTGCATTGACAGAATCCAGGAAGTAATTTGGGAATTACTCACATTTCCGGCCCGGATTCTATCGCTTTGAAGATATTGCAAGGGTTGGTGTGGAGTCTCCATGATGTGTTCCCCCTGGATAAACGGGCGGTAATTCTTCAATGCCCACACCGTTGTCAGGTGTGCCTTCTCACAATCGTTGAATTTTTCCTCCACAGAGGATATAGTCTTGCTTGCAGAGGAGATGACTTTATTGACCTTGTCATGCTTTTGATATAATACTGCGGTCAAGCATGTATTTGAGAACCCTGTCTCTAAGAAGAACTCCTTGTTTTTGACAGGGTAAGCTAGACAAGGCACTTGTGAGAGGCTTCTTTTGAGTTGCTTTACTGCCTCAGCTTGTTCTGGACCCCACTCCCACTTGACCCCCCCTTCAACAGGTGGATCAGGGGTCTTGTGATCTCCGCGTAATCCTCAATGAACTTTCTACTGTAATTAGTCAGTCCAAGGAGGTTCCTTAGCTCACGCAGAGTTGTGGGTCTTTTAGTTTCAGGAGTGCTTCCACTTTCTTTACCTGGGGACAGAGACCATCAGGAGTTATCTCATGCCCCAAGAAATTGACCAAGGTCCTGCACCACTGTGCCTTTTGGAAGGATAGTTTTCCTCTGGCAACCCTCAACTTGGTAAGAACATAATAGATTTCCGCTATGTGTTCCTCCACAGTTGAGCTTTTGCTCAGCACATCATCTACATAGGCCAGGTTACCCCTTTCACCCAAGTCTGGCATGGCCTTGTATAAGAAGATGTTAAATTAATTGCTGAGTTGATGCATCCAAAGGGAGTCCGGGTCCATGTATACTGCTGCCCCCGAAGGTAAAGGCCAGCTTGTATTGGTCCTCTCTACTGACAGGCACGGTCCAGTACCCAATGGTCAGGTCAATGGTAGTATACACCTTTGACCCCTGGATCTGGGCCAGCGCATGGACAATGTAGGGAAGAAGCCATCGGGACATATGGACCTGTTTGTTGAGCTCCCTTAGGTCAGCACAGAGTCTACACTGGCCGCTCGGTTTTAAAATCCCCAGCACTGGATTATTAAAGTTGCTGTGGACTGGACGAATTATCCCACGGGACTCAAGGTTTTTGATGATTTCCGTCAGGGACTCCATGGATGCGAGAGGCAAGCGGTATTGCTTCACAAACACTGGATTCATACCAGGGTCCGTGGGAATTGTTGTTGTGTGGATTTCAGTGCGACCACAGTCATATGAGTCCACCGCAAAGAGATCTTGAAAATCTAAGAAAACTTGTTTCAACTTTTGCTTTTGCTCCAGATTCTCACAGGCAACAGCTAGGTTGACTCTCTCTTCAACCATTTGCCTTAAGCCCGGAAAGACTTCTGGCTTGGCTATTTCAGCAGCCTCCTCCAGCTGGGTGAGAGCTCCCTGGTTAAAGTATTGACCTGGACAGAGAATTTCAGGCAGGGCAGGCAGTCCATGTGGACCTGGAAAATCACTTCATCCCTCCTGATGTCACAGGTCACCTCTTCATAAGGGCAGGTGAAGATCCTGTCTGGTGTCATGTCATTGTCGCTATCATTGTCAAAACAGTCATTGGGGATTGGTCCTACCAGTTAATTTCCTAAATCTATGGAAAAATGTCGGTCATCAACCGCTATTCCAATATTGGTGCCTGCGCCCAAAGTGATACTCCTAAGGTTGCTGTTATCCATCAATATTGGAATGGTGTTGTGTTCTATATTGACTAATGGTGTTAGGTTTCACCCCCAACCCTTGCTGTTGGAGATGGGCATTGAGGTGAACATATGCGTCAGGATTTAGCAGTTTCTGTCTCCTTTTAATTTTTAATTCAAGTGGGAATAGTCGTGCCTGCCCTGGGATGGCGATTTCCTCTCCAATTTGAACTTCAACTGCATACGGCACCAATTGGGCTGACCAAAATGCTTTTTCTGAATTATCAAAGTCCATGGGATTACCCCCTAATCGGGACCAGGCTTTGTAGTTTATCAGGTCCAAATTAATGGCAAAGCGATTGAGAATATCACTGCCTAAATAGAATGCAGCAGGGACATCTCGCACGACCCAACAATTATGAACTATGCTTTTGTTACCTATAGAAATTTTTAGCATACACCTGATAGGCAGGAAATGTTTGGAATTGGGAGTCTCCAGGTCCATTTCCCATTCATCGATCAATTTAACTGGGAATGGCTGGATCTTTTGGGAGTTTTCGGAACATGGCTTCGCTGATGAAGCTCTTACCGTTGTTCATGCACACTCGGGTGAGAACAGATTCCTTCCCCTCATTTAAATGAATAGGGATGCAAAACTATTCTCTAATTTTCTGAATGTCAGCAAAAACCTGAGCTGGTTTCTCATTACTCTATGGAGTTGGGATTTTCAGATTGTGAATCAGGGTAGAACTTCAGAGTATTTCCTTCCAGTGTGGAATGCCACTTGAAACTGGAAGGAAGGTTGATTTTCAGAAATGGAAAGGAGTTCCCATCAACAGTTTGTTGTCCTACAGCAATTACTGTCACGTCAGGGATTTGGTTGTTCTGAAAATGGAACTCAATATGATCATGTTTTTGTTCAACCATGTGGCATGTGCCATTTAAACTAACATGGTTGACACTATGTTTTAATTTTATTGGCCGGTTAGTCTGGGTCCAGAGGTCTTTGTTCACACAGTCTATTAGGGGGGGACAACCTTCGAAGGATGTCATTCCCCAGTAGACAGGGTGTTCCCTCTGGAGTCATGACTATGACCAGGTGTTTCCCCTTGTGTCGCCCAATTTTCATTTCCAGATCTGCAGTCCCCTCGACAGGAATTTAATTCCCATTGAAGTTCGGAAGTAGTCCAGGAAGAGGGGTGAGAGGGATCTGGTATCTCTCCCCCCTTCCTGAATTCAGCTGATCAAAGGCCCTCTTTGACAGAAGAGTTGCATGGGATCGAGTGTCCACCAGTGCCAACACTGTACACTTCCCTTGTACTTGGACCGGAGCATAAAATCTTCCCTCCTTCCCCTCAAGGAGGCAAAGATAATGTGCATTTTGGGCAATTTGGTTGGTCAATTTCCTGATTCTTGACTCCGACACAGGGGTAGTTTGGGCATGATTCTGTGTGGGAGCTTGGGGATCTGCAAGAAAAATGTGACAGTTGGATATATGGGGAGGTTTGGGCTCCCCTTTTTCTGATTCTGGGCAGGCTACCCCTTTTTGGAGGCAGTCACCAGAATAGGTTTGGACAGTGTGGTTTCCTTGATCATAATTCTGGTGTTCAAAAATGGGTGATTCTGACTCAGTCCCCACATCCCCCCAGTCTTCATAAGGATCTCTTGGGACTCAATTTTCTTTGTGTGGAGTGCCCCCGTCCTTGAAGAATATATTTTTCTCAGAATCCTCTAAGGACCATTCCCCTTCAAATTGGAGGACACTATACTCCTCCACAAAATGGGCCTTTTTGGGTTCTTTATTTCTCCTACCCGCCCTCTGTTCCTTGGGTTGCAGACTTTTTGGTGCAGGAGATTTTTGTACCAGTTCCTGGGTTTCCAGGGTCTTTTCACGAGTGAGGAGGGGAGCTCCCTCTAAGGCTTTACACCTCCCTTCCCCCCGTGCCTCCTCCTCTGGAATCAGTGAGTTGTCGGGGTGCTCTCCCCATCATTGTTCTGGACTACCAGACCCTTGGTTTGTGGGTTTCTGAGCCACCATGTTCATCTGAGGATTCTGTTGAGCTCTCAACATGCGACCCAGATACTGGGACAGGTTCTGGACCTGGCGCTCCAGTTGGGAAACCCGTTCCGGCTGTCTCTGGTCAATCCTAGGTGAATCACAGGAAGGGTAACTATCCCTTTTCCCATAGTACCCTGGGTTTGGAGAATTCTGGTAACCCTCCGCCCTTGGCCTCTCCTCTCCCGGATTGGGCTGTCTTAGCTCTGGAAATTGGGGAAAGAAAGGAGGGTTGTTCTGTAGATTGGGGTTTTGAGGGTACCGGGGGAAGAAACTCAACCCGGCAGTTGGGGGATTACTGCCCTCCTGGGGAAAGTTAGGAGGGAAGTTTCCTGGGGTGGTACCTACCTGGTTGGATCCCCCCTTCGGCTGGGGGAGTCCACACATACCCCAGGATGGGTTTGTTACACTTGTATCAGGGGCTGATGTAATCAGGGGAGTTAGGGGCCCGATTTATGGGATTACCCCCCTAACTACAGCCTGTCTGGGATTGGCCCAAGGGCCTTCTGATTCTTTGGTTGGATGGATTTTGCACAGGTATATTTTTAGGCCCCCACATCTCCAGATCTAAAATGGGGGCAACCTTCACCTCCGCCACGTTAGCAGCAGCAAGCTTGTTGGCTGGTTTGGGGTTTTTGTTTGTGTTTTTGTTATCTACCGGTATTTGTACCTCATAAATGCAGGTCGCCTGTTCTATGTCCCAGTCCAGTGATCTCTTCTCATTAAAGTCCCTCACCAGCTGGGTCATTATATATTTGGGGAGTGTATGGAAGAAGGTGGTGATGAACTCCCGACTATCTGTGCGCACCCTCCTGGTGGTCTGCGCAAAGGCGCGTTTGAGCTCCTGCATGAATTTGTGTGGGGCCTGATCTTCCCCGCACTGCAAATTGTAGGCCACCTTGCGGTCCTCTTGGGGGTTTATGTGTGCAGAGAAATGTTTTAAGATGGCCACCTTGTAGGTGGACCATCTTGATTGGTTCTGATCCTCCAGTCCCGCAAAGAAACTGGAGTATTCAGGTGAGAATATCCATTTCACATACTGTATGCAACTCTGCCTGTCCTTTAAATGAAAAGTGTCCATCATTTGTTTATATAATTCTAGGTATTCCCAGACAGAATACTTTGCATTTTTATGATATGGAGTTATAACACTCCTAATGGCCTTGATCTGCCAAAGGGGATCTTTTTGCATAGCTCTCTAATTTTGTTTGCCTTCTTGGTTTTAGTCACCCGAGTCCACTCGTCCTCAGACTCAGAGGCACTGCTACTGGAGGTGGCTTCTTGATCGTCTAGGCATTCCCTGATTCTGTGAGCTTGAGAAGGGCTTGCAGAATGTTGGGGCCCAGTTTCCCTATTCCTGTGGTGCTCAGAAGAATCTTCTGACTCTCCCCTACTCCCAGGATTGGCGGAGTACTCCCCCGCCCCCACACTGCCTTAACTGGGTAGAGGTCTTCAGGATATTTTTTTTGGGCTTTATTTCCTGGAGCTCCCCCCCACATTTAACCATCTGATCCTTTGGAAGGCGGTATTTTTGTGGATCCAATTCCCTGACTCTCCCCTCATAGGAGTCTTCCTTATCAGAGATACCAGCCCTAACATGTGGGGATGTGTACAGGGACGCCCGTCCATCAATTTCTGGGGGACACTGATCTGTCAGTCCCATCTTCCCAACCCTATTGAATTCTGCCATCCCCATGGCCCCTGGCTCATATGAGCCAGTAGACATGAAGCTGGCAGTGTTCATGGTTTTGAAGGGGTTTTGAGTCCCTAAGTACAGGGGTCCTTATGTTATGATCAGAGGTTGCTCTGTCCGTCTCTACCATTTCTTTTTCAGCCCCTATTTCCTGGTAATAAGTAAAAATCTGAGCCTTTTGTTCCTCTATCAAGGCTGTACTGGTCTCAATGATTTGCTCTTGCATTGCCACTTGTTGGTGAAGTTCATCGATTTTTCACAGAGGGCCTCATTGTCCCTCTGCACTTCCCACATGTTTTGGGAGCACTGGGACATTCTCTGTTGCAAGTGATTCATCTCCTGGGTTTGGGTGTCTTTGGCTTGGGTGTTCTCTTTCAGAGCACCTTCTACCCATCTGGTGGGCTCTAGTAGCTTCCCATACTCTGTCATTAATTCATTGAGCTCCTGGAGGGCCAGCTTTCTTCCCTCTAACTAGGTGTTTGATTGGCTTAACTCCTGGCCTAAGGTGTCTCTCTACTGACTTAGGGTGCCCCTCTGTTCAGCCAGGTCGTTTCTTTTTTTGGAATGAAATGTATGGCGCTCCTCATCAAATTCTGTTTGAGAGTGTAGGTCTCTCATAATTAATTTATTATTTTCCTCTTTCAAGGTTTCTATCTGGTTTTGTAGGGTAACTATCTGTTCTGTGCAGGCTCTATTATAATTTAATTGTTGCGCCAGTTTCAGTTGACTATGTTCAGAGAGTCAACCCTTTCCTGACACTCCTCTTTTAGTGCCTGCAATTGGGTGTCTTGCTCTGCATTCTCTTTTTGTAGGAGAGCTAGATCTTCTTTTAGTTTTGTGACATAATGTTTAGATTCTGTCTCCAATTCTTGGCACTTCTGTAGCCTTTGTTCAGCAGAGTCTAGACCATTCTGGATTCTCTCTAGTGATTCAATTTGATTCTGTGCCAGAAGTATGTTTTCAGCGTGCTTTTCCCACATCACTCCTATGTGGAGGTATAAGTAGGCCGTAATTCTGGCAATTTTGCTTTGCTCCTCTTTAATTTTTGGGGCCATGTACCATTCACTGAGAGCTTGGTGTAATGGTCCATTGTCCTGCCATGTATCCAGGTTCATGGCAGTGACCTGATCTGTGATTTCCTGCAGCCAGACATGTTCATTATGTTCTGGCCACTCACCCCTGACAAAAAGCTTGTGCGGGAGGTGCTCCCTAGCCATATTGATTTCCACTGGGATCGCCATTTTGGTAATATAAATTTCTTTATTAATTATTACAGGGTTGATTTACTTTTACTTTTACAGACCGGCCTGGTCTTGGAGTATTTGTTTTGGGAGGCGCTTGCACAGTGTAGCACAGTACACCAACCAAGCAAAGTGTCCCTACCCTGCAGGTTAGTCTGCTGTGCCACACTGTCATGGGTGGTAATCAAGCTCAAAATCACGGCACAAGCCCCCAAATGTGTTAAGTATTTCACTCAGCCTACTATGCACAACCAAAATGCTTATTCAATATTTTTAGTGATACACCACTCATATCACACCCCTTTTCAAATGCCCAGCATCACGATGGACCAGGAATCAGACTGGTTGTTAAAAATAATATTTATTTATTTATTTAAAATTCAAATCAAAGATATGCTTTTTAATACATGAGCAGCAATCACCAATGTGGTGACAATAACAGACAAGAAGGTATGTAATGCACTTAAATTCACTCTTTAGCAACACAGATGGAAAGCACCAGAGAAAAGAACTCTTTTGGCTTCTTTGGAAAGATAGCACTTAAGTTAGGATTTCCCACTGCAATATTCCTCAAACCACAAATAAGCAATTCTAAATAGATATAAGGTAGCAGCAGGTAATCAGGAATAAGGAATAAGAAGCAGTATTCGAATCCAACCTTCCCTCCCCAAACAAGAGAGAAAAACGGATTTGAAACCCTACTGTTTAAAATGACATTTCGGAAATAGCTGAATAAAACACTGAAAATGTGCAAAAATCCCTAAATCAGTACACATTTCTATGGGAGCAACATTGGAAAGATACTAGCAATCAAAAGCAATAGTGTGACCAAAAGTAAACAATTCGAATTTCAATGGTAGGTTGAAAATAATTCAGAATGAAAATAACACTTTGCAAAAATGTTGATTCCAGCCTAAAATTAACCAAACGGTTTTCAATAAAAACGGGTGAAATACGGATTTTGAGTGCGGTTTCTGGGTTGAGATGTATCTATAGGTCTTAGGTATAATCCAGAGTTGAAATGAGGTCTCTAGCTATTAAATTGAGGGAGATGTGCAATGTAGAATGAGAGGTGTTTTTCGGAAAATCGTGTAGTGAAACAGAAAAGAAACTCAGTTTGGACAAGAAAATATTTACTATAGTTTACTATAGTTTTACTCTTGACTAGAGCATTCCAGGCTTAGAATACCAAAGAGGGACACAGTAAGCTCTGGAGTTGATTCATGACTTCAACCCCAGATCCCCAGTGCCCGCCCTGGTGGAACCAGTCGGATCACTCGAAATAGGATTGATAGTGTAGGATTTACACAAGATATAAATTACTAAAGAAATTGCGCTTAGCAAGATCAATCAAAGACAGGATTGCAGTAAGGATTCTGACAAGGTTACAAGTTATTAAAGGCATGGTCTAGTAAAATGTTTTATTGTCCCTACGGGTCGGCCATGTTTTTTTAAGCCTAAGTGGCTCGATTTTAGAAAACTTTCCTATGGACCTTACCCAAGTTTTCGTCCATTAAACGCACGCGAAAACAAGCACCAGGGAGCCGCCATTTTCTGATAATCCTATCTTTTCCCCGATCACCCTGGCTGACCTGTTTTTGCGGCACTAAATCAATTCCCCCGCCCCTGAGCCTGACATTATCAAAACATTCATATTCCCCGCCTCTCTCCGTGACGTTACTGTGCTGCGTAGGCAAACGCTCCCAGTCGTCTTCTGCGCGACTCCACACAGAAACTGGAAACCAACACAGATCAACTCACAACACAGCGCGCCACAATTCGGAATATGAAACTGTACTTTAAAATGAAACATCAACACGGTACATTTGGTGAAGTACATTTATTTGACATTAAACGTTTAGAGAATATTCAGCAATTGCCATATGAACTCCGAAAGCCATTTATTTTCTTTTATCTGTATCCGCAATAACTGTTCTGTTTCATCTTGAGTCACGCGCTGTTCCTTTATGGTACACAGGGTGTTCATTTTTGTAAAAAGAATCACTTTGGAAGCACGGTGAACCGCAAGGCTGTTCCATCAACTAGGCACTAGTCCAGCCTAAAGGTTGATATGTTGCTTCTAGCCACTAGTACAGCGTAAGGGCATGTGGGCCCTTGGCGATCGTCCCATAATATGGTGATCGTGCTCCAGTTGTTGACACGAAGCTGCAGGTGTCTGCTGAAGAATCCATCCGCCGGTGTCTCAAACAGATGGCAGTGGCAGAATGGGATCAAATACCTGTTATGAAAACAAAAAAATTATAATTAGTCTCGCTAGCCGAACTTCATTAACATTACACATTTTTTTTTATTACGGCCAATCAGAAACTATTTGCTTGCAAGGATAGTTCAATGGAGTATGTTCGTCTCTAAAATCAATGCAAAAAGTAACGGGATAAATCGAGGCCAACACACAATGATAAACGACAGTTAGTCTACATGCGTGAGGAATGATATGATATATGATATGGCATTTGTAACGCACCTATACTCAAGTGTTTCTAGGCGTGACGAGGCAGGTGGGGAACAAGGGCAGACAGACAATGATCCTACTAGGCCAGGTGTCTTTCTGATCGCGCATGGGGAAGGGCTGTACATGGTTAGTTGAATACAAATTAAATAATAGGGCCAGCTGGTGGCAAGTGCAAGGTAAATGCCCAGAGAAGGGGCTGAAGGATACAGAGACAGTCCCGTAGTGCAGGTAGGCAGTGCAGGGAAAAGTGGCTGGGCCAAGGACCGAGATCGGTGAGACCAGTGGACCTGCATGCCCATGTGCCCACTACGACCACGTTTTACTTGCTTTTCCTAGCTCTTCATTCATTCATTTATTCACGCATCCATTCATTAAATCTTCATTCCGGTATAAAAGCGTGTAAAGATTTACTTACATTATATTTGAAATTTCCATTGTGTCTCTTCGTAATGCAGTCTGTAAAACGGACCGTGTTCTTGACAACGATTTTTCGTATACTGAACTAAAATGAAACTCGGTCTAGTTTCTGAATTTTTTGCCTTATCGTCTCTTACGTTATTGCGCACTCCCTTCAAATGTAGTTCTTTCGGCATGGTCCCTGTCTCAAGGTCAAAAAACAATAGACCCTTATACTTCCAGTGCGACTTGTGGGCCTCATCTGGGCGCTGTCCTTCGCATTCTTTATTTGCAACATCACGTAGTATAGGCATCTGTGAGAACTTGAAGTTTAGAATCCATCTATGTAGTGCGCCTCAATGTGCAAATGCGAAATGGCTTCTCTCCCAAATGCCACGGCCCGCTTGGCTGGCGCGTTCTAAGTGCCCCAATTTTGTCCCCGTTGTCTGCGAGCTTTGCAGCCCAAATTGAGACATTTAATTTTTGGCGGAAGGTCAGGGAAAGTATAAAGTACCACAGGAGTTGAGTTAAAAGTGAGATTTATTGTTTGTTTGTTTGTTTCATTATTTGCAATACGCAAGCCTCCCCTCCATTAACTGTGCGCAGCATTTACATTTACATGAGATGAGACATGAGAAAAATATATACATACACATATGTGAGGTGAATAGAGAGAATTCAAAGATGACACCCAGCTTGTTCGCCAACCATGATGGTGAAGGTAGGGGTTAGGTTTACAGGTACACTGTACAATAACATTTATTTACAAAAAGACAATCGTATTGCAATTATTTAAACCGGGATTTGTACTTCACAATCAGCTGTGCTTCGGGTGGGCATGGCACAGTCGCAATGTTCGGTGACAATGGATCACTGCTCTGCACAGAAACATCCAAAATTCCATATCTGTGCTTCTCTAACACAGCAACAATAAGGCCTTTCTCAAAGTTGAACTGCATTTCATCATAGACTGGTTTGATCACCCATTGCTTACTTCGTTTTGAAAACACCTTAGTGTAGCGAGGCATCCTTACTTTACCCCTAGTCCTAGATTGTTCACGTCCGACATTGCTGTTATGGGCCAAGACCGCTAGTAGAGTGCGATGTTTCATGCCCCGAAAGCTAAAATGCAAGCGTTTTGGCCTGTACTTTAGGCACATATTGTGGAACACCTCCAAATCTCCTGTGTGACAGAATTCTGTCAGTCCTCTCAAATATCTTGATAGAGTTTTGTCGAAAACAATCTTCTCAATGGCTTTGTGTGTCGGTGAAGATGGAATCAACCACTTCTTCTTCCGTGCCTCCTCTGGGGACAAAGGGCCATGTTCACATTGGTGGAAATGTTCATTTGCTGTCCAGCGGTGAACGTTGGTACAGTGGTGCATCAGTGACCACCATTTTTCAAGTAGTATTTCCACTGACCCCTCACAAGTTTTTTAGCTCCACCAAAGATGGTTGGTGATAGAATGTGACCACTGCAAAATACTTTCAAAACTTTTTTTTTTCCCTGCAGCCGAGATTTTCTTATTGATTGATTTAGCAAGATGCCATACGTCAAATTGATGTTTAATATGTGGGAACTGCTCTCTCATTGTCTTGGCAATTGAAACGTGTCTATCCGTGGCTATGAGGTTGATGTGCATTCCCCTTGATTGTAGATATTCCACTGATTTTATAAATCCTAGTTTCTCCATGGCCACTGACGATGTACATTGTGTTACCTGCACGACCACCGAACTCACAATTTTCTAACTATCCATGCCCTGAAAGTGGTAGGTGCAGTACTTGGCAGAAAATCCAGGGCTGTCGCACTGTCCATCGCCGGCTAACCTGAATCGTTTGCCTTCGAATGTACTTGCTAGAGACAATTGTTCAATTTTCCAAGCATCACTAATGACAGGAAACAGATAATCACGTTGGTATATGTAGTACAGCGCTTCAGAAATGAAATGGAGTCCCACAAACTGAAAGAAAGCCTCTAACTTTCTAAAACTGGAGCCACTAAAAAGTGATGCAGCTGCACACAGTAGATTGCCTGCTGGCAGATTCCCCAGCATCGGTTGTGCAGACCATGAGAACGTATGATTTAATCTACAGGCGGCATTTATTTTGACGTTACTGCCTTTTATTTGACGAGTCACATTAATCAATGGCTTCCCACATACTTTCCCTCTAATGGAATGCACACATTTCAGCATACTTATAATTTCCATCAAACAACTGTCGAATACAATGTATTTGCTCTCTTTCATTAGACTGTCATCCTGCATCAACGTTGTTTCGGCCTGTGACGTTGTGGAGATTTCAACACATTGGAAAGTAATATCGCTAATATCAAGTTCTGATGTGTCTATGGATGCTGAGGCTGGTTAATTCTCTGTCATTTCGACATCTATTACTTCAACATTGATGGGAGAACACAACAATGTCGACAGGTTTTTTGGTGGCAAATTTTTGGCGGGTGTAGATTGTGTAAATTGATCTGCAACTACTTCAGAGCTATCGTCAATACATTCAATAACATCTTCTTGTGGTGGTGCGGTCGCACTGTAACTATTGCCCAATGCAACTTTGCTGTAGTCTCCAAACACAGTTAACTCATGTTCTGGCCATTGGACATGAGCATCTCGAGCCTGAACACGCCTCGCCTCAATTAATAGTTCCTCCATAGTGTACACGGTCTGGCAAGCCACATCTCTCATTCGCTTCACTGTCTGTGTGTGTATAGTTCTGACACCCACGGGTAACTGGAGGAGAGATTGGAAAAGGGATGTTCAGTTTAAACACAAGATTGAGTGTAGTAGAATTGACTGGAAAAAAACATAAAATAGTCCCCAGCACAAACGTTTTTTTAAAGTTATGAACTGTTTGTAACTAACGTTTTTTTGTTTTTTTTTCTTTGCAACTTTTTTGACTCGCCTTCAACATCTGCACGCTGTAGCTCCGATTCGTTTCCGCATGTCCTCCCTTCCTCTTGCGCTGCAACAACTATATTTTCTGTATCCGCATAGACAGCACGGAATGAGGCTCCATCGTCTCCCTGGAACATAGTACTTTCATTACTATGTATCAAAATATTGTTAGCATAAAACACACGTGAGGACGAACACACAGGTACATCTCAATAGCCAAACACGATTTAAATATTGTGTGCAACAATCAAACGACAAGTATTCGACCAGTGATGATCTATTTCGATGGAACTGTCAGTATCCATACCTCTGGCTCTGCATGGACTGCCATGAATGGTTGCATTGGAGAGGAGGCATCCGCATCTCCCTGAAACACAGTACTTGCATTAGTATGCTTTTTAATATTGGAAACACAACACACACTTGTGGTCGACGGCACAGGTACATATAAAGAGATAACCACAAATGATGCATTGTCCAAAAGAATCAAGGAAAATCCAAATATGATCACATTTCATCGACTTATTTCAACGATTCCTTTACATCTGCATCATCTAAATGAGATGTTGTGATTGTGGTGGAAGCTCTGTCGTCTCCCTGAAACACAGTACTTGGATTAGTATGGTTTTCAATATTGGAAACATAACACACACTTGGGGTCCAACGCACAGTTACATATAAAGAGATAACCGTAAATGATGCATTGTCCAAAAGAATCAAGGAAAATCTAAATATGATCACATTTCATTGACTTATTTCAACGATTCCTTTACATCTGCATCATCTAAATGAGATGTTGTGATTGTAGTGGAAGCTTCGTCGTCTCCCTGAAACACAGCACTTGCGTTAATAGGGAAGAAAGTATAGCAAATGGAATCACGTTATATGATCACGCACGATGGAGCTGTCATTATCCATACCTCGTGCTGCTGAAGAATATCTATGGATGTTGCAAATGTAGTGCGCACTTCCGAAAGCTGTTGCGCCGATTCGTATACGCATGGTCCCGCTTCCACTTCCCCTGGATTTACTTGAATGTCAGGCTCTGCATCAAGTGCAGGGGTTGACGCTCCATCAACTGCCTGAAACATAGTACTTGCATTAGTGAGGATTACAATAGTGAAAACATAACACACACCTGGGGTCGATAGCACAGGTACATATCAACGGTTAACCACGAATGAAACATTGTGTAGAACCATCAAACGACAAGAATTCCAGCTCTGATGATGACGCTCGATGGAGCTGTCAGTATCCATACCTCCAGCTGTTGAACATCTAGAAATGTTGTAGATGTGGCGGACGCTTCAGCATCTCCCTGAAAGACAGTACTTGCATTAGTGTGGATAACACTAATTATAACTGAAAACAAACACCAGTGAACGATAACTAAGGTGTATATCAATTGGAAAGCACTAACCAAACATTCGGTACAATTATTACATGATAAAATAAAAATATTACTTGACATGCATAAAACAGGTCTGTAGCGGATTAGTCTAGTAAGATTACCTGATACGCGCTAGAAGTGGTTGATAACTGCGACCACGTCAAGGATGTAGAATGCTCTTGCTTCAGATTCAAGGGATAGTCAAGAAGTTGTAAAGGTAAATTAATGATTGATAATGAAATGCCAATATTAAAAATAGCCATGTAAGGCGACAGAATACTTGTAAAATGCTCAATACAGCGCAGTTCCCTGTTCCCATATATATACATTGCGTTTGTGGGTTATGAAATCGAAAAAGAATATATTGGTAAATGTCATTATTCAAAAAACTATACACTCATATCAATATCGAAATTATTACAAGGGATAGAACACCTACAATATCAATTAATCCGTTTGGATACCTACACACTACGCAAGGCCTACAGCTAAATCCGGACACTTGACTCGCCGGTGGCGGAATGTGGACGAATAGAGTGGGAATAGCGTTTTCGAGCAATTTCCGTGTCGTTCGCCATTTATTCTTCTTTGTTACCCAAGATGTTGTGTACATGTCCAAGGAAAAGTGCCGGCTGCAGATGCGGTATCGATCACCCCTCTTGTCCTGTAAGACTTGTTGGACTCTACTTTCCAGCTCATCCAGTGGATATCCGCAATGTCTGACCCATTCTCTTATTCGATCAACAGTTTTCGGGAATACATGTATTGTAGTGCCTTCAGATTTAGCATGGGTCTTCGAAGGGCAACCGCTAATCGAACAGGCAGACATTGTTGATAAACCTGAAAAGTAAATATCGACATTATTATACAATCTTCAAGAATAAAGATTTGATACAAAAGTAAATGAATCATACAATGATAAATGCAAGGTTTGTTTTGGTCGCAGGAACTATACCAGTTCATTATGTGCGGCTTAGTATTTGCATAAGTTGCAGAAATGTATAAATGCTGTGACTAAAAACTGAACATGTGACTCATCCCTTGGATGTTCTGTATTGCACGAGAAGGAAACATGCTTACATTATAGACTGGACCCCCGAAGGGTGCAATTCGATGACAATAGACACAGATGAAAATAAATAGATCTATTGATAGCATAGCAATGGAAACTCAAGTCAATAGCAATGAGACCAATGAACCTAGCACTATTGTGTACTCAACTCGCAAATAGATAGAAATTTAAAAATCTGCAAAATATGACTAGGATACATGGCCTTACCTTGACCAACAAACAGTTGGATTCAGCAAGCAGAGCAGTATGTTGCAGGAGAATAGGTGGGTGGCCACAGGTAGCACACTGATGGGTTTGCTCTAAGCGGTCACAGAAGTTCACGGATAGCACGACGACGAGCAGATTAGCGTAGATCTCAGTGGTTGCCAGGTAACACGTTCAGGAGTTGACTTGCAAAGCACAAAGATGTTCTCATGAGACATATCAAGTGGTTTATAAAGTATTAGAAACAGGGGTGTGTTTGTGAATGAATGACGTATGTATGTCGTGGTCTTAGGGGGGCGGCCTGCTTCAAGGGGAGGCCTGGCTGGAGACACGGGGTCTGAGGAGGCCATGTGACCGATGGGCCCTTGGCGTGGGACACCTTTTGAAGTGTACATGTAGTTTGGCACCTTGGCCTTTTGCGCCCCCGACAGCCACCCATGCCAGCGCGCATCCACCGGCGCGAACCGCCTTTGATACAGGGGGGTGGGATAGATGGGCCTGGGGCATGCAGATAAGGCACAGGAAGACTGCTGAATGGAGACACACTTATGTGGATTGCAGGGGGGTGGCCTGCTTCAAGGGGAGGCCTGGCTGGAGACACGGGGTCTGAGGAGGCCATGTGACTGATGGCCCCTTGGCGTGGGACACCTTTTGAAGTGTACATGTAGTTTGGCCCCTTGGCCTTTCGCGCCCCCGACAGCCCCCATGCCAGCGCGCATCCACTGGCGCGAACTGCCTTTGATACAGGGGGGTGGGATGGATGGGCCTGGGGCGTGCAGATAAGGCACAGGAAGACTGCTGAATGGAGACACACTTATGTGGATTGCCGGGGGGCGGCCTGCTTCAAGGGGAGGCCTGGCTGGAGACACGGGGTCTGAGGAGGCCATGTGACCGATGGCCCCTTGGTGTGGGATACGTTTTGAAGTGTACATGTAGTTTGGCACCTTGGCCTTTCGCGCCCCTGACAGCCCCCCATGCCAGCGCGCATCCACTGGCGCGAACCGCCTTTATATCAGTATATCGTAGCTTATCAATAACAAATGCCACATACCGGAGATTCTTGTGAGCACAGACCCACACTTCAACCTGTGTATTACAGTGGTCAAGACCCTAAGGCCTGTATAATCCAATGGTAATTGTTAGTATAGACATATGTGTGACTTTTATAGAGACATAACCTACTGAAAGACTTTGAACAAGTGTTATTTAGTGCAAGCATTATCGAGAATATGTTATGTTAGCTTAGATAGATAGTGACCACCCTGCTTTACAGAGACCAGACCTTCACCCATTCGGAGCGCAGATGTCTGACGTCCATCCTTGAATGGAGACACACTTGATTCATTTAAAAAATCGAAACAACCGTTGTTAAAATATATGTGGTGTTTTATTTTGTATCTTATTTTCATGACACAAAAATACAAGACTTTAAAGATTATACAGGTCAGGTTGCAGCACAGCGAGAGAAAATCCCCTGTACTGACCGCTGTCACTTGGGAACGTTTCTCTAATGGCACGAACGGCACAGGCGTGTATCACTCTTCCAACGTGTTGTCCAAGCCTCCCGTGGAGCCACCATGTAAAGGAACGATAGGCCACCAGCCTGTATCACCTGTGAAAAGGAATGAAATAAACTGTTTTTAAATTACCAAGATAAGTTTAATAAAAGTTTGTTGTCAATGACAATTCTTGTAACTAATGGCATTCTGCACGGACAAATGCTATCTAGACAATGCACACTATTGAACGACTTACATGCGTTACAATGATATGTAGATGTAATTTTGGATATAGTAGAAGAACATGAAATAGGAGTGGCATGACAAGCAGAGTATACTTACTCGTTACTCGGATTACGAGGACGAACAGTTGCGCGAAGTTCGTGCATAAGCACCATCATTATTCTCAACACTGCCCGTGTGAGGCAGGCTGCCCTGAAGTCTGGCAGCTCGGTGATGCATTGCGGTCGTGGCTCGCCTTCCGAAATGTAGCAGCAGTTCTCGTCCTCAGTTGGCATTAGCTCGCACCGATTGCATGTGCACCAGGTGGAGGCGCCGTCCATTCGACTAGGCTCAGGCTCTTCACCTGTTGATTCGTCCTGCCAACTGCCGTCCGAATCCCCATCGTTTTCACGTGCTTCCCTTTCCAGTAGTTCCTCCTCGGTATACTCGGGCTTGTACATGTAGGGCATTATTGTAGCCATTGTGTGTTAAACAAACTAAAATAATTTATAGCAGTGGCGCTGGTATCTGTTCACACGGGCTACAAGCGGCGAAGGTAGCTGACCAGAGCACAGAAACGAGTCACAGAATACTCAAAGTAACACAGAGAGAGGAATGGAATCGAAAATCTGCTGCTGTGTGTTGGGAAACGGTCTGTTTATACTAATTGAGGAAAGAGGCGTCCTGCCATTTCCATGGCGACACGTCATTAGCTGAAGCGCAGCGAATGTTGACACAAGACGCGCTTTGGCGTTGGGAAATGGGCAGTACGAGTCTGCTGATGACAGGCTCAGGGGCGGGGGAATTGATTTAGTGCCGCAAAAGCAGGTCAGCCAGGGCGATCGGGGAAAAGATAGGATTATCAGAAAATGGTGGCTCCCTGGTGCTTGTTTTCGCGTGCGTTTAATGGACAAAAACTCGGGTAAGGTCCATAGGAAAGTTTTCTAAAATCGAGCCACTTAGGCTTAAAAAAACATGGCCGACCCGTAGGGACAATAAAAATTTTTACTAGACCATGCCTTTAAGGTAAGGATAGGATAGTTTAGAGATGGGATAGGACATGGCAAAGTATGCTATGATTTTCTTTGATTCCTATTAATACTTACAGTCCACTTTAATTTAGGATTTTGGGCCATGAAGGGTTCTGCTCACCACAAGGATTGGGTCTAACCCAGGACAGCTGGGCAAATCTGGCGGAACAGGATCAGCTGGGCCGCTCTGGTAACCGGACTGCACTGGACTGGTCACTGGATACTACAGATCAGAGGGATGGCGAGTTTGCAGGCATGCATCTAGTAGCAGCAAGCCAGGATGGATCAGAATGCTTCCCTTGGGTTTTGGGGATTTTTTAGAATTTGAGGCCTAGCTGAAAAAGGGGTCATTAATGAATAGGCCTTGGCTTTGCAATGAAAATCTAGAATCAGGATCAAACAGGATGAAGAAATCAGGAACAGGACACCACGCAGGAATTCAGGAAGAAAGTCAGGAATCAGTGTCTGTCCTGTGTGCTGTCAGGTGCCCTTATTTATCATGCCAGCTGACATCACTACAGTATATGGTAGGGGCAGGCTTACTACCCACACCCATTATGCTAAGATTGGGCAAGAGCATAGTTTCGCCTTGCCCACAGCTGATTGGATCACAGAAAAGGATGTCATGTTTATGAAGTGATTTTTACAGGTTTTAGAAATCTCACCTAGCTACTGTGACCAAAATCTAATTATGCCACAAATACATATTTATGCAGTTATAATCTCTGAGAAAATCAAATACACAGGTTACATATTTTGTGCGTCATATTTCAATCCAAATCCCAAGTCTGTGGGACCTGGTTTTGCCTTTCTGCTACATTTTGGCAATTTTAACCATGAAAGACTTGGCCTAAAATTCCCCCATTTTGTACACAGATGCGCTCTTACCCATAGAATGTGTGTACAATATTTTATGTTCACAACATCAATACTTTCCCCATAATCTGCAAAGTTAAACATCTTTTAAAGTTCAGTTACAAAATAACCTTTAAAACCAAATGTCACTTGATCATTTTTTTTCTTTCCCCCAACTACAAGCAGCTGTCAATTCCTTTGAAGCAGGATGAGGAGCCTCTCTCTTGATTGAAGGTTTTATTGCCCCTCACACTTGACAAGTGAGTCTCAGCCTACTATTGTCCCAGCCTGGAGCAAAGACGAATGTCTTATGAGCTGGGGAAGTCCATTTGACCTGGTGCATTCAAAGTCCTCCAAGCTAGCAATTAGCACTTTCCTGTGCCAGAAGTTTATAAGGTGTCACCCTTTCTCAGGGCTAGCAACTGGCAGAGCAAGTTTTTTTTAACATATTTTGTCAATTTAGCCTGAGTTTTAGCTTTTATTTTTTAGCAACAAATCCTTTTATATTGCTAAATAAGCAGGCCTTCACACAACAATTTACTTTTAAATAGGCGATGTTCTCTCTTCAGTCAGAAAAAGCACATTTTACTATTTCTTTAAATTTGGTTTTCATCTCCAGCAAATACACCCTTTCTGAAGCTATAGTTCTTTTCTTCAGTGCTGGAGATGTTTTGCAGCATGGATACATTTAGCAGGCATCTATTTAGAGTCTTTCTCTGAACAGCTGATTCTTGATACTTTTGCAAAGAAAATAGACGTGTTTCCTGTGTAAAATGAAAACAAAGCCCTTGGTTGATTCTTCAAAGATACCTTTGACAGGAGCTGTCATTCCAATGAGGCCCAGTTCCTCTGAGACACAATGAATGATCCTGGGCATTGCAGGGCCTTTTTAATCACAGTGGTCATGGTAAATGGATAGATTTAGCGCCAAGCAGCACTTTTAAGGTTGAAAAGTGTCATTTTAAAGAGGCATTTTGGGTTTTCAGCAAAGTAATGCTGCCTCTTTCACTTCACTCTATGTTAAATGTTGCAGAACACACTGGCACATCCCTGCAGTGAGTACTCTGTTCTACCCCACCTGAAATGTGTGTGGCAGGGTGGTGCAGCCACTTTCTGGTTGTTGCGAAAACGCAGTTTAGAGATCTTGGCGCGCACATGAGTCAGCACGGCCATTTTGCTGTTTCTTGCCCCAATGCAGCAAAGTGATGTAGCATGGCACAGCTGAGTGGGTCACAATATCCCACAATACAGCATGTCTGTATGTAATAAGTAATATATTTGGGGTGACCAAGCGACTTTGCCCATCTCTGCACAGAGACTTTATGAAACTGGCACTCTTTGCGTATCCAACTGTCTTTTTCTTTTTCAATTGTATTGTTGCCAACTCCTCTAGAATTGTAAAGTGATATAATTCAGAAATCTTTCCTACTTTCTACAACTTTACCTCTCTTCCCTGAATGCTCTGAAGTACTCTTGATAAAGCTAAAAGGGAATTTTACCTAACCCTCATTCATCTCGCTCAAACCATCCACACCGTTACACTGTTACACTCACTCCTCACTTCTCCTAATTCTATGGCTATCACTCCATTCCCACAGCTAATGATTTAGCTGAATACCTCACTGCAAAAAATTACCAAAATTAGCAACTCTCTCCTGACTTTCCTCATTTTAAAGAGGCATTTTGGGTTTTCAGCAAAGTAATGCTGCCTCTTTCACTTCACTCCATGTTAAATGTTGCAGAACACACTGGCACATCCCTGCAGTGAGTACACTGTTCTACCCCACCTGAAATGTGTGTGGCAGGGTGGTGCAGCCACTTTCTGGTTGTTGCAAAAACGCAGTTTAGAGATCTTGGAGCGCACATGAGTCAGCATGGCCATTTTGCTGTTTCTTGCCCCAATGCAGCAAAGTGATGTAGCATGGCACAGCTGAGTGGGTCACAATATCCCACAATACAGCATGTCTGTATGTAATAAGTAATATATTTGGGGTGACCAAGCGACTTTGCCCATCTCTGCACAGAGACTTTATGAAACTGGCACTCTTTGCGTATCCAACTGTCTTTTTCTTTTTCAATTGTATTGTTGCCAACTCCTCTAGAATTGTAAAGTGATATAATTCAGAAATCTTTCCTACTTTCTACAACTCTACCTCTCTTCCCTGAATGCTCTGAAGTCCACTCTTGATAAAGCTAAAAGGGAATTTTACCTAACCCTCATTCATCTCGCTCAAACCATCCACACCGTTACACCGTTACACTCACTCCTCACTTCTCCTAATTCTATGGCTATCACTCCATTCCCACAGGTAATGATTTAGCTGAATACCTCACTGAAAAAAATTACCAAAATTAGCAACTCTCTCCTGACTTTCCTCACACTCCCTCCTCCTACATTTTACATTCCATCTGCTCTACCATCATCCTCTGTCTCCATCTCCCACTTTAGTCACACTTATACTGATGACGTGCCTCATCAGACCATCTTGTTCCTCAGCCAGTCAAGCCTATTGCCCCTATTATGGCTTCTCCCTTTGCTGAACTCTTCAACCTGTCCTTCGACTCTGCTTGCTTTCCATCTGTTTTCAAAACAGCCACTGTCAACCCTCTCCCAAGAAAGCAGGGGCTGATTAGAATCTACTGGCTAACATTCACCCTCTCTCTCTCCTACGCAGTACTCTAAAGTGCTCAAAAGGGTTGTGTTCAACTGTCTTAACAATTTCTTAGACTACCACAACCCTGGACACCACCTATAAACAGATTTTTGCTCCTGTCACTCCACGGAAACTGCTCTCATGAATGTGGCCAACTTCTTCGCCTCTGCTAAGCACTCAAATCTATCCGATATCCTAATTCTCCTTGACCTGTCTGCTGCCTTTGACACTGTCGATCACTCTGATCTCCTTAATACACTCTTTCTTCTTGGGATTCGCAATCAAGCCCTTGCCTACATTGAATCCTACCTTGCACCTTGTCAATTCTCTGACTCCTGGAGCAACAACACTTTTTAACTCACTCCTCTAACTGTTGGTGTTCCACAAAGCTCTGCCTTGGGTCTGCTCTTTACACTCTACACATAATCTCCTGGGGCACTAATATCCTTCTTTGGGTTCTCGTACCAACTCTTCACAGACGACACCCAAATCTTCTTCTCTTTTCCTGAACTCTCCTCTGATCTCTTTATCAAAATATCCAACTGTCTCTCTGCCATTAAATATTGGATGGCCTCACACTCTGATGTTAAATTCTGCCAAAACAGAGGTACTCTTCTTCTCTGCCAAAAACTCTTTCTCATCTCTTCCTCTGCCTATCCAGTTCCCACCTGACACTCGCCTCTCTTCTTCTGCAGCTAGAAACCTGTGGTTCATCTATGACCATTTTCACACGTTCACTAATTTCCTCTCCAAAACTGGAACAGCAGCTCTCCTCAACCTCCTAAATATTGAGAAAATCAGGCACCTCCTTCTTTTCAAAACCATCAAGCATCTCTTAACCACTCTTGTTGTTATCCTCTTTGGTCTCCCCAAATATGCTTTCTGTCCTCTTGACAAGAACCTTAACGTTGCTACCAGGACTCACTTTGAACTCCCTTACTTCACACCTACTTCCTCATAACATCACCAAGCTGGATGGCTGATGATGCGAAACAGGGCCAGATTTAAATTGCTTCTCCTGGTTCATAAATCTATCCACAGTAAGGCACCACTGTATCTACCCTCCTCTATCCCTCTATCCAACTCTATAAGCCTTCTTGTAATCTCTGCTCTTCCTCCCCGACTTCCCTTGTGGCTCCTCGCCCTCCCTGTCCTTCCTCTCACTTCTGCTCTTTCTCTTTTCTTGCTCCACTTGCATGCAATTCTCTCCCCCTGGACTTCTGCAGCTAGAAACCTGTGGTTCATCTATGACCATTTTCACACGTTCACTAATTTCCTCTCCAAAACTGGAACAGCAGCTCTCCTCAACCTCCTAAATATTGAGAAAATCAGGCACCTCCTTCTTTTCAAAACCATCAAGCATCTCTTAACCACTCTTGTTGTTATCCTCTTTGGTCTCCCCAAATATGCTTTCTGTCCTCTTGACAAGAACCTTAACGTTGCTACCAGGACTCACTTTGAACTCCCTTACTTCACACCTACTTCCTCATACCATCACCAGGCTGGATGGCTGATGATGCGAAACAGGGCCAGATTTAAATTGCTTCTCCTGGTTCATAAATCTATCCACGGTAAGGCACCACTGTATCTATCCTCCTCTATCCCTCTATCCAACTCTATAAGCTTTCTTGTAATCTCTGCTCTTCCTCCCCGACTTCCCTTGTGGCTCCTCACCCTCCCTGTCCTTCCTCTCACTTCTGCTCTTTCTCTTTTCTTACTCCACTTGCATGCAATTCTCTTCCCCTGGACATCCAAGAAAAAATCCACACAGATTTGTTCAAAACCAAACTAAAAGCCTACCTACAGCCACAACTCCGAGTAACCCTCTTAACGTAGCTATGCTAGCTAACATTTTTCCCTTGCCTCTAACCTACTTCTGTCTCTCACTTCCTCTGCCTCCATTCTAGCACTTCACTCATCAAGGTCATGTCCTGAGCACAGCTGGCTGTACCACCTACCTGCACTTAAAAATGTCCATGTTGGTTTTACTTACTCTGTGTGTGTCCACTCAAACTCATCCCATTGTAATAAGCTCACTGCTTCCCATTAAATATGATTTCTTATCTATTGCACATACTTTTGTGATCAAAACAGCAGCATCGTTCCTCGTGTGTATATAAATAAACAAATAAATAAGATGTACTCATCCTGGAACTCAGTAACTGCTGCTACCTTTGTGGTAGAGTCCGTAAAGTCATTATCATAACCTATCTCTTTGTTATTGCTGGTGGGCTGCCCACTTAATTATGCAAATGTGTTGCCATTATCAAGTGTCCTTGGAGATCATGATGGTGCTTTCATGTAGTTATTGTTCTTAGTAGGAGATCTTGAAGAAGTCCAAAATCCTCATTGACACCACAACTGTTTGAAGTCATGGGCAAGCCCAAAGGAACATCTTGCGTCTGTGTATATGTTTGCTGACTGCTGTTAGGCCAACTTACATGCCTTTGAGAGTGCCATGGGTTCAGACACCTGCAATGAGGTAATGAGCCAATTCTCCTCTTTCCACCACCTCCTCCGGGGCACATACAGAGTACCCCACTACCAGTTTACAATTTTGATCTTAGGAACAAAAACCATACACGATATATATCAGGTCTGAATTTTGCGAAAGAATGTCATTTAAATCGTGTTGTGGTGTTAAAAGGAAATCAGTGATGGCAACACAATCATGGGGCTTTGTTTCATGGGATTCACCACCTTGGAGAGTGGGAAGTAGAGGGGCTGAGTTCATCACAGGATATCTAGTCAGAGTAGTGTCGGATGAGTTTCATAATAGAACCTCATACCTATTAGCACAGGACACATATATGTGTTATGATTGAGTCTTCAGTAACAGTAATAACATAGGTTAAGGAACAGCTACTTCTAATGGGACGCCTAATATGTAATTTTTCCACGGTTGCACAGCAATAGCAGCTGCACCAACTGACCTCAAACAAGGTGGCATTCCTGCTGCTATTTGATCTAATATTTTGCTACATCTTTTAATAGGCTCTTGATGAAACCTGTGCTTCTGTGTCAGTACTGCAAGGGCAAAGCTATTTCTCTCATGACAGTATAGAGTGAACAACTTCTTGCAATCGAACAGGTGCAAAGCAGTTGCCTCCACCATTTTCCTCTTAGTATTTGTGAATGCCTGTTCAGCTTCAGATGGTCATTGAAAAAGCTCTACAGTGTTTAGCTTTGTATAGTTATAAAGGTTTTGTCATCTTTGCGTGACCTAAAGTCCATTGCCTACAATTGTCTACAATGCATAGAAATTGTATTATCTGTGTTATTATCTGGGGTTTGGGGATTTTGTGTACCACCTCTTTTCTTAAGGAGGCTCGGACCTGATGACCAATCACAATATTATTCCCCAAATAGTGTATCTTTTCTCTACACAATTGTAATTCTGGTTTCAAAGCTTATGACCTGTATTATACAGTTAATTTAATAACACTTTGTGTATACATTTTAGAAGCCTTGTATGATTGAGATGATATCAAGAAATCCTCTACATACTGCACCAGCACAGATTTCCCTGGGAACCTGATATCATTCAAATATTTCTTCAGCTGTTCTGAAAACATGGTGGACACTCAGTGTACCCTTGGGGCAACCTAGTCCAGGTGTCCTGGATTTCTCTAGGTGGAAATGCAATTAAATATTGACTATCCTCATGTATAAGAATCGAGAGGAAGGTAAAACATAGGTCTACTACTGTGAAATGAGTTGCGTTCAATGGTATGCACGCCACAATAGTAGCGGGATCGGCACAGTGGGAAAGGATGGAATTACAACTGAATTTAATGCCCTCAGGTACAAATAAGTATTTCTACAAGGCTCAGGCAAAATTAGAGCATTACAAGGGGTGGAGGTAGAGTTGAAAATTCCTTGTTTGAAGAGTGATTCTATATAAAGGTTTACAGCTTTCTCAGCTTCTGGTTGCAAGGGACACTGAGGAATGCAGGGCAGTGTGGAAGAAATCGGTCTCCCTTGTTTATTCTAATAATGGCAAACAGAGGCAATTTATTAATTGGCTTGCCAGTCAAGGAATGCGACTTAGGAACCCCACCTAATTAACCAAACCTGCTTTCCAGGCGCAGTATCTTTATATCTTCATGGTCACCTGATCACAGAACATTCGAGATAATCCCCTTTGATGCCGTCTGTCACATTCATCCGGCCTCTGCAGGGACAATAAAACAATTCTTATATCAAATTATCTGTTGTTTCAGTCTATGAATTACTATAACACAGTTCTGGTGTGATGTAGCCCATCAGGTGGTGGAGATGACTTCCAAGAAAGTCACTCTGGCCCTACTGGTTCAGCCGAAGGGCATCCGTCCATCACGACCATGTGTCACTCACTGGGTTGATAACTGCTAGAAGCAAGAAGATGGGACTTGGAACCTGGAGTTGTTATTTTGATTGCAATGCTCGGGTTGAATAACACCAGAGCCTCCACTCTGTGAGGAAAGGAACACTTTTCTGTGATAAGACCTTTTGCTGAACCAGTGAGGCAGACAAAGGGGCTGATCACCTAAAAGAGCGGCAGCGCACACCGACATGGAACCAGCTGAAAAGGAAAAGTAACAGGTCAGTAAGGTCAAAAGACCATATATCAAGGTGCGCATTATCGATCTACCTGTGTCAGTGATTCCTTTTCTTCCTAGCAGTCAATTCCCCTTCTTCCTAGCAGATGGTATCAATGAGTACCCCTACAAGAACAAGGATATTGCTAACCTGGCACAAGTGAAGCACAAGACAAGAATGTAAGAGCAGGGGGTACCTTACCGGTTAGCAGAATACGGGCATGTCAAAGAAGAGTCCAGTAGAAAGGCAACGACAGGAGAAAATAACAAAGAGGAGGATTAGTAGGGTGAGCTGTACCCGGGCAGCACCAGGGGCGCAAAAGGTACGAGGAGGTGCACCTCTCTGCAGAGCGTCCTGTGGTGCACGAAGGCAATCCAAGTGGGCACTGGAGAAGAGTCTTCCAAGGCAAGAAGCTGAAAGCAGGAGCAGTCCAGGTATACAAAAGGGAAGGTTCGGTACACAGGAGTTCGTAAGTAGTAGAATGTTGAGCAGGAGCAGTCCGAGTACACAAAAGGGAAGGTTCGGTACACAGGAGTTTGTAAGTAGCAGAACGTTGAGCAGGAGAAATCCGCGTACACAAAAGGGAAGGTTCGGTACACAGGAGTTCGTAACAATAATGAAAGCACAAGTAAATGAAGATGGAACTTCGGTTCACCAAGCAACTTTAAACAGAAGCAGCGTTTGGCAGGCTGCTGATGCTTAAATCCTTTAAGCAATAGGGAGGCTCTGAACGCTAATTGGTGGGTCGAATCATGTGCGTGTTCCAAGACTAATGGGAAATGTAGGAAGCCTGCAGGCATTACACGGCTGCTGAAGTCCGTCTGCATGGTAATCCGGAGTAACCGAGCAGAGAAGCGCTGTAGGCCTCTCCGAATAGCAGTGAACGACGGAGTCGAGTGCCGTGGTGTAACAGCATCCACCCTCAAAAGCGGCCCCAGCCCCCTGAGAGCATGGAACTGATGCAAAAGCACCGGGGAGTGGATGTTGGTGAGTGGCTCCCAGGATCTGTCTTGAGGTCCATACCCTTTACAATCAATGAGATAGAAAGTACGTCCCTTCTGCAGTTGAAAGTCCAGAATGTTAGCCACCTCGTGCTCCATATCACTACCAACCAGGATCAGAGGAGGCAGGCGAGCAGTCAGAGAGCAGGGTTTCAGCAGGGACACATGAAACACCAGGTGCACCTTGCAGGAAGCTGGCAAGGAGAGGCGCACTGCCACAGGGTGGATGATGGCAGAAATTGGATAGGGACCCATGAAGCAAGGAAGAAGCGACCGCTTGCCCGGAATCCTGAGGTGTCGCTTGGAGAGCCAGACACGCATCCCGGCCTTATAGGTGGGGGCAGGAGAGTGATGTAGATCAGCGTAATGCTTAGCTCTGTCCTGGGCCTTAACAAGATGCACACACACCTCCTTATGGACAGCATCCATGTCACGGAGACAAGCCAGAGCGGCCAGGTTGTCTATAGGAAGAGCAGGATCCAATGGTAAAGATTGCGGATGTTGTCCATACAGGGCAAAGATACCGAGGACAGAGGCATCGTAAGTATTGCCCAATCGTAGCATTGACCCTATAAGTCGGCCTGCCGGTTTGTGGGTGATAGGCAGAACTGAACCTATCGTCAATGCGAGGAGAGGAAGTCAAAGCCTTCCAAAAAACGGGAGGTGAATTGAGTACCACGGTCTGACTCTATTATGGAAGGTAACCCGAAATAGCGAAAGACGATCTTGAGAAAAAGAGATGCCAGGGCAGGAGCTGGCTGGAGACCCACACATGGCACGAAGATGGCTATCATAGTAAAGTAGTGAAGCACGACCAGATTGTATTGTAGCCGCACACAGGAGGTAAGTCAACAATAAAATCCATAGAAATCATATACCAGGGTTTGTGTGGCACTGGTAGAGGAAGCAAAAGACCAAAAGGTTCTGGAGAAAGAGGATTTGCATTGGGAGCAAACCGAACAGGTGGAGAGGTAGTCAATCACATCCTTGGAAATGGACGACCACCAGGCCCAGCGGTGCAGGGATTCTATGGTTTTCTGCTGACCAGGATGCACCACAATGATTGAATTGTGGGACCAGGTAAGGGCATGAATGCGTGCCTCTCTGGGGGGCATGAACGGGCGTCCTTGGATGTATGGCATACCCCGCACTTCATCCAGGTTGAGGGAAGCACACTCTTCCTGGTGCGATGACACCCACTCCGAAATAATCAAACGCAGTGATGGAAGCGGGGTACAGCCGCACACCACACTGCATGGTAGCAGCAAGGACTGCACCCCTGAATAGCTGCAAGGCTCCGTGAGCAGGCAAGACAAATCGTCTGCAAACGTGTTGAAGCGAGCCAGATGATACGTGATCGCGAAATCAAAATGAGAAAAAAACAGGTGCCAGCGAGCCTGCCGGGCGGTGAGACATTTAATGGATTTAAATGACAGGAGACTACAATGGTCAGAGAACACAATCACCAGATGGCGGGCCCCCAATAAATGATGCCTCCATTCAGAAAAAGCCTCCTTAATAGCAAGCAGTTCTCGTTCTGTGATAGGATAGTTATTTTTATATTGGGTTAACTTTCTGGAGACGAAGGCCACAGGGTGGATTTCACCGGAATCGGGACACTGCTGATACGGCACCACCCCGACCGCGAACCCGAAGCATCTGTCTCACCAGGTACGGTAAGACCGGGTTAGGATGCTGCAGTGCTGGAGCTGTAGAAAAGGCTGCCTACAATGCATCGAAGGCTAGTTGGGCCTCGGAAGTCCAGTGATAGGCCCGTTTAGAACTGGTCAGAGCCATCAGAGGGGCTGAAATGGAGGAAAAAAAGAGTGGCTGAACCTTCTATAGAAATTTGCGAACCCCAAAAATGACTGAAGGGCCTTGGTAGTGGTAGGAATTGGCCAGTCGATCCAAGCTTTGTCCTTTGACTGACTCATCCGGATACCATGGTTTGTTAAGTCGTAGTCCAGGAACACCACTTCCGTGGAGTTGAAGACACATTTTTCTGCCTTCACAAATAAATGATGCTCCCTCAACCTCTGATGCACAAGACAGATATGTCCGGTGTGGAGCTCAAGCGAGGAGGAATTAATCAAGATGTCATCCAGGTAGACCTCCACAAATTGGTCCAGGTAATCACAGAAGATGTCATTCATGAATTCTTGAAATTTGGCAGGGGCATTACATAACCCAAAGGGCATGAGCAGGTATTCAAGCAAACCGTATCGGGTTTTGAAGGCTGTTTTCCACTTGTCCTATTTTCTCCTATGAACCAGATTGTATGCTCCTCTAAGGTCCAACTTGGTGAACACCACAAAAGACCCCAGCTGGTCAATTAAAACGGATATCAGTGGTAGTGGGTACTGTTTTTTTACTGTGACCGCGTTCAGTGCTCTATAGTCGATACATGGCCAGAGGTCACCTTCCTTCTTAGGAACAAAGAAGAGGGGTGAGGCCACAAGAGACTTTGACAGGCGAATGAATCCCATAGCCAAGGCCTTGTCAATGTATTCCTTTAAGACTTTGTCTTCAGGCAGGGTAAGAGAGTACACTCTTCCGAAGGGATTTTGGCACCGGGAACCAAATCAATGGGACAGCCGCAGGGCCTATGGGGCAGTAAGGTCTCTGAGGCCCCTTTGTCAGACACATCCCGGAATACTAGTAGCTGAGACGGAATGCTGGATGCTGAATCTGACGTGATGGCACCAATGAGTGCCATGGAGGCTACCATGGCTTGACAAGAAGATTCCGGTGACACACTTGTGTTTTGGAAACAGTTGTCATTGCATACAGGCGAGGGAAACTGTATGACTCTTTTGGACCAATCAATAGCTGGATTGTGGTGCTGTAACCAGCGTATGCCTAGTATTACCCTAAATTGGGGAGCCTTGATCAGAAAAGATATGTTCTCTGCATGTCCATGGTATGCATGAGGAGGGGAGAGGTGTGTTGCGTGACCAACTCGGATACCAAACAGACTGGGTTTGTTCTTTGGTTAAGATAGGAATACTGTTGGTGACAGTATAGCCGTAATCAATGTAATTACCAGTGGCCCCGGAAGCGATAATAGCCAAAGCGGGAAATGACACATCAGGTGCTGGGGTAAAGGTTACTGGAAGACTGATCAGAGCAGAGGCCAGGATACCTTGAGAGTCCAAGGAAAACACACCCGGCGTAGGGACTCCTACTACTGCCGGGCTCTTGCGTTTCCCGGCTTCTTAATGGTTTTTTTTTAGGGCAATCCTTAAATTGATGTTCTACTGAACCACAATACATGCACGCATTGTGCGATCAGCGGTGCTCTCATTGAGCAGGTGTCAAAGGACCACATACAGCTCCTACATGTATAGGTTCAGGAGCCGAGGAATGAGGGCCAGTGGCGTCACACGATAGAAGATGGCAGGGTTTTCCGTTCCCCTTTTTTTTCTGCCCTGCGAGCATCAATATGCAGAACCCGATCCAAGAGCTCTCCAAACACTGTAGGGATGACTGGAACAGTCGCAAGCGTGTCCTTTAAATCTTCCGAAAGACCCTTGTAAAACACAGCCGATTTCTTTTCTTCAGGCCAGTCAGTTTCATCAGCCAGCTGATTGAATCGTGCCAAGTATGTGAACAAGGAAGAAGTACCCTGGCGGAGATTCAAGAACTCCAAGTCTGTGGCCTGTGACTTACAATGGGTGTCAAAAACCCTATTCATAGCCGTAATGAGTGTGTCACAGTCATACAAGACGTGGCTCTTCATTTCTAAGAGGGGATTAGCCCAAGCTGCAGCAGTGCCAACAAGACGTGATAGAACAAAT
The DNA here is from genome assembly GCF_040938575.1 of Ambystoma mexicanum. Lineage (NCBI taxonomy): Eukaryota > Metazoa > Chordata > Amphibia > Caudata > Ambystomatidae > Ambystoma > Ambystoma mexicanum. Next base: position 820,635,895 of record NC_090933.1, on the reverse strand, counting down.
GCTGCCTTTGTGGTGGAGTTGGGAAAGTCTGTGGGGCGACAAAGGAAGTGTAGCTTGCACTGATTAATGAATGAGCGGTATTGTTTGGGGTCACCAGAAAACCTTCCCGGAGGGGGCAATGGAAACTGTGTGGCCATAAGAACAGGGGCTGACTCCTGCCTATAATAGGAGAATCCAGAGTTGGATGCAGTTGCCCCTGAAGTTTCAAACCCTTGAGAACGGGTACTTAACAAATCCTGTGGACTATCAATCCTATGACGCAATGCGTCATGTGCTGCTGTCATATCGGACCGCAGGTCAGCTACCAACTGCACTTAAGGTAGCCAAGGGATCTGCATTCTCCATGGCTGTTGTTTCTGTCACTCACCGGGTTGATCACTGCTAGAAGGAAGAAGATGGAACCTGGAACCTGGAGTCAGGATTTTGATTGCAAACACCCAAGCCTCCTCTCTGTGAGGGAAGGAACTCTTTTCTGTGATACGACCCTTTGCTGAACCAGTGAGGCAACAAAGGGCTGATCACCTAAAAGAGTGAGAGAGCACACCGCCACGGGAACCAGCTGAAAAGGAAAAGTAACAGGTCAGTAAAGTGGTAGATGTTAAAAGACCATATATCAAGGTGAGCGTTACAGATCTACCTGGGTCAATTATTCCCTTCCTTCCTAGCAGACAATTCACCTTCTTCCTAGCAGATGGTATCATGGAGTCCCCCTACAAGAATAGGGATATTGCTATCCTGGCACAAGTGAACCACAAGACAACAATGTAAGAGCACAGGGTACCTTACCCGTTAGCAGAATACGGCTCCATTGGACACAAGCCCACGTCCTCGTTCCAGCAACCACAGAGGGGTGAAGCATAGCTGTTCAGTGTTATTAAGCATACATTTAATGTATATCATTGTCTACAGCCAAGACGGAACATAGAATACCTAATAAATGTTTGCTAAAAGGAAAGAAAATGTAAAAAATCTAAGGACCCACAGGCAACAATATGCTCCCAATCCTCAAAGTAACCCCTGCTCCCCATCTTCCTAGTACTTATGTTCATGCATGTATTTATTTGATTTTAAAAAGAATGTACTCTCGCTCCTTAAGTAGTCTCTTAGAGAAGTCAATTGTGATCTTTACAGGCTCAGCATTTTGAATATGGCCAATGTCATTCTCCACCAAGACTGTGGCATTAGTCTATTAAATCGTTCAAATCAGTAGATCCGCCCCCTTCCTCTGATGCTTTGTATTTGTCGGTCAGAACATGAAGGGCTGCTAAGGCAGCTTCAGTATTCTGACTAGGAACATGTAAACACTCCTTCTGGGGTGCAATAGATAGTACATATGAACACAATCCATATCTACCTAATGGGTACATGGGGGCCTAGGGTCTAAGAAGGAAATATGTTCATCAGTTATGGGATCTAGGGTGACTGTAAGGGGTTCTGTAATTTGACTCACTATGGAATGTTAGAAATGTCTACTGCTTCCACTGTGTCTGCCAATGATGGTACATCAGGAAAACATACAGAGCATAAGACAGATCTGCTAGTGTCAGTGTTAACTTAGTCCACTAGTGGTAAGTGGCTAATAGTGTAGTCTTCTCCCGGACTAAATCAGAATGGATCCTGGTCCATTTGTGGTATCAACTAGGGGGAGAAGTCTGGTGCATTAGGGTTTGGAACATGGTCTAATGAACCCATTGTATGGTTTGGAATAGAACCCCTTTCCTCTGCATGAGGGCCACTAGGGGAATACATTTTCCAGTGGCCAGGTTATTTACAGCAATTGCACGCTGACGAGTGAACATAATGTCCCCGTTGTCCTTAATATCCCTACTGTCCCTGTTGTGCTGGATGTGGGGTTCCTCTGCCCCTGGCTCCAAAATCTCCCCAAAATCCACCTTTCGATGAAGGGGGTGCTTGCACCTGGGCGTGTAAGGTCTGTAACTGTAAAGCTGTTAGCTTACTTTTAATATTCTCCTTCTGTTCCTGTCATGCCACACAATTATTTGCAACCTAAAACACTTCTGATAGAGGCTGTTATGCCACCCAATACAGATCATCTTCAACTGGGCTTGTGTCTTGGGTGACAGACCAGAAACAATATAATTAGCTATTGCTTCCTGTGCTCTCTAATTCGGGTTGTTTAAACATCATCTTTAGTCAGTCTAAATATTCTGCAGGCAATTACTCCCTTATTCTCCTTACACTTCCCAATTATACCCTAATCATTTTTTTCAGTGAAGGATTCCAGGGATGCCAGTGGTTAACCTGTTCTTGATATGATATGATAGGTTATTTATAACGAGCTTAACACCCAGAGGTTTCTAAGCGCGGACCGAACCTGTGTTGCTCCGTCCAAGGCGAGCACGTTGCTGCTGATCTATCCTCCCAAGACAATGCCGTCTTGGCTTTTTCAACGGCATCCACAGTGCCAGGATGTACTGCTGGCCATTTAGCTTGCTGAGTCAGTCATTGCTTAGACCTCAAAGGCATTAGCATCCTAATGAGCTGGTTCATATGAGCCCATAGAGGGCCATAGCACTGCATAACAGTGAGTATCTCATGCAAATCCCCAGGAGCCCAGGGAACATGGACAGTAAGTAAGGGAGGATCCTCCCCTTTAACCGCTGGGGCTTCCGGCATATGCTTGAGTGGCCTCTGAAGGAGTATAATATTGACCCCATACAGTGGGCCACACCTCACAGGAAAGAGGTGTAAGAAGGACGGTCACCGAGCATATTCGAATCCCAAAGAACACTTTAGGTGCTAAATCCTGGATACACTGACACAGTTATTACCTGCATTTACAGCAGCCCCATAGCAGCTGCCTGCAAAGCCCCTGGAATCGGGACATGCAGACCTGCCACATTAGTGTCACTGTACGGACGCTAACAAAGAAGTCAATTAATGTCGTAAGCAGATCCTTCATTCTGTTAATCTTCGAATTTTTCATCTATTATCTGGGGGCACAACAAAGTGGTTAACCCACCAGCCCCTTTTCCTCTCGGAAATCATATCAGTCCCTTCAATTCTCATTTTAATCCTTCAATCCTCTTATCTTTGATGCGTTTAACCTCGTTGTTGCCTCTTCTAACTATATAACATATGCTCCGCACTGACTGGGACTCACCTTTCCCACCTACGCCACTAATGCTTGTATTAAATACATTAACGATTCCAAATAAAAGAAAATTACCTTCTGCTGGAAATTGGGTGTGTCATTGATCTTGCTTCAACATATGCCAAGCCTTGGGAAAACTAAAGCAAAACCAAATGTTGGTGGCTGGAAGATTTTGAAAAAATCATAACCATGGGCACAGCTCTGTGCAACCCTACAGACCATCGTTTTTCAGCCTGCCAAGCCATTACACAAGGGGAAAAGACCATATGGAAATCAGGCTCGACCCACCCTAAATGGGGCAGTCCAGCCCGAAAGTCTAGGTCACATCCCTTCTATAGCTTGGGTTTCTAGGCCCAGCAAGCTTGGGACCCATGCCTGGGCATAACTGTCCCACTGGGGGTAACTAAAGCAATACCAAACGTTGATGGCTGGAAAGTGTTGAACAAATCATAACCACATACACAGCTCTGCGCAACCGTAGGAATGTGGCACTGTTATAGTTAGCATACATGAAGTGGCCATCTGCGTCCTTGGATGGGCTTCCACCTGCTAATCAAAAGCAAAAAGGGGTGCCTGGTTATAAGGCCTGGTCCTCCAGGCTATACATCATATATAGGAACAATGGACCAGAGAGTGAGGGATGACCCTAAACTAAGTGTTAAGGGTCATCCCTCACTCTCACTTCCACCTGCTTAGAGTGTTCCTTGCCCATGTCTGCCCCTTGTTTTAGTGCCAGTCACTCAATCTCACTCACCCTTGTATCATACACACTTTGACTCCAGCCTTATGCGGTCCTGATAAAGTAGGGGGATTTACAGAGACTCTGCCGAGTGGTCCTGAAAGCTCTATAGGGCAATCACCCTGTACTCGCCCTAACTAGCCCAGTTTAGTCTGGGCAATATAGTGTCCCCTTTGTTAACATATCCCATTCCTTGTCCCTCTTCTATAGTTTTAAATCCAGTTACTAGCTAACTGTACCAGAAATTGTTGGGGATCTAAAAAGCTTTACCATACCAGAAACCTGAATATACTTGAGAGCCTATCAGCTCTTACGAGACCAGCCCAACTATCCTAAAACTGCCAGTGCTCAGGACCACATAAATAACCCCAACAATGCTTGTTGGACAGAACAATGCAATCACTACTGCTTGATAATGAGAAACTAGCTGCAAACTTGAAGATATAGTTCAGGCAAGGCAACAACCAACCTATCCAGCCCAACCACGGTTTCACTTGCCTATTTTGTATTGTTTGCCTACTAATACTAACAGAATGTACTAATTCAGTATGGACGTTCTTCGACAGATCAATGCAATGCACATTGAAGTCACCCCCGATGATCAGCCCATCATCTCCCATTTGATCATCGTGTTTTGAAAGTACATCATACACATTCGCCATGATTCCCTCTGTCTCCTTACCCCCCGGCTGGTCATATAAATTCACAAGTAGCAGTTGACTCAGTTTACCAACATGATGTTAATACATGATTACAGAAAGACTGTTTTAATTAGTAGCTGTATCTATTTCAATGGTTGAGATAGGGTTAGGGATGCCAGTCAATAAACCACCAGAAGGCACCCCCTTTCCCGTGGCTTAGCAAGGCATTGATACATATTGTACCCATTCATATAAAAGGCATCTGTAAGCCAACTTTCTTTCACCAATGATATATCAGCCTTGTTCAAGATCAGATGGGCACCATTGCTACTTTTTTAGTTTTTATGTCCCTGTCTGTTCCAGAATAATGATGTATTAGGTCACGGTCTCTGCTTAAGCCTGGTGGGGAGGAATCTGGATAACCATAGCCAGTTTTCTTTGGCCACGTGATGCCCAAATTCCTCCTGGCCCCTACTGATGTTACCTACCACACGACTTGAACTAGTAATAGTTATTTTGAGGTTTGGGTCGCAACTTTTAGTAGTGTTTGACATTTAGTAGCATTAAAAGGACCTGGCCAAGAAACAATCAGAGCATAGTTATTTATATCGTAGCCAAGTTTGATAAAGCATTGCGTGTGGGCTCTAATCATGTTGACTATTACTGCTGATGCACAGTAGACATATGTAGTAGGCGTGGGTACCTGCTACAACAATTCGATAAAATCAATATCCTTCTAGTTAGGCACCCTCAAGTGTTGAATGTACAACGATATTTGCAGTAAGCCTCCCCCGATTCAACACTTCATTGTTTTTGTCCGGAAATAGATTGCCTATGGTAAAAAACATTTGAGGATATCCTTGAGGACAGTATATGCTGCACGCCTACACATTCCAACCCTATGTCGTTCAACACAGATGTCTTCGGTCTTCGATCAGCCATAACATTACTATCTCTAATCGTGGAACACAGGTAGCATCTAGATAGATGTTTGTGTTAATTTGAAGAGAGTCATTATTAGCGTCCCCGTTGAGAGCCTTGGTGGGTTGATTGGATTTAGGTTTTATAATCCATTTACTGAGGTGCCCACGTTGTTGTGTCCTCTTTAATTGTCTTTTTGTCCCTAACTTGGCTTTCCTTATGGTTGTAATCACTTTTGCATGTTCGGGGGGAATCAAGATCTATAATCGAAGCGTCTGGGTTCCCTCATCCAGATTTTTCTGCACCCTTTCCAACAAGCGACTTGTTGACAGTGTTGACATTTTACCTTAGTTTATGTCCAGTATGGTTATAGTTTGCCATCTTCCACGCACCACCACACACACGCGTTTGTTTCTGCACTCCCTAGTGTATTTCATTGCATATCTGCAGGAGAATTTACAAAGCAAACTGCATTGGCTCTAGACAGGCAGTGCTGAGCGAGGTATCAATAGTGGGAATACTGGCCCTTTGATCGCCAAGCTCGCCATGATCATTCAATAAGTCTAGTGTGGCCATGAGACTGGCATTCAATTGACCGCCCAGTCCCTGGCCGTTCCTGATAGTTTCATGTGCAACACAGGGCCCATAACTGTTAACCTATTTACCTAACTCTGCAGCAGAGGTTGAGGAGAGAGTTATTTTCAATACTAGTGAATTTAGATTATGTTTGTACGTTAGCAAAGTAAGTGGACATTTTGCCTCTGTCAATATTTGTGTTCTTTTCTGTGATTTCGACTTCAGACTCTGCATTGTTACTATGTTAATTTTGCAGAGTTTTGGAACCACTTGTGAGTTTGGACAGGCTTTCTCCCTGTTTTCAGGCACCGTTGATATCTGCTTTATTGCCACAGAGGAGTAAAGGTAAAATGCTGATTCTTACTTTTGTATCAAAAATCAGAAGTTACTCACTGTCAGCCGTGGCCGTTTGATCTTTAGCGCTCTCCTGCTGAGGACTGTAGAAGACTGCACTCCTGCTGCACTTGTAGCACGCTCCGTGCCGAGGAGTCATTTTAATGCTATAGTCGGCGTGCCACGCTTTCACTGGTCCTCCTGGAAACCGCTTATTTGAAGTTGTTTGGGTTAATTTGGTAAGATGCCGACTTCTGTCAACTTTCGTCGAAAAGATTTTTTCAGATATTATGGAATGGAATTAGGCAGAAGATATTTGACAAGCCCATCGTCCACCTTTCCACAGAAATCCCCTTCAGCTTCCACTCCTTCTGCCAGGATCCCTGGATCACCTTGTCTATCTCTCTCTTGGGCAGGGACTCTCCAGATGCAGGGGGACTCCAGCTCTTCCCCCTGGGAACAATCAGGGCACTGCAGGACTTCCCTCCAAGCAGCTTCACAGGGTGGCTCTCCTCGGCAGGCAGTGACCTCTCTCAGGTGGTATCTTCCTGTTCTTGGGGCTCTGTTCCTCTCTCCATCAGCGGCTCTTCTTCCTTTACCCCCAGAAGCTTCGGGGATCCCTCCCTGACTCTGTCACCAGAACAGATATAAATACTGACAGGCATAAGCAGCCAAGCAGACCATGAAACTACAGTAAAACCTGAATTTGTCAGCAATGTGACCCGGGCCTTGTGGAAAACGAGATTTACTTCCTTTATTTATTTGATTTATTTGGGGTGTGCGTATTTATTAAGCACAGATCTAGCTTTTAGAAGGAGTGGAGGGAGCACAATGGGTAATAAGAATACTGTTAAGGTGCTAAAGTTACAGCATGGCAGTAAAGCATTGAAAATAAGCAGCAGGAGCAGTAATTAAGGATGAGGTGGGACTGGTTATCAGGCGTTTCTAATGCGTGTTAAGAAGGTGCTCCTTCAAGAGGCAGGTCTTGAGCTTCTTTATGAACTGCATGATGGTCGGTATGAGTCTAGAAATGGGGCTGAAATTGGGCTACATGTTGTATGACAGAAATTGGGCTACATGTCCGGAGAACATAGAATGAGAATACCTTTGATTTTGCAGCTGCAATCTGACAGCATCCTGGCTTGTTGTGGAGCGCTTGCTGCCGACATGGTAACCTTGTTGACTAGGTAGGAGGGAGTATGCAAAGGGACACCTTTGTGAATGGCGTAGGTGGTATAAGGCAAAGTGCTCTTTTAGGGACAACCAATGTAGTTTTAGGGCATGTTATAGAGAATGTTATAGAATGTTATAGAGAAACAAGGGAATGTTCTCTTTTCCTTCTACGCTGATCCCTTTTACTTCCGTTCCTAGGCAAGAGATGTAGTGTAGGTGTATCCATTTGAGGACACATAATGTGGCATAATGTGGCACACACTGGAGGAACATAGATATTTCATCTGAATTGACCAACCAAAGTGCTTGGGGTTTTCACTCCCAAGAACATTTTGTAAATCATGGGTTTAAATGGTGCATTTTGCAGAATACCTTTTATACCAATCTGGGTAAAAAGTCATATAATGTACAATGTTTTCTGTAGGGTAATTAACACTTGAACGGTAACCAGTGATATTAGTGTCGAGAAAAACAGTGTTAGGTGAAACAACAGTAAAACAATAGCGTTTTCATTGAACATTGACATTGCTGAACAACGCTTTAATACATTAATTAACTTTGTCATCGTCTTGCTCAGCGGGAGTTTGGAGCTGGAGTGGTGGCACCTTAGCTACAATACAGTGTTCTGAAGTAATTGCTAGCAGAAGCGGAAGAGGCCATGTAAGGCAAAAGTAAAGGGGGAAATAAGGGAGAGGAATATAGATCAAACGTCAATGGGGAGGAGAGGGTGGTGGGGTCTTAGGCGGGGCAGTGGTGGAAAAGGGAGTGCCTGTATGTTATTGCCCAAGTAGGCGCACTGCAGACAATGAGATGGCTCACTCCAGCTGACAAGGAATGGACGTGCATAGCAGGCCGTGTTCCTCATGTCCTGGTAAATAGATGTATGTGTTTACATTGCTGATGATGTTTGTTCACTGCCGAAGCTCTTTGAATCAAGGAACCAATTTATTTACTGATCTTCTATGTGAATTCCTAAATGCTGCGTGTGTGCAGGTTTGGTCGATGTTTCATTACTAGTCCTTTGGCACCGTGCAATAGCAATGTAAAATCTCACTTTATTAATGGAACAGTATATTTCACAAACAGTGATTTAATAACGGTAATATCACATACAACCCTCTTGAACATATTCAATAAATACAAGGTCACGAACAGTACACAGTAGCGTTTTACAAGACATTGTTATGATGGTTGCGCCCACATCAAATCCATGCATTGCCACTATGAAACACACTTCAGGGCACCTGTGCCCTCAATACAAGTCTGTATTGCCACTGTGAAACACTTTAATGATAACGTGCCCACAACATATGCCAGCATTGCCACTGTAAAATACACTTCATGATCATTGTGCCTAGCATATTTACCAGTGCTGCCACTGCAACGCATGATTGTGAGACTGTTGCCAGTGTATAACACAAATCATGATGCATGTGCCCACTCTATATGCCAACACTACCACTGTAAAGCACATTTTGATGATGCCTCTGTCCACAATATGAACCAGCATTGTTAGCGTAAAACAACATTTTGATGATGCCAATATTGCTACTGTAAAACATGTTCTTGCTAACCGTGCCCAATATTTGCCAGCATGCTACCCTATTGTGTCCCCGTGTTACTCCAAAACTGCTCAAGGGAATGTTTATATCGCATTTGAGGGTAAACAGGATTACACACGTGTGTACATGTCTCCCCTCTCTTTCCCTTGAAATTCCTCCATTTTCTGATGTCCCTCTTTGATTTCTCTCCACATACCTTGCATTCTCCATTTCTCGTAGCTGGAAGAAATGAAAAAGCACATGTAAACATGTGGGAAGCTGAAGCTACCTCTATAGACAGGTAATAATGATGTGCATGCAGCTTCAGAGCATTGTAAAATGACTTATTGATGGATAAACACCTAAATAAACCCACACAATTCGAGCCTACGACTACAGGTTGCACACAGATTTCAGAAGCAGCAGGTCAGCCGACGGAGCTACTTTATCACCACTTTTGCAGCTTGCATTTTATAGGGCCCTTTCATTGATACTAGCATAATTGCATGAATAATGAATGACCTTGGTCATCATCACAGTGATTGCTTTTATTCGACTGTCAATGGAGGCTAATAAACCTGCTCTTTGAGGACCCACCACTCACGCACTTAACACTCTGTGGATGGTGGCTGACCTCATCTCTATGATGGTGGATGAACTCATCTCCAGTTTACACCATCCTCCATCAGTCTTTGTACCAGCTCCAAAGGAGATTGAATGCAGTGTATTGACCCAGTGACAAATCATGACAGTTTTCTTCCTATCACCTCAAGTTTTGTTTTCTTCTGAAACAGTGGGCTGAACACTCATAATCACAGTGTATTAGTCGATAATGTCTCCAGCTTCTGAGCGCTGTACACAAAAAACTTTTCAATTAGTGTATTAAAAATAATCCTGAAATCCCTGCCATTTATTTTCTGATAACGAGACAAGCCATTCACTGTATTACTCTTTTGGTTGTCTTATCACATAATTTCAGCAAATAACACATCCTACTGATCCCAAATCCAAAGCAAAATGGCTCAAAACAACAATTGACCCCTGTAGCTGACCTGCCCTGACCCTCCGAATGCAGTGGAAACAGCATGCCTCCTCAGTCCCCCTGCACTGATGGCTAGATGGCAAAGCATTTGACCAGAACGAGACATTTAGCAGAATGCTTTCATGGCGTTCTTTTAAGCAATGTAATTGAAACATAGTACAGCACACGTAAGCACTCCATTTATGTAATTGGTGACGAGTGAGAAAATAAAAGAAGGTGTCCATTTTACTTTAAAGGATTCTTACACAGTCATGGTAGGTTTTTTGGTAAAACGAATGGTAGGTTTTTTGGTGGGAGAAGTATAAATACTTGAGGGTAAATTGAAGGGGTGTATCGAACTTCGGCTTCGAGTAACTATTCGGCCGAATTCTGGCTGAAAAAAAGCTATTCGGCTCCAGACTAATAGTTTCTTGCTATTTGGTTCTTGCCGAATACTTTGACATTCTCATTTGAATACATGCGACATGAACTCAGAAAGGCAAATATAGACTTCAGTTTGCAAAACTGAATATAATTAGACCAGACAAATTGCTATCACACTGCTGAAAAATATCTTATATTGTAATTTGCTCTTTAGGGCATGTTTTGTTACAGATTCTAAGACAAAAAGGGTGCGCATCTTTTATACTTAACCTGCAACAATACAGGAACATCTTTTCTTTTGGCAGTTGTTTATATGCTAGGTGCACTTTTTTCAGTTGGAAAAAACAAACTGAAAGAAATGTGCATAGATACTTTCAGTTCCTGTCATGTCACTTTCCATTGCGTCATAGTCCCCCCCTTTTAATTGTTTAAGGACTTGAGTCCTGAGTTTAACATTATTTTATCAGGAATTATAAGTTGCATATGTTTGTGTATTGGAGAGAAAGAGTGGTTAGGGTAAGTGAAAAGTGAGCATCATTTTTTTGGGTGGGGTGAATAGTTGTGAGATAGAGTTAACACATTTCAGATCACCTCTAGACTTGTGTCCTGCATGAGCCGACATGGATCATTTTATACATTCCTATGTGAGCTGCAAAGAAGTTTCGTAACTCGACTGCATCAACTTTGCAACTGGATAGAGAATGCAATGCATCTGATTCACAAAGGCAGTCCTTTTGCATTTGTGAAGCCTTCTACTTTAACTGGCACTGAATATGCAACAATCTTCTGTACATTTGGTCCTTTCATTTTGGTTAAATCTGCTTAATTTCTGGATTTTATACTTTAAATAAAGATGCTACATTAATTACAATGAAGAGAAATAAAATTATAGAATGCATTTAAAATGGTGCTTTATTTGTTTTTTAAAAAAGTGTTTTTTTAAAAGTTTGAAACATGATTTATTAAATAAAGCAACTATTCGGCTTGGGTTCTTTTACCAATTCTTCGTGGACGACACTCACATCTTCTTTTATCCTTCTTCTCTGATCTCTCTATCAACATTTCCAACTGCCACTCTGCCATTAAATATTGGATGGCTTTGCACTCTCTGATGTTAAACTCTAACAACACAGAGGTACGCTTCTTCCCTGCCAAAGTCTCTCTCTCATCTCTTTGTCTGCCAATCCAGGTTTCACCTGACTCTCTCCCCTACTCTTCTTATCTAGAAACCTCAGGGTCATATATGGCCCTTCTCCTTCCTTCTCTACTTTCATCTCTAAAACTGGAACAGCAGCTCATCTCAACCTCCTAAATATTAGGAAAATCAGGCACCTACCTCCTTCCTTTCAACACCACCAATCATCTCTTAACCACTCTTGCCTTCTCTAAACTGGACAACTGTACCAACATCCTCTTTGGTCAACCTAACTATGCTTTCTGTCCTCTCAACAAGATCAGTAACTTTGCAACCCGGACTCTCTTTGAACTCCCTCACTTCACACTTACCTCCTCGTACCGTCACCAGGCAGGACGGCTGATGATGCAAAACAGGGCCAGATTTAAATGTCTTCTCCTGGATCCCAAATCTATCCACGGTAAGGCACCACTCTATCTATCCTCCTCTATAAGCCCTTTCTTAATATCTTCTCTGCCTCCTCGACTACCCCTGTGGCTCCTCGCCTTCCTTGTGCTTCCTCTCACTTCAGCTGTTTCTCTCTTTTTGCTCCACTTGCATGAAATTCTCTTCCCCTGGACATCCGAGAAACAGTCCACACGGATTTGTTCAAAACCAAACTAAAAGCCGTCCTCCTCGCCCCTGAGCTACCCTCTCATCTGCCTGTTAGCTAACAGTTTTCCTTTGCCTCTAACCTGCCCCTGTCTCTCACTTGCCCCTGTCTCTATTCTAGCACTTCACCCATCATGGTCACGTCCCGAACACAGCTGGCCGTACCGCCTCCCAACACTTAAAAATGTCCAATGTTGGTTGTCCTTAATCTATGCATGTCCATTTATGCATGGACCCCGGTGACAGTTCCATTTACTCCCCTCCACAAACTGGTTAGAATGTCCCGCAAACTCAATCCATTGTAAGAAGGTCACTGCTTTGTGTCAAATCTGATTTCTTTTCTATTGTACTTTCTTTCGTGATCAAAAGAGCATTGTTCATCCTGTATATAAGTAAATAAATAAACATACTGCAAGGGAAAGACTGCAGAGGCTGCATTTCAAACAGAGTAGCTCTCCTTGCTCTCAGTGACAGACTGACTTCCTTCTACAATTGGAGATCTCGCTCTCTGCAAGATTCCAGGTTTGGGTGGGCCGGTATTTGTGGCCTCGAACCGTGGGACCGCAGATTTAGCACCGAGAACTGCATGGATGCTTGTACTCCCTTCTCCCCAACCCAGTAAAGTACTGACTAAGGGCTTTAATGGGGCTCTGGCTAGCTGGGGCATAGTCTCGGCAGTCTCCACAAACAGTTCCTCAGCTGGGTCTTTGTCTGGGCTCCTGTCTGTCAAACCCTGAAAGGGTTAAGAGGAGATGTTAGGAGCCCATGTTGTATGATCCTCCCCCAGCAGCAATTGCTCTGCCTCCCATCACTCAATGGGTCTTTGAGGTAGACAACCCACTCAGCTGTTTCAGGACTGCTTGGGGACCTACTCCCATTTGTGTTTTTATGTCTTGCACCCAAAGGTGGTCTGCCATAATGGGAGGGGGCACAGTCCACCCGTGTTCTTTATTTGTATGGGGCACTGTGCTGCCTGCCTCTCAGCAGGTGGGCGTCCCCCACTACGCATTTTATGTTTGTTTGTTTTGGAGCACTTTTGGCTCTCCAACAAACTTAGCAACTAGTAATCAGAGGTGGCGGGCCGGCAGAAACCTGGCACTGCCGCCTCCTATTATTCTGCTAACAATGGGACACGCTAACTAACAAGAGAGGAGTCCTTTCCTGTCAATCAGCATGTTTATGTTGCAGAGAGGAGGGGAGGGCCCTCTGGTCTTCTATGGTTGCACGTGCACATGTGGAGGCTGTGAGTAGGTAGGATTAAACATGTTGTGTAGTGTGTGTGTGTGTGTGTGTGTATGTGTGTGTGCCAGCTCCCACACCTACATTTAGTGGCCCCCACACTCCACAGGCCACAACATCTAGGTTTGGGGGCTGTTGGGGTGTGGCATTCCATTTGCTTTACCCTTGATGCACAGTAAAGATACTTTCCTGTGCATCGCAGGTAACGCATGAGGTGATTTCTATCACCTCTACCTCACAGAGCCTTTCCACCACCCCTAGGGGAGTTCCTTAGAACACTGTCCCGCCAGTAGGAGCTGTGGCAGGAGTAGAGGTTGAGAAAAGCAGATACCTGTCACAATGCATTAGAAGAGCGAGTAGGCAACAAACCCCTTCAGTGGGGAGCTATACTGTCTCATTCACACAGGACTTATTTACTAATGTCACATATATTTTTTGATTGATGGTCCACTCCTCAAACCTTCTCCTAGCCCCTTTCTTTTCTTATCAAAACATGCACCATATACAGTATGTCAATTTACAGTACTTCAAATAGATGCCCCACACTTATACGTGCTATAATGTTTCTGACTTGATGCTAAATAATGACCCCTCAAAGAGTGCTCTTACACTCTCCTGTATAGTGTAATTTGTTTTATTATATCATGGCACATTAGGAACGTATTTGCGGACTGGCACTAGCATTGCAAGTCTGCATGTACTTTTGTAATGTGGCATGGGATTTCTTACTTTGCATCAAGGGTAATGCAAACCTGATAAGTTTTATTACGCGGCTAGACTAGGCTACATTAGTGGTGCCAGTCTCCATATATTTTCTTAATGTGGAATGTCATTTTTACTTGGCCTCCAGGATAAGGAAAACGTGATATGTGTTATTACATGGCTAAACTGGCCTACATTAGTGGTGGCAGTCTCCATATACTTTCTTACTGCAGGGATCGAAATTGGGGTTTGTTGACTAGGAGCAAAATCAGCTCCTGGGTATTCCGGCATAACCAGTTAGGCGGGAGCTACCTCTGGGGAACCAGGAGCTAGTATGTCCCTTAAGTGTGTCCTTTATCATCCTTTATATACATCCTCAAACATACATAGTTCGTATCACATAGCTAGGTTTGTTTGGCACCACTTGCCGCAGGAGTCAAAAGTAGCTCCTGGTAGCTGTTGGTTTCAAGCTAACCAGTCTCCCCATGGTTATATCCAGGAGCTAAATAGCTTCCATCTCCTGGGAATTTCGAACCAGTTACTGTGGCATGGCATTTTCTTGCTTGGGATCATGGGTAAAGCAAACAAGATACGTGTCATTAAATAACTAGCCTGACCTACATTGGTGGTGTCAGTGTGCATTTAATTTCTTACTGTGCCATAGAATGTCTTACTTTTTACTTTGCATCAAGGGTAAAGCAAACATGATGAGTGTTTTATGTGGCTAAACATGGATTGCACTGGTGTCCCTGGTATGGCCATATATTCTTTGTGTGTTATGGCATTTTTTCACTTGGCATCAAGAGTACATGCGACTATAAGTGTGAGTACGTGGTACACTGTCTTACATTGATATTGCTAGTCTGGTACTTTCTTTCTGTGGCATGGACTTTTCTACTGACTGGGAGTCCTTACATGGTAATACTGGCATATATTAGTGCAGCCTGCATGGACATGTATGGGCACAGCTAACATTACAATGTTTTATATACTGGCATATTTTGTGGGCAAAGGCATCATAAAACTGTCGGAAAATGGTCCTGTGCACTGTTGGTGACTTGCATCTATTAGTTTTTTCATGTGCTACCATTCAAAACCAATTGCAAACTGTGTGGCTTTTTACCCAATTGCTCACATATAATGCTGTGATATGCACCATTTTAACTCATTATTTAAAAATATGAATCGATTGGAGACCCCCCCCCCCAGGTTATTTGGCCACTTATTGACTGCTCATGACTGTGCTAATCCCTATAGCCATTCCCACCCAGTTCCTGTCTCTCCCTGCCCAAAACACCTCCTTATGGGAACATTTTTGACCTCGCTTTAATCTAGCCTTACCATCAGACATAGCACTGGAATTGCCTGCTAGTGTTTTTTCAAAGCAGTCTGCTGAGAGTTAATGACTTAATTGGAGCTGTAAACATGCTACTGATGTGAACATGTCGTTACCAGGTTTGCCTTCAGCCACTCGATTCATAAGCACTATGCATGTCTTTTACGGAAGTCCTGGTAAAAACAATCATTGGCAAAGCCAACAGATTTGGTTTCTTCATAAGTATTAGGCATTTTCTAGGTACTGCTGCTGGATGCCCAAGTACTCGCAACATTTTGCACCTGCTACCACCAATAGCCAGCTAATACCACTGCAGCAGTGGCTGGCAAATGCCTTTCCCATGCCTACACAAAACACCAAACTGTTGGCATTGCCAGTGCTTCTTTTATCTAGCAGGTGCATTGGGATTGAGATAGCTTGTTGGTCCTTTTCCCATATTGCACAGAGAGACCTACACATAGCAAGTCTTCTTTGTGAAATGTGTATTGATTTTAACATGGAACAACCAGCTGACACGCGCCTCCATGCAGATTCTGCACCAAAAAAGGAAAGGGCTAAAATATTTATGTTTCCTCTGACAAAAAAGGAAAGGGCTAAAATGTTTATATTTCCTCTGATAAAAAAGGAAAGGGCTAAAAGGGTATGTTTCCTCTGACAAAAAGAAACAAGTTTTCTTTAGGAAATGTGTAGATGTGTGTGCAGTCCAAATTGAGAGAAACTCTTTGGACACTGATATAGTACAAAACCTTGCAGAATTTGTAACTCCTATGAGACTAAATTGTCAATTGTTGGATCCAAGGTCATCTAAAGCACATCCTCAGCAGAGAGAAAGGGAGGAGCTCTAGAAATTGTAGATCACTGCGCTTGCCGACAGTGTTTGCTGTTGCGACCTGCATCTGGTGGGCAGTTCCAGAAAAGACGGGGCCCTAACGTCTTATTTGCAAGTTCAAATTGGGTTTAGTGGGGGAACTGCACTCAAACCAAGCTCTGGAGCCTTACGAATCTGGGCTCTTATGATAAATATGAGCCGAGTCTTGGGTAGTGGTTAATTTGTAAGTGCTTTTATTAGCCACTTTTGCCGAATATTCTAGGTTTTTTTTTCAAGGCTGTGGTGATCGTGCAGTGTTGAGGTAAAGTACATCAATGCACCCTTAGCAGATCCCTTGACTTTCAATTGAAACAGTCCATTGAAAAACAATTTGATGTCATCGAAGGAAAGATAAGGTTTGCTCTTAACAATTTCGAATGCTAGTGATTTCTGTTGTACAAAGGCTCGGCATGGAGAATGTAATGAAAATGAGTAGCCAGTAGAGCAGTCTACTGGGCACACAAACCACGGCACAGAAAACATTGTTGATGTAAGATGTAAGGGATCGTTTGAAGGACAGTAAAACTTGGATGTGTGAGATTTATTTTAATTAGTGTTTTGACTCAGTGTCAGATCGACATCTCCCGTATCATACCCCCTAATAATATAGTTCGACCCCACAATCCTAGGCAAACAACAAGCAGTGTGGTCAAAACTTGAATTAATTTGAATAAAGAATTACAGTCAGATACAGACAATAGTGGTCTCCAGCTTCATGCAAGGGAAGTCACTACAATGGTGCACAATGACAAACAACTTTATCTACAAAAACTAATTTGACCTGCCTGCATTAATCTCACTGTTTCCCTCACATAGGCACTCATTTCTACAATCAAATCTGTGTATATTAAGCTCTGAATAATGCTACACATCCCAATTACACTTCTGTTGCTTGTCTGTGTCTGTTAATATCTCTTAAAACCCCTTGACTTCACAAAAGCATCTCTGCACTACGTATAAGGCCACATTTGCAAATGTATCGAAAATACACTTTTTACATTCTCCAATGTCACCCACCATTTACAGAATTAGCAAACTGCGGCAGATTTTACAGATTTTCACATACACGAGGTGCAGGGGATTCCTAACCTGCGTATGCAATTATCAATATGCATATAATACCTTTCATTAGAAAATAAAAAAAAAATGTACAAAATCACAGCTCCTCACCCAACTTGGACGAGTATTCAGACTGCTCTAAATGGTATAAGCAACTCAGCCCTTTCACTTTACACATGAGATCCCCCCCCGTGCAGTCCAGAGTAAGGAGATATGTGGATTTGATATTTTTCACTATTGTCTGTGCTACCTCTCATCCACAATGTTTTTAATAACCTTGGGTCCCACCAGTGGCAAATTATCAATATTGTTCTGTCAGGTTATGAAGCTTCATGACTGCTTCATGGCCCAAACCATTCAGTATGGCAGTAGTAACACAGAGACTCTATTTTAAATTGAGCTTAATTGTACTTTAAAAAAAAAAAACTGTGTTTAAATTGCACAAAAGCGTTGTCAGTTTTATACTGCACACTCAATACAAAAATGCAATGGATTTTATAGAAACTATATTTCACTTTGCGCTTAACTGAAATGAAGAACACAGTGCATTTTGTCCTTACATTGCTCCTGTGTCCCTTTAAAACGAGTGCCCCCTTTTGCTCTTACCCCACCCACACCAGGGAATTATCAATGAAAGTCATATGAGGTCATCTGGATTTACATTGGGGCTTTAGTGTTTACTTTAAATATTGTCTCCCATGTTTGGAAATCAGCCTGAGTCCTCTCAGATGAGAAACCCTCAATAAGCAAGGTCTTCGGGCTGCTCTGTACAGGTTCCCATATGGACTGCCTATTTCCTTGAAATCCCTGATGTCAAGTTCATCCATCCATCTGCCTCTTCCCATATTTTCATTAGCTCCTTTTCTTTTTTTGCACTCTACTTTATAATCAAAATCTCCCTCCACCCCAAGGGTGCTAGGATTCTTCTTATTTTCATTTGCTTGTTCTATCATCATACACTGCTTAATCTTTATTGGATAGTAATGCATCTTTGGCTTTGTGATCAGAAACATTTTGAGGGCCATCCTACACCTCATGCTGTTGATAGCAAATGTGTTTTTATCTTATACGTTTTGACAGGAAAGTGCTAACTTAATAAAAAAAATATTGGGCCTCATTACAACCCTGCCGCCAGGGTCGTTTTATTCCCGGCGCCTGGCAGTGGGGAATTACCGGGGAATTACAGCCCCGGTGGTCCCGGTAATTCCCCATTGCCAGGCGCAGGAAAAATTACTCCCATTCCCATTGGAGTCCTTTAGGACTCAATGGGATGGGGAGGATGGTAGCACCGGCACCATAATTAATGGTGCCGGTGCTACCATCAAGGTCTGCGAGCGGGTGCCGTTCTGGGCTTTGATCATAACCAGATTGGGGTTTACTCATCAAAAGTCCTTCTTGAATTTTGAACATCTTCTGGGATTTCATTAACAATCAAATATCTTCTTTTCCCTGCCAAACCATTCAGGATCTTTTAAGTACTTATAAAATATCCATTTGATGGATTCCTTTTTGTATTTATCCAAGGAGATGTTCCATATCAATGTATTTGCCTTTGGTTGCTCCAGTTTTGGCTTGTTGATTAGCTAAACAGTTCTCTGTTTTATCGGGCCCTTCAACTTTCAAGTGGTCCTTTATTTTCTTCCATCTATCATTTGCATTAGCTTCCGGTGTTTCAGGGGTTTGTTGTTTGCACAAAACATACTTCTGTATTTCCAGATTAATAAATGCTCAACAATTCAATTTCAGACATAGTCTGAATCGGGTGTGATTACTAGTACCTGGAGATGCTCGTTTAAGGCATTAAGAACAGCTTTATATATGACCATCAGTTCCACCACCTGACTACTCCGGGGACCAATTTTATAACCGGCTGTGGGTTTAAGGATATCATTCATCCAGGTGTTCCCAACGCCAGCTACTAATTCCTTCTCATCATTTCCTTTAATAGTGTAAGAACATCCATCCACATAACCTATAGGCATTCCCTGACAGGTGTTCTGATCATACACCTTATGAGGAAAGCTAGATATGCAGCTATATTACTGGTTGTTTTGAGTTCTTCATCCTCGAGACAATTGTCTTGGACACATGTAGATCGGAAAATCCCTGTGCCATAGGGCCCTTTTTATTTTGTCCATATCTGATTTCTACAGGACAACCCTGCATTGAAAGAACCCAGGAAGCAATCCTAGATTTACAGATAGTCCCACTTTGTAGCTGGTCACCCTGCAAATATTGTAGAGGTTGGTGGGTGTCTCCACTATTATATGCTCCCCATGGATCAACAGACAGTAGTTTTACAATGCCCATACCATTGCCAGGAGTGATTTCTCACATTCAATAAATTTGATCTTGTGATAAAGTTTTACTTGCATAAGAGATAACTTTATTAAACTGGTCATGATTCTGGTATAAAATCACAGTTAAACCAGTGTCAGAAAATTCTATCTCCAGGAACAATCCCTTGTTTTCTATGGAATGATCCAAGAATGGAGGTTGGGATAAACTTCTTTTCAGTTGTTTCACTGCCTCTGTCTAAGAGTCCCCCACCCACATGCGACCCCTGCCTTTAAAAGATGGACCAAGCGTTGAGTCATCTCTGCGTAATTCTCTAGGAATGTATGACTGCAGTTAGTCAATTTTAGCAATTCCAAGTGCTGGATTATTAAAAGTACTGTAGATTGGTCAAATGCTCCCACAGTATTGTAATTGTTTATTTATAACGCACTTAATACCCACAGGTTTCTAAGCGCGGACCAGGGGATCGAACCTGTGTTGCTACGCGTCGTCTTGCTTCCAAGGCAATCGCTTTGACCCTGAGCTATCCTCCCAATAATTCCACATTATTGATAATCTGTGAGTGATTTCATGGACACTAGAGGTAACTGGTATTGTCTTAGAAATACTGGTGCCATATTAGGGTTTGTAGGTATGGTTGTGTAATGAAGAGAAGTATGCCCACAATCATAGGTGTCAACATAGAAACCTTTTTGAAATCCAAAAATATCTGTCACATATTGATTTGTGTTCTTCTGTCTCACAAGCATCAGTCATATTGATCTTTTTTCCTCAGCCTGGGAATATTTCTGGAGTGGCTATTTCTGAAGTGTCTTCTAAATCTGTCGAGAGGTCTTTGCCGATGGCGTCTACCTGGGTGATTGATTCCTTAGCATCAAGGTTGTTATTGGTGATTTTGAATACTATCTCACCTTCCAGCATCTCACAATTAACATCCTCCACTCCATAAGGCCACAGGGAGTATACCATAAAATACCCCGTAAATATTTTCTTGTGTGCTACCATCAGAGAATTGTTTAAATCCATGGAAACATGTCTGGAATTGGAATCAACAGCCATTCCAATGGAGGTATCTGGGGATAGAAAAACACTTTGGGGATCATTATTATCAACCAATATTTGGATAGTGTTATCTTTGAGGGCTACTAATTGGGTTAGCTAAAGTAAAAGCCTGTTGCTGAAGAATATTATTTAAATTAATACAAGCTTCTACATTACACAAGGTCTGACTTTTTTATTTTTCTATTTATTGTGATATTGGTCTAAATCAAGTAAACCTTACACACAGTAAAACAAAAAGAACACAATAAATTGCACAGACAGATCCATTTTTAACAATAATAAAAAATGTAACATGCAAACAATCACTTCAATTAATTATCTAAATATATACAGGTAAAACAGAGAAAAACAGTTTCATACAATAGAATATATCAATTTTAAAGTGCTCTGTGACTTGTGGAAGAAATATGTGATCAGGAAATCTAAAACAAGGATTTAAAATCAAATAATTATTTTTAAAAATACCCAATAATAAAACATTAATCACAGACACTCACAGCCTAACGTAGAGCCTTGATTATATTAATTTTGTGTAGACATTTTAATACAGAAATTGTGAGTGGTGTTTCATTCCCATTTGTTAAACGAAACCAAAAATCGTCTTTTACAACCATTCCTTCTGATTCACACAATTCCCCAGTATTAATATTGATACATTGTGTATCTTTGGACACTCAATCATCAGATGCTTCAAGGATTGAGTAACAGCTGGTTTCCCACAGAAGCAAGATCCTTCTAAACCTACGGATTTCTTACATAAAGTCGAAATTTGACCATTTAATCTGAATCTAAAAAATTGAGTTCGCCAGGATATGTTTGGAAATGTAGTCAAGTATCTTGGTAATGAGCCCAATGATTTATCAAATTTGAGAATGTGATTATGTATTTTGTATTGACCCATTTTTTATATTGTGTCATACTAATCCTGCAAAAAGAGCTTTTTCTTTACCCATGCATGGTTGGTGAGTACAATTTCAGCTGACTCTAATAAATTACTTACAATTGCGTCACTCTGTAACATAAAACCGTAGACAAGGCCAACTTTCTAATCCAAAACAATTCTACAAAAATCGCAGAACAACAGGTTTTCAGGCCGTTGTGCAGTGTACAAGGGGGGAGAGGACCGGGTTATGAAACTCGCCATGCATATAATACAGCACAAACGAAAGCTAAATAACCATAGAATACGCATGGAAAGAAACCCCATCTTGTAATTATGTTGGTGGCACAGTCTTGCATGGCCGCGCTACACAGCTCTTAGCTCCATGAAAGGGCTCAACGAGACCCAGATCATTAAGACAGGATGTGTCCATATAACCAGTTCCCATGGAAGCGGCCTCTTGTCCCTCCACTGTTGCAATTACTGTCACTGAGAGGAATGTGCCCTGCAAGGCTGTGAGACAACACTAGGCTCCTCACAGTGCCCATTCATCACAGCCAAGCTGTCAGCAGGCCTCTAACCCCCACCAAGCCTACCTAGAGCCATGGCCCACACCACTGACCTGATCCCAACACCTCTGCATTCTGAGATAGGGAACGACCCCAGTTCAAATCTGTAGCATGGGACGTTGCTCGGGAAACCTACAGGACATAAAAGGTCTAAGTATGAGCGACTGTTTCACCTTGTCCCATAAATACATCCTTTGTAATACAAGGTACAGGGAGGGATACATTATAGATCAATACAAGGGTGGAAGCCTTGGATGCAAGAGGAGCGGTATCAACAAAGCACAGAATGTGTGGGTCAGTGTGACTGTATTTCTTCTCCCTTCCCCTTGGCACCAGTCCCGAACCTCCCAGGTGCATGCCATAGTGATGTAGTAGTAGGCTTAGCATATAATCACTGTTTGTACAATGTAACTCATAAGAGACCTAAGCTTCACTCAGCGGAGAGATGAGCCCTGCTGACCCACGTGGGAACTGACCGACGGTGGAGAAAGCTAGCCAATTGTAGCCTGGCATCCCCTATGAAGCAGGACCATGTATACTGTCTTACCAATGAACTGTGCAGGTTTGCACCCTATATGTGACGCCCTTAGTGAAGAGGGCACTAGCAATAATTCCAGAGCCAGAACATTCTCGAGCAGCAGAGTCCTTTGCTGATATTTTGTATTCTGTACAATTAAACCTTGTTATCCTTGCAAACCATCTCATGGCCTAGAGGGTCGTATTCATTCTGGCATGAGCATAAACAGGGACTTGCCTTGATTTGGTGATACTGGGGACGTGATCCCATTGCCCCCATACCTGCAGAGGTATCCAGGTGGCCTCTCCAGAAGGGCCGTGCCCACCTACAGTGACCAGTCCCAAAATGAGTACCCCGAGTGGCCTTGTGGGAGACGTCTTTGCACAATCCCGCCTGCTCTTTGGAGGGCAGTGTGGCCCAAAAGAGAGGTGTAGGGCGGTTGAGGAACCCCGTGAACTGAGGTCTCCAGGAGAACACGCGCACGTGAGTATGGGCTGCAAGGGATAATGAAGTAGGGGTGAACGTATGGAGCAGTGTGTATAGTGTGAACACGCGGTGACTTGAACAAAGAGTGTAGAGTGCGTTGATTTTTGAGTTTTTGATTATTATTGACTTTTTAAGGATATTAAGGAAACTCCCTTAACCTGTGGGGAAAAATATAAGGATGAATATAGGAGCTCTGCATAATTAGAGATCTTGGGAATAGTCGTGGTTGTTGTTTTAGCTTGTTATTTTAGTTTATTTTGTTGGTGTGTTTTAAAAGTGTAAGGAGGAGGCCCACCTTCTGCCTTCTCTGCTGCCAGGATCTTGCTGCCTGGGCTACGGCAGCCCTGATCTTGCCTACAACATCTCCATAATGGAGCACCCATTTTGCCAGGGTAAGCCCTGCATTTTTGCTGTGCGCATGACGCCTGTGCGTGTTTAACATCTTCATGCCCGAAAATTCGATTCTGCTGCTGGCGGGCTGTTGATACATAAAACAGCAACCTTTTACCATCTTTAGACCAAATTCGTGACATTCCGCATTTTCTGCATTATTCTGCAATTGGACTTCATTGTTTTAGAAAGCCTTCCAAGATAGTCATTTTCCTTTTTTGCAGTGCTAAGGCTCCATTGTCTGGCCTGCTCTCCCTTACCTCATTGGCTGACTGGGCTTTGATAGTCCAATCAGCACAACCGGGAGGCGGGAGCTGGTAACCAACTAAGGGCCACGACAAAGGCCCTGTCTACCCCTGTCCACCATGGTACTCCGCATCGCTGCCCCTCATTAGTGTCTGTGTGCCCCCCATGCCCCTGTGTGTCTGTGTGCTCCCCGTCTCCCCATTGAGTGTCTGTGTGCCCCCTTGCCCTTGCCACTCCCTCTATTTCCCTTCTTGCCTACCTTTTTCCCTCCTCCCCACCCCTTCCCTCCTCCTGTTAAATTCCGTCTCTACCCCAATTGTCATCAGGCATAGTAATCGTAGCCGCCTATCTTTCGCAGCAACACTGCCCTCCCCACCCCACCCCACCCCACCCCAATCTTTTATGTCAACTAGCACTTACTCTTATCATTTGTCTTGTGACCTTTGATAGATGCTTGTCTGCTTCCCCCTTCCTTCCTTGTCTTCTCCACCCACGTCCCCCCAGTACCTGCCTAATTTGTCTTGACCTATTATGATAGTTGCTTGTTTTGTTCCTCTCCTTCGCCCTGACTCCACACCCTCCTCCCCGCCGCCCCCTCCCCTTGTATACTCATGCACTACATCAATTGTCGTCAGGCATAATAATGTTATTGCTGGTTTTGTCTTTTTTTTCCCTTCCCCTCTTCGCCTTAATTGTTCCTTGGACTTGCACCATCGGAAATGTTGCCAGGCTGATTATGATAGTTATTTTTCACATTCTGTATTGTTTCAAGGACTTGTAAGAATGTAACTGTATTTTCCCATGTTCCCTCCCTCCTTGAAGTGCTTTGAAACACATTGTTTATAGGCGCTATGTAAATAAACAATCAATTCATTTCAATTCAGGAGGGGCGAGAGTGGTGTGTGTGAGCGTGTCAGGAAAGCATGAAGTGCGGATGTAAAAAGCTCTGTTAAGGGATAGTGGGGTAGAGGAAGTGAATTGATGATTTTTTGCCCTGTGAAATTTGCTGATGGTGTTAAGGTATATTAGAGACGAAACCGAACTGTACATTTGGTGAACTGATCGAATTACTTATTAACTGTGTTATAGTAGCATAGATGCAGTCCCACAGTCAAGGCACACGAGAGACACGACAATGGGGGTAGAAACGCCCCTAGACCACATATGCAAGGCCCTGCCCCTATATTGTGAGAAGATTAAGAAATATCATAACCAATGGGTGACGGAGAAATGCCTGACCAGACAAGGGCTCTTTTGATAAACATGTATTGGAACATATGCCCACATAACTGACAGCGTAATACAAGGGGAAAACATTGCAGAATAGAAGGGAAGTATTGAACCTATGAAAAAATGTTGAGGACACAGAGGGTGCTAAGGGGGAGGGGGTGACATGCAACAATAGCAAGGAGACAGACAAAGGGGAAAACAAGAAGAAGATAGAGGGGGGAAAAAGTGATATATCCCCTAGTAACTCATCCAGCGGAAGGGTGTACAAATGGAACATATGTATCGGCGGGCACGATGGTAGCTATACAAGGCACAGCCCCACCCCCACCATATTTCTCACGCCCAGAAGTTACTGCCCATACTGGGGTGTGCGGTAGAGACCGAGAAGTAGCACTGGCATCAACATGGACAGAAGTTGCCAGACTAAGGGCAGTATGCATTGCGATCAAAGTAGATACACTGTTGCCGCCTATAGGGGCGCCAGCACAACCAGCAGGAGATGAGTGGAAGTCGGGTGATTTTTTATTCAGAATAGACAGCGCACCCATATGAACTGTTCACATATAGCGGGACAGAGAAACAGATAGTTTGGGGTATAAGAATGTGGGGTCCCAAAGAGTAGACGAAAAATACTGGAGTGACTTCAATGAGACAGAGGACGATGGGGAAGAGGATGCAGAACAAGCACCCATGCCCTCCCTAAGATTAGAAAGTATGTGGGACGGAATACTGAGGGAGAGATTTGGTAGAATAGCGTTAGCAAGGAAAAAGGGAAGTGTGATTAAAGGCGGAAAAGGGAAAATGCAAATGCCGCTGATACACACAGGAGCAGGAAGACCCCATTATGTACCGTGGGCACAAATAGACAAAAATGACCTCCTTAAAGCACTCCCACAACTCACGGTAGGGGCTGGTAAATAGATTTATGTATTTGAAAAGAACACAGCGGGGGTGCCCTTAGCAATTGGGGATATTAAAAGCCTATTAGTGGCTGCAGTTGGGGACCAGGCAGAATCATTGTGGGTCAAAGCGGGGTGCCCCGGAGTAATGCTGAGCAATGATGCCCATGATGGAGCATCTGTTAAAGGTGCCTGTGTTTGCATGTAGGAGTGTCTGCACGAGCACTGACATTACTGTATATAGTTAACCAGCCTTTAATTGTAAGTAGGAGTGTTTGCAGGAAACCTGACTTCTTGTACATAGTTAACCACTTCTGTCCACCACTTTACCCCAACCTGGCATGTGCCCATAGCTACCAGTTTGTTGTGTACATAGTTGCCAGGCTACAAGTTTAGTGACAGAGTACAACTTTAAGCCTGGTGCATAGAGGGCTCTGATTCTGTGGGAAGGCAGTTAAAGGGAGCTTCCCTGGCTGGGGGTCATTATGGATCAAGCATAAACTGATCTGAGGATTAACTATCAATAAATGATAAGTGTTGCAGTTTCCTACCATGTCCATGTCATTCCTTCAATCCTAACACTGTCATTTAACAACAAGATTAGAGCGAGGGTATGGGATGCGTGGCGGCGAACGTTCCCCAATACTCCAGACTTGCAATCAATTATGCAGTGTACAATGGGGGATGATGAAGACGCAGCCCAGTACATTCCCAGGGCACAAGAGATGTGGAGAGCAGAAACGGACAGCGCCTGGGACCAATCAACATCACGTTTTTATTTTATAGTGAAAAGGGGCATACCAGAAGAAGTACAGAAAGCACTTGACAAAATAGCAGGGGTAGAAGCCAAAGGATGGCCTGAACTTCAAAGCCTCATAGTTCGCCATTGTAGTAGAATAAAAGAGCGTGAGAAGAAAACGTTTCAGAGATGACAGGCTGAGAAAGCAAAACTAGTCCAAATTAAACTAGTGAACGTAGCTGCAGTATCGACAGGGCCAATGCCAGAACAGATGGAAGAGGGAGGGTACACCTCTAACATGGTACAGGCAAGAATAGCAGCAGTGTGGGCCGGAGGAGGACAATGACATTGAGGAGGGAACCCACAATTCCCAGGACTCCAGTGGTGGGAGGACAACAGCAAGGACGAGGTGGGTTTCGAGGTTCGGGGGTGGTGAATTTGGGGGTCCAGGAGCAAGAGGAGGGAGCACAGGGCAATGTTGGACATGTGGGAGATGGGGGCAGTCAACAGCAGTACTATGGTCCACACCAAGTGAACCCCCAAGCGATGCCACCCAGAATGACTTCAATACCATATGAAATTCACCAGGCTTACACACAGCTACCACCCCAGATCCCAGGCCCCTGCCCCCCACAACACCCACAGCAGGTAGTTCAGCATTACCAGCCCCGCTCTAACCCACAACAGGCGGAGAATAGGAACGCTTTCGGCAGCGTGGCTAATGGCACCGTAGTCCCATTTCAAGGAGCTACAGTGGTAGGGGGAAATTGCTTTCACTGTACAAGTAGCAATCTATAAAAAGTTAACATTTTCCATTTTAACCAAGAACATAGAGTGAGGATAAACCAAATTCAAACAGGATAATCGAGATTTGAACACAATTTGGGAGTCCAAACCCCTTTTTCGAAATGTTGCTCTCCAGCTTTAAAATAGTTACTTTCCAAATAAATGACACATTTCCAATCCATAGAGGAGTGATGGTATTATTTTTGATACATAAAACTTTGTGAGTGGAACAATAGAAAATCTGCAATACACTTCATTAATCTGCCTCATTTAGGAGACAAATGAAGCTGCTTTTGTGAAAAGCCTGTGCTGGAAGTTGTTTTTGCTAGGGTACGAATCCCCCCTTAAAAGCAAGCATGTGATCTGATTTAAAGGTTCAATCAAGGCACTACCAATTTTCCTAGAAAATGTATACGGCTTCTTAGCGTTAGTATAAAATCTTAGCATTTGCTATTTATTTGCATTGATCACAAGGTCATTGTTCTCTGCATATTGACTAATGGAATTAATGAGACAGTGAAGACCCAATTGCGGATGATCTATAAGATAACGTCATCAGCGTATGCAAGACAAAATATTTAAGTTATTGATATATACAAATTAAAAAGACATGGTGCCAAGACACATCCCTGTCATAATCCTCTATGTATCGACAGTTCTGGGGAAAGGATGCCTTGCTGGTCTAGCCTAACTTGTAAACATGTATCAGAATGTAGGTGGCCTTGTATAGAAAGCAGTGATTTTGAAATAAGCCACTCATCCAACTTCCTCTGTAATAGGCATCCATTTACAGTGTCAAAGGCAAGACAAAAATCAATACAGACAGCGTGTATAGAAGAGGACTTTTCATGCCTTGCTTTTTGTTGGATGATATCTACAATAAAGCCATTTAAGGTTGTACACAACCCTTTCCTTAAGCCTGTTTGAAAAGTCTGCCCTTTTCCAATCTTTACTGTCAATTTGCAGTGTGACGTGTTTTCTGGAAAAGTGAATTCTTCTTTAATTTGAACTTCAGCAGCATAAGGAAGCAATTGAGCTGACCGAAATGCCTTTTCTAAATCATTGCAGTACATCAGGGTTCCCCCGATTCTGAACCAGAATGTGTAATTAATAAAATCCAAATTATTTGCGAATCAATGTAGAGTGTAATTGCCAATTTAAAAATCTCTCCTGACCCAACAATTATGATTTACGTTTTCATTTCAAATTTGGATCTATTGCATGCACATGCTGGTAATCATATGTTTGAGTCCATTATATCAAATCCACATTCATTCCCACTGATCTATCAGATTAAATGTGGAAATGTTCTTGTCCTTCCATAATTTACTCAGCAATCTTTTGCTGATGAAACTTTTTTCTTGAGTTAAGCAAACTTTGGAGAGCACAGCTTCCTTAATTTCACTAAATTGGATATGGAAAAATATGAGTTCTCCTCTTCTATTTAGTGCAGCAAAACTGCTGATTCTGTTTACTGAGTTATCCTTCGGTTGATCTTGATCCTCACGTAGGTCTGCAGCAGATAAAACCTCTAGGTATTTACCTCCAAAGTGGAAAACTGCTCTTTGTTTAGAAGAAGATGTATTCTCAACGGTTCTGTGGGAGTCTTTTCACTTTCATCTTGTTCTTTCACAGATGCAATAGCGATGTCTGAGACTTGAGTGTTCTGGAAGCGAATCTCCAATTCAGTCAGAATGTTTTTCAATTAAATGGCAGGTGCTATTCAAAATGACATAATTGGCATTTCTCTTTAGTTTGATTGGGCAGAGAGTTTTTCTCTAGAGGACCTGGTTCACGCAATCTATCAGAGCTGACAGTCTCCAAAATAAAAGTAAATCATTTCCCAATAAAATAGCTGTGCTCTGAGGAGTTGGGTGAGTCTATGTCGCCCCACTTTGATTTCTATTTCAATATCCCCATCTGCTGTGGTATGCTTCCCATTGAAATTGTGAAATGTCCCCAATTTGAGGTTTGAAGCTAATACAGGGACTTTGCCCCCTTCCTTGGATCATAGTTTCAAGCTTCTCCAGATAGCAATGTAGCCTGAGACCCTGTATATATGGCAGCCAATAAGTCAAACTATCCTTGAATCTGGCTAGGTGCGAAAAACCTTTCATCTTTCATCTCCAATTTACAGAGAAAGTGTGAGCTAGTGGACAATTGCAACTGCATTTTGTTGATATTGGGGATTTCGTGAGCTTGACCTTGGGTATCCACCTCATGGACATCCTGCTCTGGGCCTAATTCCTGTGGGTTGGCCAAGGGGTCTGTAGGAATAAAAACTCATCTAGAAATCAAGATTTGGACAGGGACATCATCCCTTTCTATGGATTCCAGGTCACTGCGGCTGCTTGGATTGTGATGCCTAGAGAGAGGAAGGAGGAGTTGTTCTGTTGAAATTGACAGTTTTAATTGTTCTTGTGATTTGTGTCTGGGGGTTTCTTCGTTACTCTCTTTCTTTTCATTCATGTTCTTTGTCGGAGTTCTTTGAACTCAGATTCTCTGCTCCTTTGGAGGAAACATTGCCTCTGGGAAGGAAGAAACGATCGGTTCTATGTCCACAGAATTCTCTTCTGTCTCAAATGTAATAGTCTTATTCTTTTCACTAAACTTTACCTTTTTATTTTTCTCTGGTCTTACTTCAAGGAATCAAGAGGGTTCACCATCAGCCTTTGCACCTTTTTCAGCAAACTGAGCTGTACTTTTACTGGAGGTAAAGGAAGCATCCGATATAGAATATACAGGTTAGCAAGCATAAAAAACAGGACCCTTTATTATATAGAGTAGTTCAGCATAATCAGTCGGTCTCTTCTGTATACATTGCTTATTTGAATAGGACTTGGGGCATCAGGTTTCAGATTCTGTCTCGAGAAATTGTTGTTTGTTAAGCTAAAATGTTTCATTAAATTAAAGACTCTGCTTTATTCTATTGAAAATGCTTAATAGGCTTTCTGTTACCCTCACCTGATATCCCCAAGGACGTCTGGAAGGCTCTGAGATCTGGAACCCTGGATGCGTAGTTGACCAGTGCTGAATAATGAATCTGAGTTATTTGTAGGGTGAGCTATCCGTCCTGCGTTTCTTGTGCAGGGGCGCTTGATGTATGTTGGTGAGCTGCCCGAGTTGCTTTAATGGTGCAGTACACCTTCCTTGGGCCCAGGCCTGCTTTGACCCTGAATCTGCTGGTAGGCAGCTATGTTTGTTAATTGTAAGCCTTTGCTCTGTTTATGGTGGGAATTCGTTAATGTCTTTAGCTCCTTCTTTTCAGGTGCAAAGGTCTTGATGCTGGTGTGCCAGATGGAGAGGCACGTTTCTAGGTAAGAGAAAGCACGAAGCGCAGCGGCTTTATTGTCTTTTAAAGCTAACCTGTGTTTTCTTCTTCTCCTCACAGGCCGCTGTGGTGCTGCGAGTGGATGAGAGCGTGATGAAAAACAGGCCCCCGGAATCCGTTAAGGTAAGTACAGCGCTGTGCGGTTGTTTAATATTGAAAGCGAACCTGAATATGTCTCTTTTCCTTTGCAGCGGTTTTGTGGTGCTCCGGATGGAAGCGTGGCGTAGCGCGATGGAATTCAGGTAAGACTGATGGAATTCGATGTTTTGGAAGCGCACATTCTAATATTGTTTTTCGTTTTCTCGTTCTTGCAGGTCGCAATGTTCGAACAGCAGCTGTGGTAGCGGTTCGCCGAAAGTCCTTAAGCTAGTACTCACATGTGAGTGATGTTTCTTCATCTCTCGGTTTCCACAGATTGCATCCCAGTTGAGATGCTGAGTGCTGGATGGTGTTTTCTTAGGTAAGACAGAATAATCTTGTTCTTGTTCTTGCAGGATAACAGGAAGATGCTGAAGACCAGGAGCTGGACACGGTGAGCGTCACGCTACTGGTTGCAGAATAACACGAAGCATGTTCTGCAGTCAGGGTGTGGTTTATATAGCCCAGGTAAAGTAGTACTAGAGAAAGTAGTTCCAGGCCTGCCACACCCAAACCACTAGACCGCATGGCTTGCTTCTTAGAACTAGACTGTGTGGGTGCTTCCATGTTGGATTTAAAGGCCCATGTACATAAATGGGACCTAGTTTGAACAGCCCTTCCTTCCTACACATGAGCCTGGTGCCTAAAGCCAGGACTGGCTCCAGGAGCCCATTTGAAGTGGTTTTAAGGCCCTCAGGATTCTGGTGGGAGCCTGCTTGTGGCACAACTTGTGCCCCCTCACAGTGGTCATGACACTTTCCTACACTCCTGCCAAGGTTGCCAAATTTGCTATTGGTACCAAAGTTGCATGCCCAAAGGCCTACATACACCAGCTCACTTTATGCATATGTTTTGGTGTTGTACATATATCTCCTCCTTTTGGTCTGAAGTAGTGGACACTCTTGCTGAGAATACTGGTATACCTCCCTCACTTGTACCCATCAAGTACCTATTAGGTGGCATAGGTAAAGTTTCACTTGTTAATCGCAGGTTAGTCAATTTTGGTTGTTTGATCGCTAGTAAATGTGTGCTTAAAACATGGAAATCTACCAAGTCATGCGGAGTGGATTCGAGGACTGCCTAAAGTTAATAGCCGAGAGGAACTTTACATCAGTATGGTCCCGGTCGGCCAAAGGCCTAATGACATATAGGATGGTTTTCATATTTACTTGCAGAACAGTACAGGATCTTAAATGTTCCTGTAATATTGATGTGAGCATGTTTCACATGAATAGAGGTCTAAGCAGCTTCCTCTTCTAAAGGTTTCTTTTTTTTCTGGTCTTTGTTCTACAGACATGTCACACAGTAATTTCTTTATTATTGCCAACAATTAAAGTTTGACAATTTACATTTAAAAAAAGCTTCCTCTAAGGCTTGGCATATTTTTCTGTCATCTCCCCACTTTCCTTTTCTCCTTGTATATTTTGAACTAGGAGAATGTCATTGTACACCCTGACCTGTCTATTGATTCTGGCTTAGATTTCTATGAGCATTAGAATCTGGATTTGCCTTTTGGGAGCTCATGAGTTGGCCAATGCTCTCTGTCAATTGCTTGCCCTGTTACTGAAGTTGTTGGAATCTTTCTGCACTTTTCAAACTATAGGGTGGTCTTTGGCATAGCTCTGTCCTTTAGAATATTATCTGTCTTTCCTAGGAGAGTAGTTTTGGTAGTTTGGGGATCTAGTGTTGTATGTATTGTTTGATCTCCAATCATCCTTGTATTGGCACCTGTTATCCTGGAACTGAGGAGGATGAGGGTAACTTTCTTGGTAATTGGTTCTGGGAGGAAGGGATTGGCTTCTTTCCTAGGGAACATTTTGATTCAAGTTTCGCTGGGAACCCACTCTTGGGTCCTGAGTATTTCTCTCAGAAGGAGGAAGAAATGTATAGCACAAGATATGCCTAGAAGCTAAATACTGAGGACAAATGCAAGTCTCTGGTTTTGTGAGATCAGTATGCCAGGAGGAAGACTAGTCAGCTGGCTTTGAAGAAAAGGTCTTCTCTGTCTGTTAGGATTCTTAATAGCAGAGGAATAGGTCTTTGACCATCTGTCTCTAAGTCCAACTGGGACATACTTTTGACCTCAGCTACCTTAATGGAGGATGCGGCAGGCGTTTGTTTGGAGTTCTTTTCTTTATTTTTGGGAGTTGTTGGGTTCTGTACTTCAAAGACCCTTGTAGCCTGTGTTATTATCCACTCAAGAAATGTAGTTTTGAAATCTCCAATTTCGGTATCGTCACGTCGAGAAATGGGGGTGCGCTGGAGTTCTTGAGCAAGCTCCTTAGGAGATTGATCTTCACCGCACAGTGAATTATAGGCTGCCTTGAGGGCTTCTTGGAGATTTCTGTGAATTGAAAATATTAAAAAATTGCCCCCTTGTAAGAGGACTGTTCCGGATTGACTGTATGTGACAAGGTCAATACCCTGCCCTTGTCAAGAAAAGGAGAGGGAGTCCTGCCACATTACAGCTCATTGCCAGCCCTAGCCCTGATGGAAAAAGGCTGCTGTGGAGAGTTGAACCCTTACCATTTCCCTTTGTGCCTACCCACAATATACATTTGTCTCAGGCCATACCTCTTTGCCAAGCAACTCGCCAGTCTCTTTCTATTATTTGTGGGGACGGTGAAGCAGCAGAGTACCAAACCTCAACTGATGTCCCATGTCTATGTCACAATAACAGAGAGTGAGTTAACCATGAACAGAAGAAACCCTTCTGGACGCCGTAAATCTTGCATCACGTGGTGGCAGCAAGGAGAGACTGAGAAAGAGAGGGTGTTGACAAACCTACATGAACACATGCCAATAAGCAGGCTTGCTTTGGCACCCATGCGGGCATGCCGCCAGAGACTTGTGTTCAATCCTCGGCTACCAGGAATATGACAGAGGGGCCATACACCCCGAAGGACTTTACTTACTGGGGAGAGCGACTGCCATGGATCCCCTGACAGAGACTAGAACAGTGAACTGGCAGACCGACCATGGTTAACCCACAGTAGCACAGTCTAGAGAGAGTGGGTGGGGCTTAGTACCATTCTAAAGATTTTCTTCTGCACATACATGCCCCGGGAGGGAAAGAGGAAAGAAGATTGGCTAGGGAAAGCTAAATAATAGCTGGATGAGGGGAAGTATAAAGGAGGAGACAGGAAGTTGTGGGTTGTAAGGGTGAGATAAGAGTAGGAAAATGAGTCATACCAAGATGCCAGCAGAGGAAGGAGGAGGCAGTGGACTGTGGAGACTGTGAGGATGCTTGTTTGTGTGGTGAATGTGTAGAAAGTCGAGTGTAGAGAGTGTATGATAACAGGGTGAAAGGAGAGCGTTTGAATATGAGTAGTGGTTTGAGGGAGAAGTAGAGTTGAAGAGGGAGAAATAGAGGTGAGGAGGGAGGAATAAAGTGGAGGAAGGAGCAGTTAAGTGGAGGAGGGAGCAGTGGATTAGAGAAGGGAGAAGTAGAGTGGAAGAGGTAGGAGAGGTAACATCAAAGGGTGGAGGTGATTACTAGGAGGTGTGACACATTGGAAGGACAGAGAATTGGTGGAAGAAATAAGAAGAGGAAAGGAAAGCATGGCCGTGAGTGAACAAGGCTTAATCCAACTGAGCAAGTTCAAGGCGCATACCTAATTCTCTCAAAACGCTAACAACTGGATAGAGTAGGGATAGATAGGAAGTCTCTAAGGAAGTTTAGCGAGCCCGCGTCATAGGTAGTCATCTGTGGCCTAAGACAGAAAACAGGCAGTAGGGGTTACCGGTCAATAGTACTAACCTGGGTTTATGGAGGCATGGGCTAGGGAGGGAATCCCACGGGAGCTGAATGAGAGAGGGGCAGCCCTAGGGCCCACACACCTTAAATAAAAACCCTTTGACCTTCTTTAAGTCTCATGATTTATTTCTGTGCCACCTGTGACACTTTTTGGTATATTCTGTAAAACTGTGCAACTCACATACATTTTCAGCCAGTATATTCTCCGTCATTTGAAGGTAAAAAAGAGATGTGCCAAAAAGTTCACAAACATTTTTTTCTCATCACTAACTGTAGAGGTTGGGTATCATATTTGTAAGGCATCATCTAGCAGACCTTGTGAGGCCGAAATAGCTCCATCTATATTTTGCACCAT
This sequence comes from Ambystoma mexicanum, assembly GCF_040938575.1. NCBI lineage: Eukaryota > Metazoa > Chordata > Amphibia > Caudata > Ambystomatidae > Ambystoma > Ambystoma mexicanum. Next base: position 820,600,778 of record NC_090933.1, on the reverse strand, counting down.
TTCTTTTATTGCGTATTTCCATTTTTCAATATCTTGAATCAGCCATTTGCCATGCAGGACATATCTGGTTAAGGCATGGTCAATAGCCCAAATCAGCCCTGACATCATGGCTGGATTGTATATCTGATTGCAAATCTAATTATTAAATATATTTGGTTTACCAACCTCTCATCACCTAAACAATCCATTTGAATTATTTTTCTCTATTTCACAATCCACTATTTTTCACTTACAATTCCACAACCAATTCACCACCATTGCCTGTATACTCTATGAGACCATACAACAGGTACACCTTATCCCATGCACTAATGCATCGTGAAACGCACACGTAAACTTGTGGAAATGTGGGTGTTACTCAATGCATGAGTGCATGGACATCAGTGATGTCATCAACCTAACATTACTGCAACAAATCCCTATTTTCTGTGAAGGATATTTTGATTAGTGTTTTGATTCAGTGTCAGGTGGACATCTCTAATATAATACAGTCTCGCCCAGCAATCCTTGGCAAAAAAAACAGGCAGTGTGGCTAAAACTAATTTATTTAAACGAGTTCAAGTCAAATCCAGAGAAAGGTGATCTACATCTTTATGCCAGAGAAGTCACCACAATGTTGCACAATCACAAACTACTTGTCTACAAAATGTTAATATCTCTCAAAAACCCTTGAATTCACAAAAGCATATCTACTCTACAAATAAAGTCACATACAAATGCATCAAAAAGAAACTTTTTAATTTCCCCAATAGCAACCACCATTTACAGAACCAGAAAACTGCTGCAGATTACACAGCTTCTCACATAAATGTGGTGCAGGCACTTCCTAACATGTGTATGTAATTTTCAATATGCATATAATAACTGTATGCTCAGTTAAATGCTGGTCTCTCTTCATTAATTTGTTCCATGTAATAATTAAATGTCACATTGTATTGACAGAGGTTTTAATTTGCGCCTGATGAAGGGATATCAATCCCAAAACAAGGGGTGCATTCAGAACATAAAAGAAGTTTTAACCTATCATCAAGTGGAGTTTGGAAATGTTTCCTCTTGGAACTTTTCTTTGATTCATCATTGTTTGAATTTATAATTGTTATGAACTGACTTGACTGATTTATTTACCAGTACAAAGGTGTGCAGCGGGCGTGTGCTCAACCAATAGCACTACCCCTGGGTCCCAAGTAATGTCCAGGTTCGGTACTTCCCCATATATCATAAGACAGCCCTCCGCCTTCTCAGAATGTTACCAGAGCTGGGCATGACAATCAAACCTGAGCTAAGGAGCCTACACAATTTCTCCAGCAATGCTGGGAGATGCTGGCATTCCTCTTAAGTAGTTTTGTCAGATCTAAGTATTATCTGTGTGTATGTAGATGAGCAGTTCACCCTGGACTAGATGGACTACCATTATTCAACTGCATAGGGTGTCCCCAGTCTTGCTTGCATCGCAACTGGTGTTCAGACATTGAGAATGGCTCTGCTTCTTCTAGAATTCTGTACAGATGGGAGAAGAGGCACCTTGCTCCCTGGAAACTCTAAAAACTTAATCTTAAAACATGGCTCCAATCTAATTGCCCCCCTAGTAGCACCCATCTGCACCTCCTTCTGCATTACCCAATGTCTAAGTTGGAAACATTCCTCTCTGTTAATTATCTATAGGTCCAACGTCTTCTTTACATTCTGGGATCGATTTGATGTTATTTTAAAAAAGATCCCTCAATCAGATACAACCTCCCTCCCGCACTTGGCAAATAAAGTTCTGAAAGGCACAGAGGAGTAATGCGATCCTTCCTAGTCATCTGCCAATCCCACACCTCCAAAACAGAACACATAACTGGATGAACATAAATCAAAGGGAACCTATGCAGTTTAGGGAGCCAGATCGGTTTCTAAAGATTCTTTCCTGCCACTACACTGTCCATCACCCACCATTGCTTGATTGAAGAACTTTTCATTCAATTTCCAACTATCTGCAATTGAGAGGCCACATAATATTTGACAAGAGTGGGACAACTAAAGCCTCCTCTGGCACTACTAATATTGGCTTGACTGTCGGAAGCGGCTGTGAGGGGAGGCGCAGTGCAGCTTGACGGGTTTCCTGCTTCTACATTGATTCATTGACACGCTGGCACGCCGCTGGGTTCCTGCAGGGTTCCTTCCTCTTAATTGTGGTAAGGCCCACCGAGAGAAGCGGCGAGAAGTTGTGAGAAAGTCCAGAGACAGTACGGGTCTCAGAGCCGTGCGTTGACATGGCGGAAAGAGACAGCAGAGTGGTAGCAGTGTGAATTACGGTGCCTGGCTCCTTGAGAGTCGAGACCGTGTGCTTGATGTACACAGGCAGCTTGTGAGGCAGAGACCAAGATGCCTGGGACAGTGCAGAGGCACAGTGAAGTGACATTTGTTCACTGGCGCTCCAGCTCGTAGAGGCGGCAGTAGCTGAAGCAGGGGAAACAGGGGCACCCTCAAGCACATGGGTGAGGAAGTCTCGCCTGTTTCAACCCTGTTTTAAGCACTACATTAGTAGCTGGTATCTCTGCCTTCCACCTGGCACTTGCGTGTGGTTATAGAAAAACTGACCAATATATTACTGTTTAGTTGTTTGTGGTATTGTGTGGCTAGGATTGCTCAGGATTGCCTTCATTTACAATTGGAGGAAGCTGGCAGTGGGAGTGGGTGGCAGGCTTCTTTCATTGCAATCGCGTAGGTGCCAATGCAATAGTGAGCAGCCACGAGAAATAATTGCTTTGGCTGATATGGGGATTGCCTGAATATCACAGTGTCAGTGGTGATGTTTTAGATAGCGAGGCTCTTATTTCCCACAATTTCGGCAATGACTGTTGGGCTATTGTGCTCTTTGGACTGCCTTGCGCATTTACCCAATTATCTGCAAGCTTAAATGTGACAAGCTACAAGGATGAACAGTAAGGTCCCCACCTTTTTTCAGGCTGTGCTCTACACTGACGTGGATAGGACCACAATGGAGGATGTTGGGGCGCAGAAAGAAACCAACATACTGGAATGCACCAGGTCCTCACCTATTGATAATAACTTGCTTCAAAATCTCTGCTACTCTGTACAAAACGGCATACTTAATGCAGTTGTGATTGAGAATAATAACCCATCGGCTACATTGACACAGGAACCAATTGAGGTTGGTGTTGCACTCACTAAGGATGGAAGAACTCCTCACTATCCCTACCCTGACAAGGATTTCTCTGCCTAAAATAAACTAAAGGAAACACTCTAACAAAGGATAGCTGACCCTCACACTTAAACATACAACAAATAAACAAGGCAATTAAAAACAACAATGATCGAGTTCACAAAGCAAGCAAAGTCTCTCTTCAGAACATGAGTGAACTCCCCTTCCCCAGGTTTTAACCCGATTCTGCTTCACAGTTCAAAAGAAGAACCCAAGGAACTCCTGATTCACAACCAAGTTCCAATATAGTCTGATGTAAAGTCAACTTGTCAACAGAAAGTTCTAACACATGGATTATAATATCCTTCTTCTTCCTTGAACAGGTTTTCAGTCTTTCAATAACAGCAATGTTTCTATTGCTCAGGATGATGTGCTACTTTAACACTTTCAGGAAATATAGCTTTCATACAACAGTCTCGCTTGGCCTCCTTCTAGTATTACTAAAACTTACAATGTCTCTGTCAGCACCACCTTCCAGCCCTCCTCCAGCATCCACTTGCCTGCCTCCTTGCCAGACCTACAATCTGTTTTTGTATTCAATGCCAACTGACTAGAGTTACAACAGCTTTACAGCATTTAACAAAGGACAACTTCAAGACTTTCAACACCTTTTCAGGGCAGACAAGATTCACATTCATGCTCTTCAACACTTTTCTGTAAATGATGTTCCTTTCCTTCTGGACACTTATCCACAGAAGGACAGTCTTTTCGCCACTCTTGTTTATCCACTTGACAAACAACCAAAGACTGACAGGGATAGGGTCTCCTTCTACCTCTCCTCTGGTTTTGACAAAGCGTGGGACTCCCATCTTGTACCAGATATTGCATATAACGTGGGCACTTAGTTCCAGAGTTTATATCTCTTGCATTAGCCCCCTTGTGCTGTTTGCAATATTGGCCAGATATCGTTTGCCTTATTTCTAGCCTCTCTTGGCTTGGACAATGCTTACTGACGTCAACTCTCAATAAGGTCCCCCCCCACAGTTGGTTGGGTTTTCCACAAACTTCCACTTTGAATATTACAGTCAATCGTTTTTTTTAATATTAAGTCTTTGCTGCTTTTCCTTAGCTAGATATGCAAAAGTATCTTGGAAACCATTTTCATAATACAAGTGCTGCCTCTGTTGTTTTACAATTGTTCGGTATTCAAAATCAGCGTATTATTATTTGCATTCACACGCGAGTGCTGCTTTGCACTCGTTCTGCTACTACGCAAGTGTCTCTCACTCGCACAACTGCTTCCAGCCTCTGAGCGGGGGCAGATTGCTACGGGGTCACTCAATGTCTCGACGTGCTCCTCTGTTCACCTCGCATTCCACAGGACTTCTGCTGCTCTGGCTCTTCAAGACACAGCAAACATCCTCTGTAAGTCTGCCTTCATTCACGCCTCTACCAATTGGAGCGCCTCTTGCTCCAGAGAGCTACCAGAGACGACCTCGATGCTCACAGGTGCATGCTAGCCACCTGAAACAGTCTCCCTCCTGCTTCCTGCTGCAGAGCCTTTGCAGAAGAGGTCACAAGTGAGAACGCCTTCCTTCTGCATGCTTCCTGCTGTGTGACCTCTGAACCTCGGTTTTCTGGAGATATGAACCCTCTCAGGAACAGCAGCCGAAATCAGCCTTGCAGTGGTCCTGGCGCTCTCTCGTTCCTGCAGCTTCTGTTTGGGCTGCCAACTCGAACAATGTGCCTTCTGCTTCTGACTGCCTCTGCTCTTCGCCAGTTGAGTCAACTCCTTCTCTATGGCCTGCACCTGAAGAGGCTTTTTAAGCCTCCCAGTCTCCCTCAGGTGTGGGTCATCTGCACTAATGAATTGACCACTCCTGCAACATTGTGCCTTTTCAGCCCTCTTCCTCATCCTGGTACTTAGGGAATTCTGGAACTTGACTCTTACATCTGTTGTTTGTTCCTTATGACATTCTTTGAAGGAACTTTATAAGAATTAGTCAGTATCCCTGATTGTACAGAAAGGGGCAATTATTTTACGCTGGTGTTATTCCCAACTTTCTTTTCACTGCCTGCTTGGGTATAAGGGAGGTTCTTAACTTTATATGTCTTCCAGACTTTAGAAGAATCTTGATATCTCTCCAAGTTCAGGGGTGTAGGAGTGAATTCACCCCTATGTGTATAGATATCTTGTGGGCCAACCAGAAGTTTGTTACAACAAGCCATTACAGACTTTGGCATTGCTGGACTATCCTCCCTAGAGGCAGATGAATACCATGTCTTATCCCATGGATTCCTCTCACTCCCCTGCGCACTTTCTCCTCTCAGGTGATCCTCCCACAGAACACCACCCCCAAGGTCAGGATCAGGAAGCATCTGCATTTCCCTGGCCAACTGGGAGGAGACTTTAGGCAGGGAATTAGTGAGGGGTCTGTAGGATTCATCACACTCCACATGACCGATTTTCAAATCATTGCATTAATCCAGTAGATGAACTGTAGAAGTTTGCAGGGCTAGCATGTCTCCTGACAGATTAGGGATCGCGAAGGAAATGTATGTGATAGATTTTTTATTCATTGCTACTCTTTCTCCTAGTGACTGAATCTCCAGGTGTACATTCTCCAGGGATTTCTTCATTTCCTCCTTAAGAGACTGGTTGTCCGGAGTTAAACTATCTTTATGGTTCCCCATGCAGGCTGCCAGATCTTCTTTTGTAAATACTACAGTAGACCCTCCCATTGTCTTCTCCCCAAGCCTCTCATCGCATCACTCCTTAGACATAGATGGGTCTTGTTCTTGTAGTCCCCTTCTTCCAAAGGGAGAATGAAGCTGTCGGGAGCGCTTCTTGGTTTCTGTTTCTGCTTCTCTAGCATAAATATGTTGTTACTTTACTCTGTGTGGACCCCATTCAAGGAGACTCATTTAGCACTTCAGTGATGTTCTCTTAAGTCTCAAAACATTTGCTTACTAATTCCAAGCAATGCCCTTCTGCTGGTTGTCACTGGAATTCACATCTTATTAATTAATAGGGATCTGAATAGGATAAAGGGCCTCTTTTTCTCCCGCACCTCTCTGGTCAATGTAACCCGCTGCCAATCATGTCATCACCGAGTAGCCACGTACATTCACTCTTCTCACTCAATCTTTTTTAGGTGCTTTGGGAGACACATTCTTCAGATTACAGTGACCAGAGTTGAGAAGTTCAGCAGCTCCCAATGTCCGCTACCTTCCCTCCTCAGATCAGCTTTGCCGCCATCACAATACTAAGAGGCCTTCATTCACCTCCTTCTCTGACATGTGTGCGAATATTTTCTGAGGTTCAATCACTCTGCAGTGTTTGGGCATATCTCTGCTTCTCCACTAGCACTCTCACCCGTCACTGAGAGCTCACAGGAGGCAAATTCTTCACCCCTGGAAAGAGAGTCTCTCTCTTTTCACCAGGTTCAGAAACTCAGAAGTATGCCTGTACAGTTATGGGCAGTACTCTGCGTCAGCTGCTCCCATTATCTCTGCAGATTACAGGCTCCAGTTTTACTTCAGGGTTTAAGAGATGTTCTCGCCTTCATTCTTTGCTAATGCTGTGTTGTGGGCTTCTTCCCCAACACTTCCGATACAGAGGAAAGCTTTGTATGGGGCAATTACATACATTTCTTCCTCGTGCAGGATGGGATCTCAGCAGGTTCTGCCCTACCAAGCCGCTATCTTGACTCCACCACCCTGATAATTGTTTGTTCTTACTTCGGTAATGCATGGCAGGGTGACAATTCTGTGTGACAAGTCCTCTGCATATTTTCCAATGTTTATGTGAAAACAACTGATGAGCATGTCTGGATCTGTAAACTTCCACCCAGCCCCGGTTAGCAACCACATCGGTTGCATTTTTAAGGGCTTGTATACAAATGAGGAACACCATGGAAGAAAGCAAACCGGTCAACCCTGGTTGTAACTTAAAAAGACTTCACACAACGACCGGGTGCTTATATTAGATCACACGTCAGAGTAACTTGCATAGAGCAAGTCTAGAGGGGCAAAAGAAAATGAAATTGACCCTCTAAAATATAGAAAAAATATAGTACATTTTATTCAGAAAATTCATAGGGCCTCATTATGACCCAGGCGCTAAGTGTTTAACGGCGCCGTAAAAGGCTGCGTCGCCGTTAAACACTTAGCGCCTAATTACGAGGTCCCTTTGCGGGACCAGACCTTAACGGCTGGTTTTACGTTAAAGTAGGGTGCCGCAAAGGGACCTTGGTGCTAAGTACGGTGCCGCAATTTGCGGCACCGTACTTAGCGCCTTCCCCATTGAGCCCTATGGGTCAAAAATGGGAATGGGGAAGGGCCCAGGGTGAATGGAGAATTAACGCCCCGCCAATCTTGCAATGGGGCGGTAATTCCGCCATTCACCATGGCGGACCCCGGCATGGACCATGGTGCTAGCACCAAGGTCCCTTTGTGGCACCCTACTTTAACGGCTGGTAAAACCAGCCGTTAAGGTTGCCATGATCCACCTTCTTCCCCTACCCAGCCACTCCCCTACTGATCACACCATATTCCTTTCAGTGGAAGGTGCCCAGACTATGGGGCCGTTTCATGGAACAAATCAGCGCCGAAATTAGTGGCGCAAGCTGGCGCAAGCGTCCGATTCATGGAAGGCCCTACGTGTATTTTTCCCGGGATGTGCGCCAAATCCGCGGGTTGCGCACACAGGCGCACACGTCACTGCGACATCCCGAATGCCATGCGCAAAGCGAAAGCGCACAACGTGTAGCGCACACATCAAAAAGGGGGCGGCACATGCGGAATGGGGAACAATGCGTGAAAATGAGGGCGTAACTGGGGAAGTGCTGCTGGGAAATACACAGAACGCCCACACGCACGCGAACAACGAGTATTCATGGAATGAAATACGGGAAACCTGCGCACGCCAAAAGACACGCACAGGCGTAAACATGTCTGCCACACGAAGGCAGGTGGAAGCGTCCCCGCGCAGTATAAAAGTGCGTGCAAACAACAAACGCGCATATGCAGCTACGATGAATGTCCCATTTCTCTCGGCACTGATCGTGGGACACCGCAGGAGGAGCAGAATAGCCAGGCCCTGCATTTTTTTGCCCAGGGCCAGCCTTTTTGGGATGCCTGATGACAAGGTCTATGGCAGGTAAAGGTTTCCACCTCGTATCATCCTAGACCTGGTCACTGAGTGGGAGATGACCTCACACTCACATCACCCACCTTGTGCTCCTAAGCACTGAGCCCTTTGGAAAAGGTGCTCAATGTCCTGCATTTTTTGGCCACTGGGTAATTTCAGCGGACAACTGCCATAGTTGGGGGTGTCTTACAGCCCACGCAGTCACGCTGCCTACACCAGGTGTTGGCAATCATGACTGCACGCCCCTCAGTCTGCAGGCACATATACATGCCCAGAACAACCGCAGAAAGGCAGGCCGTGGTCCAGGACTTTTACAGGGTGGCACACTTCCCCAAAGTGCTCGCTGCCATAGATTGCACCCATGTGGCCCTACGTCCACCTAGGGCCACTGATCACATCTACCGCAACCACAAGCACTGGCATTCCATCAATGTACAGGTTGTATGCGATGCCCATGGAATCATCACCTCTGTCTATGCAAACTATCCTGGGTCTACCCATGACATTTTCATATACAGAATGTCCCCCCTGAGCGGGGACCTGGAAGCTGGGAAGCATGGCGACACATGGCTCATTGGTGAGTACAAATGTCTGTGCACATACATGCATGTCACACACAGACAAATACACAAACCCAACTAATGACAACCATCCTCAACTCCCCAGGGGACAGTGCCTACCCTCTGAGCAACCACATGATGATGCCAATACGAAACCCCACCACACCACCCCAGGTAAGATACAATGTGCCCATATTGCAACCAGGGGCATAGAGGAGTGCACATTCGGAGTGCTCAAGTCACGCTTCCGCTCCCTTGACCACTCTGGTGGGCAGCTACTATATGCACCCCCAGTAGTGTGCAGGATCATTGTGGCAGCATGTGTCCTGCACAATGTTGCAACACGGCAGGGCATACCGGTGGACATGGTGGTGCCCCCAGATCCCCAACCACAGGCACAGGCGCTGCTCATGCGAGGGGAAAGGGCACGTGGCGAGGCAGCCCGGACCCAGTTTCTGGCCACATTTTTTCACCTAAACTCCCACCCCTGCAGAGTGCACAAGGGCCTGGCACATACCAGGTGACAATCGATGATGATAAACAGACAGTCAACTGTCACAACCTTACCACCCTGAGAATGTTGCCACGGAAGTGCTACAATGTGTGCATCCCTAGCTACTTAAACATAACCAATCCTGCAAAACCGGCCATGAAAATCACTGGTATATCACCCAAACCCTCACAACCGACATCTTTCTTGTCGTTCACACCATGACATGGCATGCAACAGCAAAAGAGCAAACCAAAAGCAAAACACATGACCAATTATATACAAAGTGACAAGTGATACATGGAAAGAGGCCTGTGACAATCACGCCTGACATGGAATCAGATGAAATGACTGACCAACAACCTCTCACACATACAAAGTCATACACAAATGCATGCCACCAGCGGTACCATCAACAAAACACAGAATGCCTGTTGGCATGCACATTGGCCAATCCAAATCCGCAAATCCCAAACCCATATGCTCTGTGTGTCTCCTGCAACACACCGCTCAGCACACAGCACAGTGAGCAGCCATTGTTTTGGGGATACACCTTGAGCATCGTATAAAAAGGACAAGCAAATGGTAAGTGATCATGTGCTGCAGGGACAGAGCATGCCAGAGAAGGCCATCTGTGTGCACGTGTGGGCATGGAAGGGTGGTTGTATGTGTGGTAGAGCATTGTGTGTCAGTAGGGACATGTACTCAATACATGCATGTGAAATCAAGTGACCCTCAGTGTCATGTACAAATCACATGTGAACAATGCCCATGTGTACACCTCAGTATGTCAAACCACAACAATCCCCTGACACCTGAAAAGTAAACCCAACACAGGAACATCCATTGACCAGCAGAACACGTCATGTACATATTACCCCACAATGAGAATGTCAGAGCATGCCCAAACACTGTAGCCCAAGCGTACTGTCTGACAACAAAAGGCCCTCCCTCATTTACTCATCACCATGACCTTCAGAAGAACTGTGTCTGGAGTGCATTGGCTTCTTCATTCTAGTCTACCTGGCTTCAAGATCCCCTTTCCCCTTCGTTTTCTTGTTCTTACTTTCGCGTAAATAGGGTCCAGCCCCCTCAGAGGCCACTTTGACTGGTAAAAATACCAAATCGCAGAGAACTCCAAGGAGCCAAACTCCCAAACCAGGGAAAAAGTCTGTAGATACCAAAAAACCCTGGAAGAGTCTCCAGTAGATGACTTGAAGTCGCTGAATATGGCCAAGCACATGTCCAAGCACAATGATAGAATAACTACCAAGGTAGCACACTTGAACAATGGTTCAACAGGGTGGGTAGCAATTTCAGTACACAATAATCAATGAGGATGCCACAACTGATGGGTAGTGTCACACCTCCGGTCTTCAGCCGCAGGAGTGGCACGAACCAACCACCCTGTTAGGCAGAATCCAGGGCAGTTCCCTTAGGGAGCACTAACCCAGATTAGGACTACAGGTGAGAGCAATAAATCCCCTCTGGTATCAGTCCGTACCACAATGATTTAGTTGGTAGCTGTGGCTGAGCAGTCAGACTTATCTCAAGAGGGAGATGAGCAGTATTCAGGGTTGACACAATAGGTAGCACAGTACTATGGAGCAAGGAAACACTGACCAAGGTTTTGTATTAAAAAGAGATATTTATTTTATACACTTCTGAGTGAACACATAGATCACAGTTAATAAAGTAAGTTGCGTTTAGTCAAAAGAAAAGCATATACAACTCCCTATACAATTGTAGACAAGTTTGCGGTGTAGTGAAAACAGCAAAACCGCACAGTGAAAACCAACTACAAATGGCACTCTACCATTTCAACGAAAGGGAGGGAAAATACAAGTTAAACCGAAATGTCTTCAGACACCCCCTAGCAACACTTCCCTGAAGTTTTGTGAACAACTAATGCACAGTAACACTTTAACCAAAAGACAAGTGAATGAAAATTGAGCAAAATGGCACTCCACAAGTTAAAACAGTAGGAAGGAAGAGGGGCTTAGAAGATTTAGGTGCATCAACACATTTCTCATTGAAAACTAATCTAGTGAGAGCAGATCTAACAAATCAGCCAGAGTCAATAGGCCTGAGCCAGAGTCAGTAGTACAGGACCAAGAGCTTAGGAGCAAAAATGTTCTTGTAGCTGCAGTCAAGTCTTTAGTAGAAAACCTTTGAAGCGGTAGATGCAAGGCGAAAGACAATGTTAAGAGAGAGGGCGGCCGACCCTACAAGTAGTCAAAGGATTTAAAACACCTTTAGGGCTACCACGGAGAAAGGGCGGCCTGGCGGAACAATGTACCTTAAACGTGGAGAAGTGGCTCCTGCGGTGGCGGTTGTTCCTGGTAGTTCCTGCAGGTCGAGGGATCCAACAGAGGAAGAAAGGCTCTTGTCGTGGAGGAAGGTTCGAGTCGCTGCACTACCCAGGGATGAAACCAGCCGCAGTGCTGTCAAACGAAGGTAGGTACGCTCCTTTTAATCGCGGTCCGGGTCGATAGCTGCGTGGCTATCCGGTCTTCAAGTGCGGGGCACTGTCGAGTCGAACAAGGCAGGTCCGAGGATGTGATAGGTGAAATGGTTGACCCCACCAGCTCAAGGGAAGGAGGCTCCTCCGCTGAAGATCTCCTCTCGTCGTGTGGAAGGAAAGTGGTGAGACGACCTGGCAGGGCTTCACCGGTGGTGTAGATGCTGAAGATGTCTCTGGCTTGTCTACCCTTCGTAGTTCCAGTGGCGACGTCTTGCTCTTCCAGTCCTCAGGACCCTGCTTTTATGCAGAAAGAGACCCATTCGTACAGCCTAGCTGTCACTCACACAGTGGAGTGGTCTTCTTGGCGGGAGACCCTCCAGTCTATCAGGTTAGAGTGCGACCTGAGTTGCTGTGGCAACTCTGTCTGGGGGTTCTACTCCCCCCCCAAACAACAGACCCACCCCAGACTCGGTGGCGCTGAAAGCAGAGCTTCTTGGCAGAAGTCCGCCAAAAGGACGAACAAAGGATCCCCGACCTGGGTTAGGAAAATGGAGTAAGACTCGAGAAAGAAGTTTTATCAAAGTTCTGGCAAATAAAACCTACCGGAGTAAAGTTAATAATAAAATAAACCGGCGGTATGTTAGAGGCTGTCAGTAAAAGTGGTAGCCTCGAACAATGGGAAGATCCCATAGAGAAATATTTGCGGTCTAATATAAAAGGTAGTAACCACTGCCACCAGCCAGAAACTTTGTAGAGGAGGACTTTAAGGTGCCCTCTCGAAAATGAACATAGGGGAAAAACTATTAACCCCTTCCAGTACTTCCATATTAAGATGGGGTGTACTGGTTAAGTTCATAAAAATCGACTAGTAAAGTCAATGGGGACTTTACATGCCTGGGAGACAGTAGTCAGTCCCAGGGTATGGAGTCTATGTTTGGGGGTCGCTATGACACCCCTATGTCACGGCACGGAGGGTGCTGTGTGACACAGGTGCTTAAAGATGGTTCCTATGGGTGAGAGAAAAGATCCCATAGGCATTAAACACAAAAATAGCCTAGAACACACATAGCAAAAATGCCTAAGAGTGGGAAAAAGAGTTTCACTCTTAGCAGGTAAAAAGAAATAAACCCTTCAAATCCAGCAAAGCTGCTCGGGAACTCTATAGGTAATGGAAATTATCCATGAAATGAGAATTCTCCCTAACACTCGCCCCCCCCCAGACTAAGGGACAGGAGGATCTAATCCACTCCTGGATGAGTCTCATACCTCTAGTCGGTTAAAAACATCCTAGAGAGAACATCTGCATTTTGGTGGTGACATCCTGACCTGTGCTCAATGGTAAAATCAAAGGTTTTCCTTTGTAAGCTACATGACCTACAAACCCTTTGAGAAGCATCTTTCTTTTTAAATCTATAGGGGACTGGTTGACCAGTCCCTCAGAAGTTCGTACTACTCCTGAACCTAAAATAGGCTTTTCCAAGGGGTCCTTATAAAGGATTCCCGTAGATCTAGAGGGGCCTCCAGGGTTCCTCACCACCTCTCTTGGGGGAGCAGGTTGGGTCTTAGGTGTCTTGGTTGGAGGTTCTGGGGTTAGGCAATGTACCTGCTGCCCATTCCTCTTAGATCTAACCTTGCCTACTTTAATACTAGGATTTGAGTTGGAGTCTTCAGGAGAAGGTCCAACAGTCTGAAGGTTTTTGGCCTTAGACTTTTCTTTTCTGGTTTTCCACCAGCACTGAAAATTACCAGTTCTCTTAGGCCTAGATAGGGGCCCAGTTGGTCTATCCACCTCTTGCTCAGGAGCAGGGGGAGTCAGAGACTCTAAAACTGGGGGGCCAATGATGGAGCTTGATTTGGGCTCCCATTTCCCTAACATACTAGCCTGAAATTTGCCTGGGTTAGAGGTCAACGTACTAACACCAGGGCTTGTAGTGGGGTTTTCTGTAGAGGTTCCCACAGGCTTAGAGTGGTTCCTTAAGGTGGCCTCTCTAGCCAATTTGGTTAGGTTCTGCTTCTCCATACTGGGAGGCCTGGGGGTACTGGATACTACTCCTAGAGATTTTAGATCATTCCCCAACAGGGCTCTCCCAGGCACCTCAGTCTGAACACTGACAGGAATCCTCACTGTCATGTTATTACACTGAATGAGGGCTGGTAAAATAGGAACCAACTGGACAGGACCTCCAGAAAATTTAGTGGGACCTTTGGGTGCCTTAGCAACATCCTCAGGCTTGAAAAAGCTTTCATCCACTACTTTTTTGCTGGCCCCAGTGTATCTTCTGGCAGGTGTATCCTGGCTGTTGACAAGAACACTGTGTCATGATGCCTATCCCCGGGCATCCAGACCAAGTCCATCAACCCCGGAAGCAGGCATCATGTTACCCAGAGAAAGCCCAGCAACCCCTGTTAGGGTCTATATGGGTACAGTCCTGGAGTCTGTGGGGCATCATAGGCGCCAGGCTCATATGTTAAAACTTAACTGATGCAGACCATGCTGCAAGAGATCCAAGCCCATGTGAGGCTTGGAAGGGACTACTTTACCTAGGGACTATTTTGTTACTCGGGTGTGGTTGTGGAGGAATACTTACCTGGGACTACTTTGGGGGCTATTTAAACCACACCCGAAGAGCAGCACACGCTTCACGTTATTCTGCATCCTGCAGCGTAACGCTCACCGTGCCTGCAGTCAGCATCCAGCCTCTTGTCACACCCGCCTCGAGTCCAGAGCGCCTAGAAAAAAGGGAAAGAAGAAGAAAGGTTAGAACAAGAACATTATTGGGTTTCTTACCTGATTCCGGATTCATCGCACCTTTGAACCAGAAACAGACTTTATTTTAAACACGTCGCATCACCAGCAGGAGCGCTGCGCCATACTCACCGTTCCTCGCAGCATCTCTACAATCCGGCGCAGTCTCCATCATTATGTTGCCGCATTCCAGCACCTAAGGGGGACAAGAAAACAACAAGGTGAGCCAAGTGAACAAACAAGGACAATCTCTTGCCACCATATACTTACCTTATTTTACCGCCGGAGGTATTATTCACCAGCACGCCAAATCCTCTTACGCCGCACCTGTAAGAAAAGAGAAAGCAGCGAGTTAAACCTTGGCATCATTTAACGGACAGTGTGGGATAACACAGACTCTTACCTGAACGCTTTCAGCTGCACACAACGATCTTCTTTTGGGTCTAAGCTGCAAGATAAACAAAGGAATTGGACAAGAGTGATTATTCAGACATTTTTGAACTATTAAGAACTATATACTTACGGTCCTTCGCCAGGAGGTTTGGAGCCAAGATTTGTCTAGAACTCTTCCAATATCCTCAAACCAGTGAAGTAACTGGCCATCAACGTGCCCCTGCGTTCCTCGATGGATGGAGAGCTCATCATTCAAAACTATAAGATGAGCTTTGTGAACAGGAATATCAGAGGTGATAAATGGGGACGCAGTGAGGGGCTATTACTCAAATCCACGGATGGCTAATTCCCTTTCTCCACCTTTAGGAGACTACTTCTACGGGTCAAGCAGAGGAAGCTAGGTGGGCCAGTCCAGTCAGTCATCTCTGCACTACGCATCACGTTGGTGGAGACCGTGGCTGTCCAGTTCCGCTCGACACCCCTGTGGGAACCAGGTGAGCGTAACACACTGTCCATGTAATATACTTTAGAGTTTTCTGGAAGGGAGTCATTCACATCCCTATTCTGTTTGCTAACCAGACCCATGGACTCTAAGGATACAGTTGCTTGAAGTCTCAAGGGTTCTTCAGCAAAAAATTCAAAGTGAGCACTAGGCATTTGTACTTTCTCCTCAAGAGTGAAGGCTAAGGAGACTGTGCTGATCCCTGTAGGTTTACCCTTACACCTGGGATCTCCTTTGATATGGTCAGTTGCCCCACAGACATAGCATGTTCCAAATGCTCTCTGGAATGGGGGCTTTGGCTGACCTCTCTCTGGTTGAACACCAGAGGACTCACTAGCCCTATTTGGTTTCCCTTGGGGCTTACCCTAGTTATTTTGTTGTTTGTGGACCTCTTCGGTATGGGAGGTATTAGAATTCTCTTGGCTCTCTTTTGGTGGCTGCTTCCTCTCATCCTTCTTCTGAGTTGCCCCAGATTCCTTGTGAGTAGCCCTGTTGGCAACCCACAAGTCAGCAGCCTTGCCTAACATTCAAGGATCCATTTCCTTAGAATCAGCCAAGTGCTGTCTGAGCTCAGGAGAGCAGGCATCATAAATAGACTCCAACATCACACGATTTCTCATTCCCTCATAAGTGTTAACTCTATAACCCTTAATCCATCCCTCTCAGTTCTTCAAACATTCATTCACCCAAGTAGCCCAAGGGGTACTCTCAGGCTTTTTGAGGGTCCTAAACCTCTTAAGGTACTGGGAAGGAGTCTTCCCAAATCTAGCTATTTAAGCTAGCTTTACACATTCATAATCCTTTCTCTCCTCCTCCCCCAACTCCATTACCACATCAGATGCAACTGGGGGGAGCCTAGAGAATAACCAGGGGATCAACTGATCACCTGTGATATCCTGGAGTCCATGATTATATTCAAACATAGCAAGCCAATCTAATACATCCAACTTAGGTTCATACATACCCAAAATCTCTTTAGGCATTCGGGGTCTTTTGGACTGGAGGATCTAGAGGATTCGGGGAGAGAAGCATTTTCCAAAGACAATTTCTTCATCTCAAGCTCATGGTTGAGCTCCATTTCGTTCAGCCTTTGTTCTTGGTGTCTCTGTTCAGTTTGGGCACTAATTCTTTTGAATTCAAGTTCAAGTTTCATTTTTTCTAGGGAGATAAATTCAGGACTTAATGTGGGACCTGTTAAGGGTCCAGTAGCTACAGGTTGAGGCCCTTGAGAAGGCAGAGGACCAGAGGGGGTGACATAGTTATCCCCCTCTTCCTCATCTGTCTCAACAATAACATCTTCAACATTATCCTCATTACTGTTTGCCACCTTTGCTGGAGTAGTCTATCAATCATTTCTTGTTTCTTGCCTTTGACAGGAAGACCTTTCTGTCTACACAGATCCCTTAAATAATCAGCAGTATTAGTAAGGAGGGTCTCCTGGCTATAACTTTCCATAATTTTGACTTTTGTTAAAATAACTTTTGTGATTGTTAACCTTGTGGCTAGTTGCACCAAAGCACTAGTAACACACTAAAATGTCAATCCAATACCTTTATCCCTCCGCTGTACACCAGTGTTGGGCAGAAATCCAGGGCAGTTCCCTTAGGGAGCACTACCCAGATTAGGACTATAGGTGAGAGCAATAAATCCCCTTTGGTATCAGTCCGTACCAGAAAAGATTTAGTTGGTAGCTGTGGCTGAGCAGTCAGACATATCTCAAGAGGGAGATGAGCAGTATTCAGGGTTGACACAATATGTAGCACAGTACTATGGAGCAAGGAAACACTGACCAAAGTGTTGTATTAAAAAGAAAATATATATTTATTTTATACACTTCTCAACACATAGATCACCGTTAATAAAGTAAGTTAAGTTTAGTCAAAAGAAAAGCATATACAACTCCCTATGCAATTGTAGACAAGTTTGCGGTATAGTGAAAACTGAGCAAAATGGCACAGTGAAAACCAACTACAAATGGCACTCTACCATTTCAACGAAAGGGAGGGAAAGTACAAGTTAAACCGAAATATCTTCCGACACCCCCTAGCAAAACGTCCCTGAAGTTTTGTGAACAAGTAATGCACAGTAACACTTTAACCGAAAGACAAGTGAATGAAAACTGAGCAAAATGGCACAATGATTTAGAAGATTTAGGTGCATCAACACATTTCTCACTAAAAACTAATCTGAGAGCAGATCTAACAAATCAGCCAGGGTCAATAGGCCTGAGCCATAGTCAGTGGTACAGGACCAAGAGTTTAGGAGCAAAAATGTTCTTGTAGCTGCAGTCAAGTCTTTAGTAGAAAACTTTTGAAGCGGTAGATGCAAGGTGAAAGACAATGTTAAGAGAGAGGGTAGCCGACCCTACAAGTAGTTAAAGGATTTAAAACACCTTTAGGGCTACCACGGAGAAAGGGCGGCCTGGCGGAACAATGTACCTTAAACGTGGAGAAGTGGCTCTTGCGGTGGCGGTTGTTCCTGGTAGTTCCTGCAGGTCGAGGGATCCAACAGAGGAAGAGAGGCTCTCGTCGTGGAGGAAGGTTCGAGTCGCTGCACTACCCAGGGATGAAACCAGCCACGGTGCTGCCAAACGAACTTTAAGAGGTACGCTCCTTTTAATCGCGGTCCGGGTCGATAGCTCCCTGGCTATCCGGTCTTCAAGTGCGGGGCACTGTCGAGTCGACCAAGGCAGGTCCGAGGATGCGATAGGTGAACTGGTTGACCGGTGGCGTAACACAAGATGTGGGGGCCCCCTTGCGAGCCATGCTGAAGGGGCCCCCAACTCAGCAACAAGTCAAGGGTCGCGCCACACTCTAGGCCGGCCTAGATTATCACACTTGCGCAATACGCACAAACGTGCTGCTGAACAGATATGCCGCACACTGCACTAGGAGAAAGATATAAATATGTATTTTAATATAACATACAGCACACTGTCTGAGAAAAATTTGCTAAAAAGCCAGAGTGTTTGCAATTGTTTTGTAGCGTAACACCAATCCAATAGATCCGAGTCACCAACAGTGCACAGGAACAGTCATTCTTTGCTATTAAAAATTCCATGCCACAATGAAAACTTGTCCAACTGGCTGCACAATGTAGACCAGTGTAGACATGTAATAACAATATAGTAAAGCTTCCCAGCCCACATTTAGACATATCTAGACTGGTTGCACCAAAATGGCAGTCCAAGCAATAACACTCATCGAGAATAGAACACACATTCAAGCCTGTGTCTCTGTGGCCTCTAACAACATGGCCAAACTCTTTAAAATCTGAAAAGAACAGGTCAATCCTGTTGCAGTCTTTACGTCTCCTGTTCCCGCCCAGGCCCTCTGTATGGATCTGTCGTCTCACTTCTACGCTAAAACTCAGGACATCCTGTCCTCCATCTCCTCTTCCTCTCCCTCTTCCTCTCTCGGCCCCCATTTGGCCAACTCTACCTCTCTTCCTCCTTTCTCCTCTTTCTCTCTGACAACACCTGACGAGGTTTCTAGACAAGTCCGATCTATGAAAATGTCATCCAAACAGGTGCTCTCCTGCTCCACCAGAACCATCAAGAACCATATTGACACCCTCGCTCCAGCCTTGACCAATTTCTGTAATCACTCTTTCCCCTCTCCCGTTAAGCACTCCCTTATGCACCCACTCCTCAAGACGCTTTCTGCCGATCCTGCCTGCCCGGCAAACTATCGCCCAATCACCATCACCCCTTTCCTGGGCAAACTGTTGGAACAGCTGTCCATCTCCCAGCTTACTCTCCACACAGAATCTGTTGGTTGTCTCCATGACCATCAGTTTGGCTTCAGAGCTGCCAGAGACATGAAAACTGCTGTCCTGAACACCTGTGAAGTTCTGCTCTCTAACCTTGGTTCCAGCATTCTTTCTGTCCTCATCCTCCTTGATCTTTCCTGTGCTTTCGACACGGTCCACCATGCCATCCTGATCAACCCTAATCAATCGACTCCATGAGAACCTGGGCATCACGGATCAGGCCCTTGAGTGTCTGACCTCCTTCCTCTTGGACTGCCCCTCCCACGTCCAACTTGGTCCCTCTCTCCCAGCTCCATCCTCTCACTCTGGTTTTTCAACCTCTATGTGGCCCTTTTGACCCATCTGATCTCTACATTCTCCTCTAACTTTCAGTGTTATGCGGATGACACTCTGCTTTCCTTCAGGCTCCCCTCATACTCCTCTCATCTCTCGCTCATTCCCGACTGTCTATCTACGATTCAGGATTGGTGTGCCTCCAACGATCTCTGCCTTAATGTCAGTAAGATGGAGATCCTTCTCATTTGGACTCCTGCCCCTGCTTTCCCTCTCTCACTCTGGCAGCCCGCCTTGGTCCCTCTTCGTTCGCCTTCCTGTGAGGCAAACACTGGTGTCATCTTTGACTCCACTCTCTCTTTCTCTCCTCACATGTCGGACGTCGCCAAGAAGTCCCACTACCAGCTGCTCCTCCTCAAAGGGACTCTTCCCTTTCTCACTTTACCCCAGAAGCTCACTGTCTGCAGAGCCCTGGTTCTCTCTAGGCTGGACTACTGCAACAGCCTCTTTCTCAATCTGCCTTCCTCTACTATCCAGCCCCTGCAACTAATCCAGAACAGGACTGCGAGACTTATCCTTGGCCTCAAGCACAGGGATCGCATCTCTCCAGCCCTGAAATCTCTCCACTGGCTCCCAGTTGCTGCAAGTATCAAGTTCAAGACCCTTTGCATTGTCCACAAGGCTTTCTAGGCCCAGGCCCCGCACTACATCCAAGGCTCTCTTCCAAAATATCTTCCTTCTCCAGCCCTTCGCTCAGCTACCTACAACTCTCTAAGGGTTAGACGCTTCTCCAGGAAGAGAGTGGGGGGTAGATCTCTCTCCTCTGCAGGTGCCTCCCTCTGTAATAGCCTCCCTGCCCCTCTCAAGCTTTACTGGACCACCTGAAGTTCTGGAAGCAGCTCAAAACTGTCCTCTTCTCCTCTGCTTTCTCTCTCTCCCTCCCCTGCTGGCCTACCTGACCTACTTGTCTGCTGTACGGACTGGTTGCTTGGCTATCCTCAGAGTCTCACTGAGTCGAGACACTTTCTTGATCAGTCACCCTTGCACTGCCTCTGGTCCTACCATGCACTTAGGGGCTGTAACTGTAACCCTACAGTTCCTTGTTCTCCTTGCACTACCCAGAGCTGTGCTGCCCTTACAGCACTTACTTAGAGAATTGCTGCCCTGTTTTTCTCTCCCCTCTCCCTTGTACTTCCCCCGTCCCTTTCCCCTTGCGCTTCTCGTTATCGCACTTGCACGATCTGAATGACACAAGGCCTAGTAAGATTGTTTGGCTTGTCATCCCTCTATCTTCCATCCTTGTCTTGTCGCGCCTAGAAACACTTGAGTGCAGGTGCGTTATAAATGACTTATATCCTATCATTTGATCACAGATGCCCAGAAAAATATACAATGCCGCAGTAAGAAACGGCTAGACTGGCAGCACCCAAATGGCAGTCTAGCCAGGTAATTCACTTAGCAGGACTGCTTTATCATAAATGCCCCATTAAAAAAAAGTCATACCAAACTGAGGAATGACTAGACTGGCTGCACCAAAATGCCTCTCTAGCCACTAATACCACATATCATGCCTGCTTAGGCTGGACATGGACAGCCATTATAATTTGTCATACAATCCTGCCCCCACTCACACATCCCCTCTCCCTCACACCCCAACCTCCAAAATCAGCTCCTTGGCCCAGAATTACCTCCATGTCCCTCTTCCTTGCCCCAGAGCTTAAGGTTGAGGCTCCTTGCCTCATAGGTAAGTACTGGGATGCAGACGAGTGGGACTAGGCGTAATGAAGATTACAGGTAGCTAAATCAAGCATTACCTCCATGTACCTCTACCACATACCAGTACTTGTGTATGAGGCAGAGTGCCTTATACACAAGTACTGTCTCATACACACTGGGACGAGGAAGAATAGGGCTAGGAGTAATGAAGATTACCAATAATTAATCCAGGCATTAAACACAAGTAACGGTGCAACACCATTGAGTTGAATGGGATTCAGCCCCCCCCCTGAAATGTTGGGCTATGTTGACTAGACCTGGCTGACCTTCAGAGCAGTTGCCAGACAGAAAAGGACACATATGTTAAACAAAACAGCACCTGGGTTTCTCTGTTAACAAGAACCCACCAATTACTAACATAAAGCAATTCACTGTTAGTAACGGCATTCAAATGCCACATTTTTTAGGCAATTGAAATTGTGATGTGGGTTTAAGACTTGCATGCCAGGGGAGTGATTGGAAGGGTGGAGAGGGAACAGGAGACCACTCATTCTCACAGCAGTCCATAAGTGGGTGCTTTAAACCTAAAAGGAGAGAGTTAACTGCTTGTAACATTGAAGCTGCACTAGAATAGTCTCATACAAAATGCATAAAGAAATTAGATGACCCAAACAAATAAGTTTGCCCCTCCTCCACCGCCCATGAAGTTGGCACCCCTCCCAACATTTGAAGGGTTAGCCCCCGAAATGTAGGTTTTGTTGCGCTCCTGAACACAAGCACACACACCATTCACCATATACACACACGCACACCCAGCCATCCATACATTTAAGTGTGAATTCTTTCAACATACTGGCACACCCAGGCAGCCATCCATACATTTAAGTGTGCACCCTTTCACCATACAGGCACACCCAGGCAGCCGCCCATACATTTACGTGTGCACCCTTTCACCATACAGGCACACACACCCAGGCACCCACCCATACTTTTAAGTGTGCACCCTTTCACTATACACTCACACAGGCAGCCACCTATACATTTAAGTGTGCAACCTTTCACCATATAGGCACACCCAGGCAGCCACCCATATATTAAAGTGTGCACCCTTTCACCATACACTCGCACAGGCAGCCACCTATACATTTAAGTGTGTACCCTTTCAACATACACTCACACACGCACACATCATGGGGTTGAGGGGAGCCCTAACACTTAAAAAAGAAATTGGGCCTCATTACAACTATGCTGGACTGTAAACAACGGTGCTGGTAAACTTACCGGCACCGTTGTTTCCGGGCCAGCATATTACAGCTCTGCGGGCGGTTGCCGTCCTGCCCGGCAGGTCAGACCTGCCGGGCAGAACGGCACCCACCCGCATATTTTTCACGGAAGCACTGGCACCGTTATTAACGGTGCCGGTGCTTCTGTGGTCCCCATTCCCATAGAGTCTGATAGGACTTTATGGAAATGGGGACTTCCCAGGCCCGCTGGGATTGTAATCCCCCGGTGTTACCAGAAATCATTACGGGTCCAGCGGCAACCTGCTGGTAGCAATGGCACGGTTGCCGCCAAACCCGTAATGAGGCCCATTGTTTCTTTTTGAAGTCACTCTGACTTCATAAAGAAATTATTTCTGTTACAGAAATAATTTCTTTATAAATGCAGAGTGAATTCAAAAAGAAAAAAAAAGATTTTTTTTTTGCCAAAAAAATATTTTTCTTTTTTCTTCCTACAAGTGGGTGTCCCTCCCAGGACATGTGCTAGCGGGGGCCCTCGCACCGCGGGGGATGCGGGGGCCTCTGTTACGCCAGTGTGGTTGACCCCACCAGCTCAAGGGAAGGAGGCTCCTCAGCTGAAGATCTCCTCTCGTCGTGTGGAAGAAAAGTGGTGAGACGACCCGGCAGGGCTTCACCGGTGGTGTAGATGCTGAAGATGTCTCTGGCTTCTCTTCTGTAGTTCCAGTGGCAACGTCTTGCTCTTCCAGTCCTCAGGTCCCTGCTTTTATGTAGAAAGAGACCCATTCATACAGCCTAGCCGTCACTCACACAGTGGAGTGGTCTTCTTGGCGGGAGACCCTCCAGCCTATCAGGTTAGAGTGTGACCTGAGTTGCTGTGGCAACTCGGTCCGGGGGTTCTACTCCCCCTCCCAAACAACAGACTCACCCCAGACTCAGTGGCGCCGAAAGGAGGGCTTCTTGGCAGAAGCCCGCCAAAAGGACGAACAAAGGATCCCCGACCTGGGTTAGAAAAATGGAGTAAGACTCGAGAAAGACATTTTATCAAAGTTCTGGCAAATAAAACCTACCAGAGTAAAGTTAATAATAAAATAAACTGGCGGTATGTTAGAGGCTGTCAGTAAAAGTGGTACCTCGAACAATGGGAAGATCCCATAGAGAAATATTTGCGGTCGAATATAAAAGGTAGCAACCATTGCCACCAGCCAGAAACTTTGTAGAGGGGGACTTTAAGGTACCCTCTCGAAAATGAACATAGGGGAAAAACTATTAACCCCTTCCAGTACTTCCATATTAAGATGGGGTGTACTGGTTAAGTTCATAAAAATCGACTAGTAAGGTCAATGGGGACTTTACATGCCCTGGGAGACAGTAGTCAGTCCCAGGGTATGGAGTCTATGTTTGGGGGTCGCTACGACACCCCTGTGTCACGGCACAGAGGGTGCTGTGTGACACATGTGCATAAAGATGGTTCCTAAGGGTGAGAGAAAAGATCCCATAGGCATTAAACACAAAAATAGCCTAGAACACACAGCAAAAATGCCTAAGAGTGGGAAAAAACAGTCTCACTCTTAGCAGGTAAAAAGAAATAAACCCTTCAAATTCAGCAAAGCTGCTGGGGGCCTCTATAGGTAAGGGAAATTAGCCATGAAATGAGAATTCTCCCTAACACACTCCCTCCGTGGTCTGAGCACCTTCAAGGTAAAACTTACACAGGCCTCCGAGACCCGGGCGGGGAAAGAGGGTTAGGGATCCGTTGGTTGGATAGGTATCGGTATTTATGATAACTGGAAAGAGGGTCAGGAGAGGGGAGGTGGATGGGAAAAGGGAAAGTAGGCAAAATACAAAATACAACATTTGACAATTACACATACTGAATCAGAGAAACCATGTTCTTGTACTAAATGGCACAAAGGTGAGTCAAAGAGAGACTTATCTCTGGGGTGAGTTCTGGCCTTCTGCCTGCGCACTCTCAGGTCCGGTTACAAGAGCAGTTCAATGCTGCAAAAAGAGCGTGAGTTACTTTTCTGTGTGTGTTTTCCCCACACACACGTAACACCATTCATGACCCGAACTTAGTGACTTCTCCCTAAACAAGCACTCTTGTCTGCTGCTTCGTTCGTATACTTTTGCTTGCCCCCGTGATGGTTCATACACTGTTAATGCGGTAAGGTAGCTGCATGTGGCCCCGCGGTAAATGGAAGACCATGTGTTAAGAATCACACATGATAGAATGGGCCTTGGATGAGCTGCTAGCCGCGTGTGGTGAGGTGCGATTTCAGTACAAGTCACGTTCTGCCAGCCGCGGCTTTCTATAGGCAGCGCACATGGCAAATTGCATATGCTAATGATATGCACTGCACTCGACTTTGTGCATCTCTGGGTGCCCCCTCTTGCGCTGTATTAGTTTGTGGCTAGGAACGCTACTGCGCTAATAACTTATCTTCTCTGGAGCAGGGGGGACTCGAGGATATGGGCGACGCCCCCAGCGTGTGCCCCTGACAACTTGGAAATCTTCTTGGCATTTGCTCCTCAGCGCAGCTTAGCTGTAATGTGCGCGTCTTCCCCAATGCCTGGCTAAGCACCCCAGCACTGGCGCTACTTATCTTGCATGTGTGAGGGGCCTGGAGGAAGGTCGGCTGGGGTGTGGCCCCTCGTGCAGCTCACCTTGCTCGGAGCTCCTGGAAACACGTCTGCTTCTGTCAGACGTCTGAGCAGAAGTCCCATGCATGCACACGTGTGCCCCACCCAACATGGCCATGGTTTTTGTAGTTCTTGGCCCTCTTGGGAAAGGTGGTCTGGAGTCTCCTTTTCCTGCAGAAAGGGATTAAAAGCCTTTCATAAGGCTGGAATCTTTTCCGTGTGTGTGTCTTAATGCTGCTTGTGACTGGGCCATGTCCGAGACCTACATCTGACCTCCTCCCACACAACCCCAGGGTCTCTACCCTGACAGGTAGAGCTGGAACTTGAGTAGAAAATAACCAGGGAGGCTGGCACAACTGGATGGTTGAGCTGAAACCCAATCAATCCTTGATAGCGTGAACAAAGAAAGGCAGAGACAGCACAAGTCTGTAAAGGCATAGTGAATGTGAGATAGCTGGAAACAGCTGGGAGTAAGTTAAGAGCCACAACAGTTGAATAGCATTGTTAAAAGCCAAAAGTCAACATAAAGACATGGATGTAATAGATGAAAGACAGGAGTAGCAACAGAAGTGTACGGAGGTAAACCGAGGCAGTGTAAGAGTACGTGGAAATAACTGCCTAGGAGACAGGCGGACAGATCTGTAAAAAGGACAGTAGCAGGAAGAAAAACAGGGACTAAAGGCACCAGAGTGTGAAAAACAAGTAAAAGAGCTGTAGTCCAGTAGGAAAACTGCGCCATCAGGCATCATCAAATTCCAAGAGGGAAGACAGCCACAACGTGCCGTCCAAACGGAATGGAGCATAGTAGTAGTATAGGCAGACATCTCAGGTGAGGATTGGACCGTGAGTTGTGCCTCTGGGGTCACATTCCTAATGCATCTTCCTTTGACACAATCCCCAGGGGCTGAGCTCAACACGTACCAACTTGACATTGTCAACACCCGGCCCCCTCCCACCATCAGTGTGACTTTGACAGCTAAAGGGTGCAGGCTACCGTCTACAGCATGAAGTGCATCAACCACGTGTACAGGCAAGAAATGAACATACATCACAATCAACATCAATAAATGGACAGTTCAAAAATGTACTCACCAAAACTGATTGCAGACATGCCATGGAGAAACCATCCATAATCCCCACTAGGGGTTTAAACACAAGTAGTACAGCAGCAGACAGGCCACAGATATTACAAAAGTCCAATGCCCTTGTGTATATGGTTGTCACACAGAACCATCCTTGCAAGCCCATGGAGAGAGGAAGCAGGAGTGGCATATGTGTCAGGACCCCAAGCCACAAACACATACACGGGACAAGCTTGAATCGGTCCAGCTGGAACAGACAGTGGATGCTTTCAAAAGCACCACACCGTCACATGAATGCACAACAGACAAACAATTTTAAACTATATTAACTAATTAAACAAAAAAATGGCCACATACGACCCGGGGGAAGGCATCCAGGAGGGGGGAGGTACAGGATGCACCTCAACACCCAAATGCGATGATGTTGAGATAAAAAAAAACCTCCATCGACTCAACGCTTGCACGGTCCGACCTGTGTGGGAGATATGTCGTCGTCCTGCTCACCCTCTGGATGGAAAGCAGAGGTGGACGTTGCACAGTACCCTGACCATGCCTATGTGCAGCTTGCCCCTCGTCGGCAGCAAGTCTGCGGGACTGGTAAGCCTGGTCCTGTGCGGCGATGACATGTAGGTCAGCATGCAGCACATCACGTGATACGCATGCTTCCTCTTGCAAGGTAGCCCGTGTAACGCGGAGTTCTGCCTACATGGCCTCGCATGACATCCGGAGCACCTCCCGACATGCACGTAGCTCAGCCGAGATGGTATTCACAAGCTGCTCCACCCTCTCCTCTGACCGCTTCCCCTGGGATACGTTGAGCACACCCAGAGAAGATTTGAGGGATTGATGGTCATCCCTCAGGGCCTTCCTGTGTGCCTCTGCGTCAGCAGCAAGTGCTTGACACAGAGACACCATTTCAGCCCGGCGTGCCTGCTCTGAGGCTGCCATGCCCAGCCTGAGTGAGCGGGCGATGGACTGTGCTGCCCGCTGCTGGAGATCCACCTGCCTAGTAGGGGGGAGCACGGGTTGGGCCACACGTTCCATGCTCTGAGCGATCTTATCAATAGCTGCCCACTGTTGTCCTGAATTGGCATACATGGATTGCTCCCACTCAGTATACCGCGGTGGCGCACGGCCACCGCGTTGCTGGCCTCAACTCCCGCGGGGCCCAAGGAGCTGTGGTCCTTGCTGGATTGGCACCGACCGCGGCTGCAGGACTGTATCCCTACATTGACGTGATGCCCCAGGCACATCAGCAACTGGTGTGGAGTGTGACCGTGCGTCCCGATCCACCACAGGCAGAGATTTCAACACCGTCTGACCCCTCAGTGCAGGTGTCACGGACAGAAGATTGCCCACATCAGAATCACTCACCGTCGACGAATGGACATGACGTGCATCCAACTCAACATCGTTGTCAGGGTGATCATCCGAGCAAGACTGATTGCCAGCCCTGGACACGATGGTCTGGAGCAGAAGTGGGTTCTCATGGCCTACCACCCCACGACCCACACTTGTGCTGGTTTGCTGATGTGATAGCAACCCTGTGTCAGGATTGACATCACCATCCTCTGGCGACATTGCGTCATCATCTGTAATGTGGAAAAAACAAACATGAGTACACATGTCAGAAGCACATAACCCACACGCACATAGACATCACATCGACAGCCAACACATGAAGCAGACATGTCACACAAATGAAATTCTGGTATGCATCCAGTGGCATTGATATGCAAACACATCCCAAATGTAGAAATGGATGTGTGTAAATAACAAAGTCTACACATGCACTGAATGTAGTAAATCACCTCCATCACACACCACCTCTGTCAGGCACATGTCACAGGCAGGAATGACAGATGGGAACAAAGAGATGGCACATACCATAAGTATGTCTGAACTCCCAAATGGCCACAGCTGCAAGTGAATCCAAACACATCCTGACACAAGTAATATGCATGTACACATGCATCACTAAATCATCATCACCAATATAGCTACACCCATCTGCAGCTCGGCCCGTAACGGGTGTCATGGACCATGTAGACATAGTGAATGTCCCGAGCAAAGTGAGGGCCTGCAACCAGGCATGAGGGACCATAATGCCCGGTACTGTCCGAGCTGCCGGCCACAAAGCCTTCAGGACACCCCTCAGTGCCTGATTGAGCACGTTGTGCATTGATTGTGCCCTAAACCATTTTTCAGTGTGTCAAATCATCACGGCCAGGCCCCACCAGAATAGCTTAGTGGGCCTGGGCGTACACATACTGCATGACAGTGCACCTTCAGGATTGTGCAAGTTGAACATAACGGGCGCAATGCTGAAATCTCAGCAGCATTAATGTTAATCAACTACACATGAGTCATTCAACAAAAAAGCTGCAGAGGACACATGTGTAAATGAACACTATCACACACACACATAAGTGAGTAGCCACAATGTTGCACTACATAGCGTTGAAGCTGCTTGCATATGTACATGTGAAAGTGTTCAAAAACACCCGTGTCCATATAGACCCGTATGGTGATTATGAACAGCATCCTATACAGCAAAGCAAACAGCTAAAACGCTACTTGCTTTGATGTATGTGAAAGTGTACACATACACACATGCAGGCAGCTCCACAGTCATTACAACCCGACTGGCAGGCTATAGTCAATCTGCAGCCTATACCAGTTAGTATAGGCCGCAGATTGACCAATCAACTTTGCTAAACACCACTAGAGTGTTCCTATACTGAGTACATGTGTCACAGGAAGCACCTGTGCATGTGCCTTTCATGACAGTGAAGGGATGACAATCTGACCATACATGCCGGGTCACTTTGACATTGCTGCAGTGAGTCGGCATGTAGAACGGTGTAGCATGGTTCAGAAGTGGGTTGGTGCATTGCAGAACATGTGTACGTAACCGACTATGTACATCAACAAGTACATTATGATGTCAATCAATAAACATGAACGCAATGTTAGGGCAAGGTCAGGCATCACGTGCTATGTGCCTGCAATGGGTTGCATGGCTGTAAGCAAGCCCCCTCTTAGTGAAAATGCAGAAATGCAGGGAGGCATAGCATGGCAGTGAAAGGTTGACCAGAGAACTGTGTATTGGCAGACAGTGTTGAGTAGCATCAATTGCATCATCTGAGTCAACTGACAACACAGCAGATGAGGATGGGACAGTAAGCAAGACACATGATGAACCATATGTAGTACACCCATTTGTGCAGAAGTCACTACACCAGTGGGGGGCCTGAAACCGGGGGAGGCCTGTGCCCCACACAGACCATGACACCCTAAACATGTGCAAGATGCAGGACTGAGCCAGACTGGGCATGGCATGGATGATCAAAAGCCATTAAATGTATGTCATCCTGGAGACGTGCTACTATGATAATCCTGCCAAGGACACATAGGGGCATGCATGGAATGCACATGGAGCATGAATGGGCACTCATGTCCTTGCGGAGCATCTGCCATCTGCACAGTCCCAGTGAGACACCCTGCATCAAGGACAAAGGATGCACCCCACAGTATGTGTCTGGCAGGTTGGCAGGGGGAAGTGTGCATGTACACAGGAACATTGAACAGGCCATTGCAGTAGTCCAACATGTTACCCACCATTGCAATGGTGTAATAGTGGTGCAGGGGAGTGGAGAGGCAAGGGAGCATGCCTACGTGGAGTACCCGCATGCAGGCAGAACACACATGCACGTCCGTCATGCAATGAAATAGTCCGAGTGCTGAGTGGAAAGACACCCCAGGCTACATGCAGAAGGGCCAGTGAGCTGGAACATGGACCGGATGGGCAGCCGGGTGACTAGCATATGAGTAGGGTGCAAGTCTGGTGATGACGACAGTCCCTGTCTGCACTACATGTCCAGCATCCTGCACAGCAGGCACGCATTAGTGAAGCATTGCATGACTCTCACATGAGAACCATGTACACATAGCATGTATTGGCAGTCAAGCACAACACATCGAACAAGCAAACCACACATGGCCTGGAAAAACACGCAAAAACACTCACTGGACGGGGCATCAAAATCCAGCATTTCTCCCACTCCTTAGACCAATTCTGCCAGGATGAAATCTGCAGCGATCACCTCGTGCGGTGTGAGTTCTTCCTCCTCAGGTGGTGGCCCACTGCCAGTCACCCGAGTCATGGCATAATTGGAGGCACGCTTTAGCTTAGCACAGTGTCATCCCAATGCTTTTTGCACTCCTGAGCTGTGCGAATGAACTAACACCCTCTGCAACATGTTCCAGTGGTCCCAACACTGGGCAGCCGTAGTGTGACAATTTGGGCCCACTAGCATATCACGGTCGTGTTCCGACATGTAGCCTACAAGGAAGTCCAGTTCCTGCTTGCCAAAAGGCTTCTTCCTCGACGTGCCGGAGGCCGGAGCCATGTCTGGGGTCCCAGCCTCTTGTGCAGGTGCAGCCTTCCTCCTCTTGGGCAGTGATCCGGACCCTGACTGGTAAATGCCGTCCTGATCAGTAGGGGCATTGGCGCTGGTGGATTGAAACAAGGGAGTGGCAGGTGGAACTAGGACAAAAGCCCTGACTTGAGTCAGTGGCTGCTGGGTGTTCTTGACAGCACCCTGCACAGCAACAGCCGCTGTGCCAAGGTCATTGACCGAGACAGTCCTTGCTGGCAGACTCACAGCCGGGGTGGTGTCGGCTGCATCTGCCCATGCAGTTGCCAACACCCGGCTGCTCGGGGCAGCAGATGACAACACTGCCCCAGGGACATGTGCCTCGGACTGTGCAGCCCTGCGTGCACTTACCACGTGCCTCCTGACCACCTGGAAATCATCTTGGGACTCTTCAGGTACCAACACAGCATGCGCTGGCAGATCCTGAGCCTGGGTGGTGGTGGCCACAGCTGCACCTGCAGCTACCACTACCCTTGGGCCTGTGGCAGTCGATGAAACGGACTGCCGGGTCACTTGGGCGCCAGTGCCAGATGCAAGAGCTGCATCTCCCAGAACCACATGGGGGTGGTGGCATGTCTGCACCAACACATGGCAGAACATCCTGCTGACGTGGCGCACCCCTGCCTCTTCCCCCTCTGCAGCCACCCTGGACACACTGGAGTCTCCCTACCCCCTGGTTACCCCGGCTAGGCCACATCTCTGACCACGCCCGGCACATGGAGGACGCCTCACCTTTGGTGGCCTCCCAACCATGGCACCGATGTAGTAGTGCCAATGGGAGGTGTACACGACAATTGTCCTGGGCAATTTGGGTGAAGGGGGTGGGGTACTAGATGTTAACAGCATCCCTGTGTGCCTGCAAGGCTGTATGTGACCCCAGTGAGAAAATGACGGGTCATGCAATGCAATGCTCAGGCACCCCAAAACTGCAGTAAAACCGTGCACACAACCCCCGGTAGCTCACGTGTGTGGAATTAGCCTCCCGCAGTACGCGGTGGCACCCAGGTACACAAAAAACATGTACGCATGGGACACGCAGGCTACTATGACCTTGAGAACAGGTAAGCGATACACAGGGGGACCTGCAGTGGGATAAATAGTGTGCACGACTCACCGTCTGTCTAGTGTGGTAATGAAAAACATGCGTAGGCAAGACCCCCCGCCAAAAGACGAGATACGTCCTTGATCTGCTGTAAAGTAGTGATGGCACGTGAAACAACCAGAAGTAGCAAAACATGCATCGGTCTCCACGAAAAGCACATACAGCGAACTGCTGGCCCTGCTCACCTTTAACCCGTGCTGAGGGAAATGCCCGCTCACGTCACTTACGCGCTTAGGCCCTTTCCTCGAATTACACGCTTTAACACGCGGACGTGCTGTTTTTTCACATGCTGAATCACTATGCACCCATGCCAAGGGACACACCTGCGCGTGTTATGTCACATATGCGCTTATGCGCTAAGGGCCTTTCCTCGAATTACACGCTGACGTGCTGTTATTTCACGTGCCAAATCACTCTGTATCAAGCTAGTCACGCGACAACACACGGAAGACCACGCTCCTGCCCAGATAGCCATTTTCCTGCACCCTAGAGCCCCGAGCAGACTCCCACCAGCCATCTGCTGCTGCCTACCTGCCTGCTGGCCATGTGCCCTGCTATTTGATGCCTGCACGTCAGCCATCTGCAGGGGTCCAGTTGCTGTGACCACCCCTGCTGGAACAGAAGACACAAAACTGCAGTTCCATCGCTCCACAGCCCAGCACCAGTTCCCAGTTGCCCACCCACACCTGCCTCAGGGGTTGCCATGTTGGGGAAACACCATCTGAGACCACTGGCAACCCCCAGCCAGAGAGGCAGAGGGCTGCCGGCTTCACAGCAGGAGAGGTTGGCATCCTGGTGGAGCAAGTCCTGGTGCATTATGATGCCCTCTTCGCGCCGACAAGGATGGATGGAGGAGGATCTGGATGGACATCGTGGTTGCCATCAACACAGAGGGGGTGGCAACCCGCCACCTACCACACGTCCATAAGCGCTGGGAGGACTTCAGGTCCAGTACCCTCAGGAATGCAGCAGATGCAGTGGGGTGCCGGTCCGCCTTACCAACGACCAGATGAGGGTCCTGGAATGCATACGCCCAACGCTTCACCTCCAGGTCCTCGAGAGGCAGACCCGTCCGGAGTCAAGCGGTAAGTGTCCATGCGTACTGATTGGACGCAGTGCATGTTCAGGTGTGCCAGGAGTGTGCAGCTTGGACATATGGCTTGGACATATGTCTGGCAAGGCCCATGTATGAGCGGACTGTGGTTAAATGGGGTGAGCGGCCATGATGAGGTGCGCGAGGTTGGGGTGCCCGTGGGGGTGCCTGACCCAAATGCCTGACCCGAATGAAGGGCGCTAACTCCTCAAGGTACAAATCAGAATACTGGTAAGACTACACAACTCTCAGCCAAAGAGGGGCATGCTAGTGTGTACACTACTGCTGGCGGGGATACGTGGCTCAGGTGGGTGATCCATGTCTAGGCAGGCGGGCGGAGGGCGCCTCACTCTGTGAGGCTGGGTAGCTGATAGGTCAGCATCCGGCAGGTGGTGGTGATGGAGTCAGGAGCTACTAAAGAGGGGATCCCAACATATCACGATACATATTTGCATGAAATGCCTCATTGGTGATGGTTATGTTTATCATTGACACAGAAGAAGGCACATATACCCCAGTGGGGTGGCATAAACAGAGTCCCGCAGTTCCACATGAAGTCAAATGTGAGTGGAGGCATTGTCTCAATTACAGGAAGTGTTTCCACTCTACACAGATGTTTAAACCTGACCTGACAGAGTTTAATTTGTGAACCCATTTCTGTTCTAAACGGGTCAAAATTCTGTCGACATCTCCCCCTCTGATGGTGGCAGACACTTTCTGAATTACCACCCATTTAACTTCCATGTTGGTGTGGTTTTTCTTGACAAAATGACCTACCAGTGGTTTATCAGGTATTTTGTTTTTTATGCACGAGCGGTGCTCGTATATCCTGGTCTTCACTGGTCTCATGGTTTTGCCCACATATATGAGTCCACATGGGCAAGTTATAGCATAAATGACCTGCTTTGTGTTGCAATTGGTGTGGTCCTGCAGAGTCCAATTGATGTCATTGGCCCTCATTACGACCCTGGCGGAAAGCGACTGACCGGAGCGCCACAGCGTAAATAGCGTTTCCGCCATTGCACGAAGGAGCAAAGTGCGGGCCATTCCGACCCATCGGGCACGAGCACCACGGCATGGCGGAAGTGCAAAGTCCGCGATGGCGGAAATGACCCCAAAACGGCCCACACCGCCGCCGTACGGCGCCCTAGGTGCAATACCGCCACCCCACTTAGCGGTCACCGCAGTGTGCGCCTACCGGAAAGTACGGTGGCCGGAAATATACGGAAACGGAAGTTAAAACATGGGGCCGGAACGGGAAACATCCCGGCGTACACCTATAAATACACTAAAACCACACAACCACTAAAATCACTACCCTGAAACACACCCCAACCCGTCAACCACCCTAGCGAAACCAAGAAAAATGGGAAAAGTAGCGAAGAAAGCGTGCGACCGCAAGCGGCAGGTCCACTTCTCCCGTGAGGAACTCACCGTGCTAACAGAGACCCTCCAGGAGAATGCTGCCGTCGTCTTCTGCACGCAAATGACCAGGACGGCACTTGCAAACAAGAAGGCCATATGGGCTCTGGTGGCACAGCGGGTAAGTGCGGTGGGGACCGCACCCCGCACCCCACAGCAATGCCGCAAGCGATGGGACGACCTGCGGATACGCGTCCGCAGCATACTCTCTGCCAACCGCAACATTGCCACAGCCACCGGGGGAGGTCCTGAATCACCCATCAAGTTGACCCCCTGGGAAGAAATCTGTGCCTCCACCATCGGAATGGAGAGCATAGAGGGAGTCGGAGGGATGGAGAAAGGAGTGCAGACATCCGAAGATTCAGGTAGGTGGGCCAGATAAAACAATGCCAAATCCACACAGTCCATCCATGTGAAGTACCATGCGTCCACATAGTGCAACAGAAACACATGTCCAGGAGAACGCCCACACACATCGGCCTGATAGCGCACGTTAAAACCCACAATAAATACATAAATAATTAAAAACCCCAAATACACGCACTACACGTGCAGCAGGCACACCCTAACTGCAGGCTGCCAAACAACTGCACCCTCACTCCACACACAAATCAAAGCACCTCCAAGGCCCCGACCCAAATCACCCTCAGGTACCACCCCAATGCATGTGATACAATGCCATTCCAATTCCCACAGACCCATCAATAACCCTCGCCCTCCTTTACTCCACCACAGGGTCCGATCCAAACGACGAGCTACAGGACACCCCGACCAGCACACCTGCAAAGAGGGCCAAGACCAACGGCCAGAGACCCTCCACCTCAGCTGCACGCATCAAGACACGGCAGCAGCACAAATCAGGTGGCAGCACAGAGGAGGGAACATCAACAGGCACCCCAGCAGCCAGCATGCCCACAACACCACCACCACAGGTCCCCCCAATGGATGCCACAGAAGGCACTGCCTCTGGTGGCAGCAGCACCATAGGTGACACCCCATTGATGGCAGCATGCTCGGACACAGAAAACGGGGATGCCGAAGTCAGATCCATCCATGACCTGTCCCAATCCCCCTGTCTGTCCCATCCCGTACAACATGAGGATACCACGCAGGGGCACCCACAAGACGACGACTGGCCATCCCCCACAAGCCCTGTGGCAAGGCAACATGAGGACAACAGCCCCTCTGTGACACCCCCGCAAATGGCCATGGCCCAGCAGAGGCAACAGTCCCTCGACCAGTTGATCGAACAACAGCAGCAACTGGCCACGCTCCTCAAGGACCATGCTGATGAATGTGGGGGCACTAAGGCAGACATAGAAACATCAACTGAGACACTTAGGGCACAAATCGAGAGTAGCACCGAGAGCCTGAGAGTCCAAATGGAGAGTAGCACCGAGAGCCTGAGAGTCCAAATGGAGAGTAGCACCGAGAGCCTCAGGGGGGAACTGCATGCGACGGCCAAGGACGTATGTGCCGAACTTGCCGCAGTGCGCCGTGTGCTCACTGAGCTCTCGCAAACCCTTAGGGACATGCATGGACGTGAGCAGGCAGACACATCATCCGTTGCAAGTTCCGTCCAGGGCAGCCCCCAACGTAGATCTGGAAGGAACCTGCGCTCCACAGGCAGGGGTGCCCCTGATACCCGCAGAGGGGGCATGCAATAGCGACAGCCCACTGACAATGAGCATCTTTGGACACTGGTGTTCGGGGGGGAGGTAGGAGGGTGGAGGGGGTGTGTTGGGCTCACTTGGGTGGCGGGTCGATAGGGTGTTCAACATGACATCACATATGCCATTAAAAGTGCACGATCAACCAATGAGATGTGTGGACATTGATCTTTGTGTACTAGGCCATCATAGGCGTACAGTCCATGTTGTGCATGTCCCAGACACACGCAGTGCCACGAGTCCCGTGTCCATGTATCAGCCGGCAGGCGTGAGTGCTAGAAGCATACATCAATGAGATGCTGACGAATGTCACGGGCCTCCGGTGCCTCGCAGACTCCATGAGGTGCTGCCACATCCCCACCCTCATCATGACCATCTTCAGGTGCTTGCAGTTCTGCGTCAGGGGGCATGGGCACATTTCTACGTACGCACATGTTGTGGAGCATGACACATGCCATCACCATCTTTGCAACCTTCTCATGGCGGTACAGGAGTGCCCCGCCAGACCTGCTGAGGCAGCGGAAACGAGTCTTCAGTAGGCCGAATGCCTGTTCTATGACTACACGGGTACGTGAGTGGGCATGGTTGTAGTCCTCCTCATGCTGGTCCCGTGGGTTCCGGACTGGTGTGAGGAGCCATCTCTTCAGTGGATATCCAGCATCACCTGTATGTGGACGAGAAACGTATGATGTGGAATGCCATTGATACGTACGCACACCCCCCCCCCCTTCCTGCCAGGTCATTGCCAATTCACATACCCCACATCATCATGCATGTAATGAGACTCACCGAGTAGCCAGGATCTGTTCCCTGCGTGTCGCTCCATGTAGCGTGGTATTGTAGAGTTCCTCAAGACCATAGAATCATGGGTTGATCCAGGGAATCGGGCACAACAAAGTGTAATGATCCTGTTGGAGTCACACACCTTTTGTACATTCAGGGAATGAAATTGTTTTCGGTTGCGGTACTGGGCCTCCATGGCATGTGGGACGACCAATTCCACATGGGTGCAGTCGATGGCACCAATGCAACCCGGTATGCCGGCAAGTGCATGGAATCCCACTTTCGTGTTTGTAAATTCCTGCTCCGAGCGTGGTAGGGAGATGTAGTCGTCTGCGTGCTGCAGGAGGGCATCGAGCACTTGCAATAGTGTCCGTGAGAACAGTGTCTGAGATATGCCATGCAACTGTCCGACTGTGTGCTGGTAGGTGCCTGTGGCCAGGAAGTGGAGTACAGACACCACCTTCAGTAGGGGTGGGATGGCGGTTGGGCTATCTATCATGCTGACAAGGTCAGCCTGTGTCATGTCCACAATGGCGGCTATGGTGTCCCGGTCCAGACGGTAGAGGGTGTGGATCTGCTCATCAGTGAGGTTGAACGGATGTGCTCGGAGGCATGGTATTGCGGGCTGCCTGCGTGGTGGTAGTGGCTGTGCTGGTGGGCCTTGCTGGCCCTGCCTTGGCCTCCTCCTCCTCCTGCGTCTCCTCCGTGCGGCTGGTTGTAGTTGGTGTTCGTCTTCTTCTTGGAGTTGGAGCACTTGCAGTGCTATCAGGTCCCCCAGGGCCAACATCGCGAGTCCTGCCGGTAGCATTTCGGTGTGGTTGTGGGAGGAGACTGGCTGTGCAATTTATGTGTTTTCAGGCTGTATGGCCTCCACCTGTGGTGATTCATTCCACCTGTGCAAACTGCTCTCCCCTTTGGCCGAGCACGTCACGCGCACAACGCTGCAATTCGGGGAATGGTATCTTGCTATTGCTATCATGTATCTGTACCCGATGGCCGTGTAAAATTGGATTGATATGTTCATTCTGCTGTGGTCCCATTGTTTCCCATACTATCTGTGCAGTCGCGAACAGACTTGTGAAGGGTCAGTGGAACGTAGTACTCGAGTAACGGTGGGCCCTCATGCATCACTGTACCGAGTTGCAACGACGGGCGGGGCGTCCCATTCGTGGGTGAAGGCAGTTGCCATTTTCACACACAGCCGCACTCGATGGAATAATTAGTGATTTCAAACGGCCACAGATGCCTTTCCGACGTGATGTTGCAAATGAGGAATTCGAAGGGCGGCGCTTTCGGTTTCCAGCTAGCGGCGAGGAGATGCCCACAGGTCTGACTGCAAATATAACGTTCTATTGTTCAATGTCCTTGAGACAGGGCCCATGGCGAGGGAGCAATGATTGATATGAATAGTTTGGGATGCGCAATAGCTACGTGGGCGATGAGGCCGGCCGTTCCCAAATACATGTTACTTCACAACACTGGAATTACGGGCTGGGGCACTGTGGATTTTGCAGGCTGCATAACGCACAGACTCAATGGATGTTTCTAATGTTATGTGAGTAATTGTTCAGGCGTTTTGATCCCGGGATGAGGGAATGATGAATGGATGCATGGGCAGGTGATTTGATACAGAGTTTGCCATGTACAGGGCTTCTTGGGATCTATCCGCCTCCCCTACGCTATGTGATGCAGGGCTGCCATAGTGGGACCATCGTCTATCTGGCCTTGTTGAGCCCTCCCTGTCTCGAGGCGCACTCAGACACTTGTGTCCATGCACGTTAACATTCCCATCTGATGGATTCTGTTTTGACAGACGCATGCACAGGTACACTCGTTTGTGATGGTGTTTGCACCTCGATATAGATGTTTATGAGTCGCAAGTGGTTTTAGGGTGGTGATGATCCTTTGGAGTGGGCTAGCATGCATATGGCTGTGGATTTCGTGTGATCATTGAAGTGAGTTGTTCGAATGTAGTTCTGATGGCCATTCTGTTCTTTTTCTTTTCTTTTGGTTGACAGGTATCTCCTCCCCTTTTGCCACTGCCATCTGTATGCCACTCCTGCAGATGGATTTTACTCCCGACACCTGCTGCTTCGTGTTAATCAGTGGAGCAGCATTACGATCTTATGGGACGATCGCCAATGGCCCACATGCCCTTACGCAGTACTGGTGGCTCGGAGCAACATTTCGGCCTTTCAGCTGGACTAGTGCCTCCCCATTGGGACGGCCCTGCGGTTCTGTGCGCTTCCATGTTGCCTTTTCGTACGTGAATGTGGCTCTGTGTACCATGGGGGAACAGGGCGACACACAAGTAGTGGCTGGTCATTTCTTGCGGATGCAGCCCACAATGGTGATTAGTGTTTTGGAGTTCATGGCCTGATGGCTGTATGGGCTTGGTGACTTTGATGTGCATAAATTTCTATTCTGATTTGGCCCGTGTAGCGTTTTTCTTTGCAAGTGGTGTGGCATATGCCTATTTGGGGGGCGATGTATTGTGAGGAGATCTGCATTGGGTTCCAGCTTCGGGGTTTAGTTGCGTGGTACTGTACTGGGCGCGTTTGCCTACTAAGCCCGTGAGGTCAGGGATGGGGGCTGCCTATATGACAGTTTGAATGTTGTCATGCTCAGGGGCGGGGGATTGGGTTTTGTGTAACAGATGCCGGTCAGCCAGGTGGACTGGTGGAATGATGTGATTATCGGAATATTGCTGGTCACAGGTGCCTGTGTTTGCGTGCGTTTCTTGGTGGGGGACTGTGGTCATGTCCATTGGGATTGCTTCTGTATTCGTGCCATCTGTGCCCTGCAGCTCCCATTGGCCCCTCTTGTGTTTATTTTGTTCGTTGGCATGCATGGGTGACTTGTACATTTCAATGGTTGCATTGTGACTTCATTGCACCTACGGGGGGTTGTACTTTGTGGGCAGGGAGCGGTGTACAGGCACTCAGTGGGGCCGTTTACGGTTGATTCGCGATGCCGTACTTCTCGCCATGGCGGAATGGTACATTACGCCATGCCTGATGGCGTTAGGTACATGTCCGCTAGGGTCGGAATTGGCGTACCGTTGCACCATGGTGGTGTTTGCGGTTTGGCATGGCGCGCGCGCGCGTGCTTGGTGCAGTTAGCGTTGGCGTTCACTACGGTGTCGCTAATGGCTTCGTACTTTGCGGTGACGGGTCATAGTCGCACCGAGCGCTATTCGATGGCGGTATTGCATTTCCGCCATCGTTTTTCGATTTCCGCCAGGGTCGTAATGAGGCCCATTGTGTTTGAATATTTTGGTAGTCTCTGTAAATTGGCAGACTGTACATTTGCCACATCAGTAGTGGCCTTGTACGGGTGGAAGATTCCATAGGGTGCTTGTGGACTTGGTGGGCTCGATGAAGGTGTGTACCAAGGATTCTCTGATGTTCCGGTTTTTCTCAAAGGCAAATAGTGGGACTTTTTGTAGTGATCCTGCGTTTCTGATGATGGGCCAGTGTTGTTTGACGGTCTTTTTGATGAGGTCGCTGAGTGGGCTGAACGTGGTGACGCATACCAGTCTGTCAAGTTCCTTTTTAGTTGTTTTGGTGAGGCATATCGTGCGGTCGGTGTTGGCGGCCCGCTTCTTAGCGTTCTTGATGGCTTTCCTGGGGTACCCCCTATCGGCGAGCCTGGTTTGGAGGTCAGTGGCATGTTTGTCAAACCAGGTGGGTTCGGTGCAGTTTCTTCTGATGCGAAGGAATTGTCCCTATGGTAAATTGTACTTCATGCTTTCCGGGTGGTAGCTTTTGAAGTGAAGCAAGGTGTTTCTATCGATGGCTTTGCGAAATAGTTCCGTATTGAGATGGTTGCCAGATCTGTGCAGATCTAGAAAATCTATCCCATGGAAATCCCAATGTATGGTGAATCTGATGTGTTGGTTCCGCTGGTTGAGCCATCCATGGAAAGCCATCAGATCTTCTGTAACGCTCACCTGATTCCCGTAGAGGCGCCGGTCTTGACTGGGCGTATACCGTATCTTCAAAAGTGATGTGTAACACACGGCTGATAGAAAATATGGGATTAAGGAACTGGGTTATTGAATGTCTCTCTCTTCTTCCCTTTCTCTTCTCCTGTAGAACCCCAAAGGTTAACGCTCTCACCTTAGGTAAGTGAACGCCGTGCTCTCCATCTGCCTCGGGGCAGGGTGCTGTAACCAGTTTCTTCACTGGATAAGGGGAGCAGGCCTCTTGACTTCAGAGGACTGCTGTCCGTCGTTTACTGCACGAACGGTAAGTTTCGAGTAATTCTAATGTCTTTAAAGTCTTTAGTAATGATGTTTCTTGTTTTGCAGGGTTCCGGCGATGGCGGATGACGGGCTGAAGTGAGTTGAAGATGGAGCCCGTGTGATGAATAGAAGCGCCTGGAAGCACGTAAGTAAGCGCTTGTTGCCTGCTTCACGATGCGCTCTAACTGTCTTTTTATTTTGCAGGTACAAGTTCGGAGCGGCTGCAGGGTGCCGGAATACCCACTGGGTTAGATGTGGAAAGGAGTAATGGCACGTGAGTATTAAAGTTCCCCAATGTCTTTAAACGCACCTTGTTTTGTCTTTCAGATGCGGGATGCAGCGCCGAAGGCCTCCGGAGCGTGCGAAGAGTTGGTAAGCTTTTGTCTTTCAGATTCCGGAATGCAGTGTGAAGACCTCCGGAGCGCACGAAGAGTAGGTAAGCCTTTGTCTTTCAGATGTCGGAATGCAGCGCGAGGCGTTGGTGACAGCCGATGGACCAGGTAAGTGAAGAGCTGTCACTGAAGCCCGTAATGCTAACCTGTTCTTTCTTGTCTTTATAGGTGTTGCTGAAGACTGGATTCAGGATGGTAAGCCTTTTTCCTTAGGCCCAGGATCAGATGCAGAAGACACGATGAGCGTTCTGCTGCAGAGGATGCAGAATAACGCAAAGCAAGATTCATCCATCGGGTGTGGTTTAAATAGCCTCCTGTAGTGCTTAGGTGTCTCCTTCCACAGCCACGCCTAGGTAAGAAAAGAGTTCCTGCTTTCCAGAAGAGTTCCAGTGTTCTGAATCTAGGGAGTGGCTCCTGCCCCACCCAACAGGAAAAGTAGTTCCAACAGAAGAGGATCAGAGGCTCAACTGGCAGGCAAGTAAGCAGCATGGTCTGCTGCAGGTAAGTCCACCCAAGAATTATGAGCCCGGCGCTTCCAGCGCTGGGACTGGGCATATTTATGAGCCTGGTGCCAATGGCGCCAGGACTGGGTCCAAAAGGTCCCAATTGGGACTGGTTGGCACTCGGAACCTGGGTTATGGATCTGCTTCCAAGGGAGTTGGGAAAACCCTGACCTTTTGGAAGCAGAGATCATGACATCTTCAGAGTTGCCTTTCCAGATGAGAAGAACGTCGTCGATATATCTCTTCCACAGGATGATGTTCTGTTGGTAGGGATTGTGTGCTGACAGGATGTGTTCTGTTTCATAGTGGGCCATGTATAGGTTCGCTATGTCAGGAGCGAACGTGGCGCCCATACTGACCCCTCTGATCTGTATGTACAATTGGTCTCGGAACAAGAAAACGTTTTTGGTCATGGCCAATCTGACACACTCCAAGATGAACTCAGTGGGGACTGCCGTGATGTTGCTTCTGGTGTTGAGAAAAGGTTTTAGTACTGCCAAGCTTTCTAGCTGGGGTATTGATGTGTACAGAGCTTCCACATCCAAGGTAGCCAGGATGTATTCAGGTTGCATATCAATCTCATTCAGCATAAGGATGGTATCTGTGCTGTCCTTTAGATAGGAGTCCATTTTGTTGACGAAGGGTTTAAGAAAAAAGTCGGTATAAACCGAAAGGGGTTGGAGTATTGAATCACAAGCGGAGACAATGGGTCTACCGGGTGGATTGGTGAGGTTTTTGTGCACTTTCGGTAGTATATAAAATGCTGGGATGCGCGGGTAGTTTTTGTTCAAAAATCGATGTTCCTCGTCGCATATCCAGGATTCTTGTAAAGCATGGTTTGTCAGGCTCAAAATTTCTTCCTGCAGTTCTTTGGTCGGATCTCTGTGTAGAGGTGAGTACGCATTGACGTCGCTCAACAGACGTAAGCATTCCGTGTCGTAGTCCGTGGTATTGGAAATGACAATACCCCCGCCTTTGTCAGCCGGTTTGATGGTGATATCGTGATTGGCTTTAAGTGAGGAGAGAGCCTTTCTTTCTTCTGTCGAGAGGTTATCCGGATAGAAATTCCTTTCGGAGAGACCTTTCCGGATCGCGTTGGTCACCATTTTC
This sequence comes from Ambystoma mexicanum, assembly GCF_040938575.1. Classification (NCBI taxonomy): domain Eukaryota; kingdom Metazoa; phylum Chordata; class Amphibia; order Caudata; family Ambystomatidae; genus Ambystoma; species Ambystoma mexicanum. The sequence goes on along the minus strand of NC_090933.1, from coordinate 820,557,843 downwards.
TCATAAGTGTCGTATTCACAGGGGATAGTGTGCGGTGGTGGCATGAATGTGGATCTAATTTTTAATCTTGTGATGTTTTCTTTATCCCTTTCCGGGGGGTTGTATCTGGATGGTGAATGTTCAGGTAAGTATACCTCAAAGAAGTATTTGAGACGAATGTTGCGAAAAAAGCATTTGAGTTTGACCTCTGTGTGGAATGCTTGGGCCTTGGCCGCAGGAACAAATGATAGGCCCTTTTCCAGGAGGTTTATTTCTGCGGTCGTCATTGTGTGGTTGGATAGGTTGAAGATGGGAATCCTCTCTGTTGTTGTCCTTGGTTGTTGTACCACTGTCGGGTGCGCATCGGTGGTCCCTGTTGTGCCGATCTCCTCTTGAGGCGTCCTCGTTGCATGCCTCTGGGAAAAAAAGGTTGCTGTGGGTGCTGTTGATTTCCTGGGCCTCCACTGGACTTCCGCTGCTGTTGGACGAACTGCCTGAAAAAGTAACCGCGATTTCTTCTGTTAAAGGTGCCTTGTTGTTGGATTTCTATGTAATAGTTCTCTCGGAGATAAGGGTACGTTTTGTCCTCGGCATAGTTGTGTGAGTCCTTCTTGAACTTTTCTGCCTTTCTTTCGACGGTGATAGCTTTGAATTTGTCGATTTAGGTCTCTAGTTTCTCAAGTTTAAGTTTGGCGTCTTTGATGGTGGCGTCCTCTTGGAATTTCTTTTCCATTTCCATGAGTTCGGTGCCTTGTTTTTGACATTCCTCATTCGCTGTGTCGATGACAAGGATCAGACAATCACGGCTGCATTTATTACCGACCCCACTGAAGTTTTTGTTGAATTTGGTGTTGTCGGTGAAGACACGTGGTATATTTTTCACTTGTAAACCCTCTGGTATTATGCCTGCTTTGAGATATTCTAGCATGAATTTACCATGCATTTCGGTGTGGATTAGTTTCTTCTTCTTTTGGTTAATATTTTCTAATTTGTCTTTGGCGAGGCCAAGGGTGAGTATGCCTTCTGGGTTGCTGAGAGTGGAAGTGGTCCCCAGAAGTTTTTTAAAATAATCATCTGAATAAGACAAGATATTGACATTCTCCATGGTGTAGGTTGATGGTGGAGATAGTGTTGTGTTGTCTGGATTGTTTCTTTCTTTGGTTAGGAAGTTGCGAGGATTTCCTGGAGAGTAGGGAACGGTTGCAAAAGCCCACAGCCACGGGCTGTACTCTGAAATGTTTCTCAAAAAGGGCACCTGGTTGATGCCTTGCTCTAACCAGGTGGGTAGTCACGTATTAAAGAGCAAAATTGAGCATGGTCATAGAATACCTGGCTGATTAACGAAGGATGAACACACACCTATGGGGGTTACACCTTGGTAAGTGTGTACAAGTAACTGTGAATGACTTCTGACAACAATATATCAGGACAATTTTGGGTACTGCAGTTAGATTTTTAATAAAACTGCAGTTTACATGTTTTTAGATACACTTGATAGAAAGTAACACAAGATACAACAGTATTTACACATTTTGAAGGTATACTGACCAGTTTGTGAGTGATAAAAATTTCCAATATTTGTAACATCTTTTCATTGCTTACACATCCACTGAGTGGTCCTTGGGAAGGAAACCAGTGGATTTAGTGAGGTGATAGCATGTGATAGTCAGCACATATACATCAAAACAATGAGGGGTTGAACAAGGACAACGCAAACAATATAACAGTCAACACGACAGTGTTTCGGCCAGAAAGTGAGCTTGGATGAGCTCTAATGGTGTGGCCTTCATCAGGACGATTTATTCCAAGGCGGGAAGTATCTTGTGAGGTCTGTTGAAATAAACAGACGGGGTGTTATAGGAGTGGACACATTTGTTGAAAACTAGCACAGGTAGAGGTATCAATACATGAAGGACCGGTGCTTACTGGAACTTCGGAGCGCAGTGGCTCAGGGAGCTGCAGTGTCAACAGTACACTGGAGGATTTTTGAGGTCCTAGAAGTGGCCGTTCCTGTGGAAGTAGGAAGGACATGGAGGCTGTATTAAGCCGTGTGGAGTAGTGGAGCACATAAGGGTAAAAGGGGTAAGAGCAAGCTTACCTTGAGGGCCTGTTGCTGCGCATAATATGGGTAGAACAGGCTGGCGTGATGAGTACGCTGAAGTCAACCGCAAGCGTGAGGGGCTGCTGAAAGAGGGGAAACACGGGGCTAGGATGAAAAGCCTTGGAGTATGTCAAGTGTCAAGGTGCACGTGAGGGTTGGTGAGACGTGCAGGTCACAGATAGCCACGAACCAGGTGTGGCTGATGCAAGTGTGTGTGTTCCAGTGTGATTAATAAATGGACGGAATCGTCCGTGATGTTAAAATTACAACCTCTAAGACAGGCAGCGGAATTGCGGGATAGCCCCTGCAGGATAGCAAGCTTGGCGAGGACGGTATAAAATGGAGGCTGGGTTCCCGTTTTAAAGTGAGACATGCAGCCGGGAAATGGGTGCACGATATCATGGAGCTGCGGTGGTTGCATGCGCATGTGCTTACCTGCGGATGAAGGAAGGAAGAGCGCTGCAGAACAAGCTGTCAGCGGTCGCGGTCCCTGGCTGCACACAGAGTGAGCTGTTGAGCGTACTGTAGTTAAATGGGGTGAGCGGCCATGATGAGGTGCGCGAGGTCGGGGTGCCCGTGGGGTGCCACGGGCACCCCGACCTCGCGGCTGCTGACAGCTTGTTCTGCAGAGGCAGGGTTTGGAGGTGGACTCCACGGCAGCAGTAGGGGCAGCTGAGCCCCCACAAGGGCCTATGGAGGAAGATGGCACAGAGTCATCCAGGGTGGTGGGGGGTTCAATTGAGGAGGAGGCAGTGGAAGGCCCACGCAGGGGGCCTGGAGGGGACGATTCCACTGGTGCAAGTGGTGCAGTCCAGGGCCAGGGACAGGAGGCAGCACAGGCCGTGGAGGGGCCTGTGTGTAATCCTTCCCCGATCCTGTGACTGCATCATCCGGCACCAGCAGGGATGCCTCCTTCCAGACCCATTTTCAGGGAGGGGATGCGCATACAACAACTGGCCTTCAACCTCCTGCGGACGTTGCAATCCATGACTGTATTGAGCCTGTCCTAGCTGTGTTGGCGTTGCGACAACGTGGTATCCGGGATGACGTGCAGGGTTCTCGTCTGGACAATGCACATCATTTCAAATACCTCTTTGGCCGCATCGACCTACTAGGACAGGTCGTCGGCACTGGGTTCATCCATGTGCTGGAACTTCTTGCGACCCCCTCCTCAACTGACCCCCTATGCGCCAGTTGTCCTCCATGCCATCTTCCAGCCCAAGTATCACCTGGGCACCCTGTGGAGCTGCCCCAGAGCCAGCAGCCAGGCTGGTGGAGGACACATCCCTGCCACAGTCGGGAGTCGGAGGTCCAGCAGGGGTGGCCACCCCACCAACTGGAGGACGACGTTCAGGCATCAACAGGCAGGGCACGTGCACGGCAGCAGCAGGCTCAGGGTGGGAGCGATCATAGCTCGGGCCATTAACATCACAGGGGCAGGCATCGACCATCAGGCAGGAGGACCCAGGATTGGGAGTGTCTTCGGTGTGGCAGCGGTTGGGCTGGCAAATAGATGCGGAGCGGCGGTGGGCGGAGAGGGCACAGCTCACAATGGTCAGGGCGGGGAACGCCATGCGCCAGGCGTTGAGGCGGGCTGCGTGCCTCAAGGCAACTCGCAGGTAGTTGTAGTAGGCCATGGCTGCATCCCTGCGAGATCTCAAGGCCAGGGAAGAGGCCCGCCTCAGGGACATTGAAGTGGAGTTCGATGATGTCCTGGCCCGGGACATCAATGAGTGAGCCGTCGGACTAGCCCGCCGCCTTTGTAAATAGTTATGTAGGTGTAGGTTTCCTTATTGTTTTCTTTTTTTCTTTGGGGCGCCTGGACTATGCCCTGCCTTTTTGTATATAGTTATTTATTAGGTAGGATTTTGGTTAGGGTTCCTTTGGATTGTTGGGCTCATGGACCCTTGGATGTTCTTTTGTATATAGTTATGGACCTGGATTGACTTTTTTTTTACCCATGGTGCTTTTCAGTGTAGCATTTGTGGACACAGGGTGATGGGCTGCCTGCGGGGTATGCCCAGTGGTGATGGGCTGCCTGCAGGCCATGCGGAGGGGGTATGGCCACACCCAGGAGGGCGCACATTGCCAAATCGCGTGGAAAACTCCCGCGCACCCCTCCTCATGCCCCCAGGCAGCCCATCACCCCTGGCCATGCCCCGCAGGCAGCCCATCACCCCTGGGCATGGCCCGCAGGCAGCCCATCCACCCTCTCCATGGCCCGCAGGCAGCCCATCACCCCTTGGCATGCCCCACAGGCAGCCCATCACCCCTGGGCATGCCCCGCAGGCAGCCCATCCACCCTCCCAATGGCCCGCAGGCAGCCCATCAACCCTGGGCATGCCCCACAGGCAGCCCATCACCCCTAGGCATGCTCCGCAGGCAGCCCATCACCCCGTGAGGCTCAGCAAGTTTTACGTCCATCACTCAGATGTGCATGTTGGATTGTTTCTTTGCAATCGTGTCCCCACAATAACTCAGAATTTTAGAAAGTTGCAACAGGAAGACAACCTGGTGTTTTATTATTTTCTAAAACCATCCTATATTTTTGTGTTTTCACTTTTATTAACCCCTTTCAAGGGCCTCCTCTTGTAGTCTGTAAAGTGTTAACCTGGAGACCGTGCGAACGGTGCCACCTCCCTCGTTTCAGCTCTTAACGTGAGTGTACCCAGGCACTTAACAGGAGCATGTTATAGAGAGCCATGGTGGGAGTGTGTAAGGAGTAGCACAAAGATGTGCAGGGCTGCAAAGCCCAACGGGAACCTGGCACACGGGTATGGCGACACAAATGAGATAGAGCAAATGGTTTTGCCGGGCTTTCCGCGGGCAGTTGCTGCCAGGGCTCCCTAAATTGATTTTCCTGCATGTTAAAAATAAACGTTAAGGGAAGTGATGCCCAGTAAATGTCCCTATGCATCAATCTTTGTTAGGAGGGTTTTTCTAAATCCCACTGGTGTGGGGTCCAGAGAGATCAACTATTAGTAGTGTGCAGTGCCTCCCTTAACTTTGGCCAACCTCTGACAGGTGAGTGTGACTGAGCTACAAGGCCTGAATCTTAGGGGGATAGTTTAGATTACACACATACAAACACACCAAGAAAAAGCGTGTCCACAAATGCTACACTGAAAAATATACTATGTTTATTAACAAACAAGTGAAAAGCAAACTAAGATCTACAAAAGGTAAGGAAAACACATTAAGTATAGATAAAAACAGTAATGGGTCCAAAAAAGACACCCCCAAACACACTTTGAAGTACAGCAGCACAGTATCAGTTGGCAACAATGAAGTATGCACAGTTGAAGTGAAAAATTAGAAGAAAAGTGGGTCAAACACAATGCTGCTATAACAATTTAAAAAGAGGTGCAGTAATGTCTTAAATGCAACTCTGGCCCTTTACAAAGGTTATGTCAGTGTTCAAAGAGAAGTACTGTTTCAAGATACATAAATTAAATTAAAACACAGTTGGAAGCATCCTCCCTTTGGAAACAATGGTACAAAGACAACACGCAACCGTTCTCTGAAACTCAATCCCCTTACCAGCTCGCAATGGCCCTACAATCCTCCTACTCCTAAAGACCCCTAAAAACGTGCCCTTTTCATCAATACTTGTCCATGGACTAATCCAGATGGACACATAGACTGACGCCTAGACCACAACTCACAGACCCCCCTACCTGACCAACAAACTCACTCTTAAACCCAACACAAGAGTCACCAGATCATCCAATACTCTCAGCCTCATCGTGCCCAGATTCACCGCCAAAAGAGCAGGAGGCTCGAGCTTCACTGTCCTTGCCCCTCAACTTTGGAACACCCTGCCACTGAATATTAAACGGGCCAAATCCTTCCAATTGTTTAGAAAACTAGCCATCAGCTGGCTTCTGGAGAGGGTAATCCTCAGATAGACTAAGCCCAGTACTAATTGTTTATATTGTACATACTCTGAAATGTTTCCTACTACCTGCCTGTACATACCATATATGGCATATCTCCGCCACAATTGTATAACTGTTTGTATTCTGCAACCTTGTAACTCGTCCTTAAGCGCCCATTTACCCCTGGGTCTGGAGCGCTATACTAAATAAAATAAACAAACAAACAAACAAACAGTACTACGCTACTGTTGAAAGACACAATTATAAACCTTGGCTACCTACACCCTGTACACCGCTCCAGTGCTCTCGTGCTAGGTGCACACTTAAATAATAAAATAAAATAAAAAACAAAATAACATGCCATGGTTATGGTGACAACACAAGTAATAATGTAATCATAGGACTCAAAGGTATGAAGGAATTAGGAGAGACCCCACAGATGAATCACAGGCCCAAGTTACACTGCCAAAGTCAAGAGGGGTGGCTGCAGAACAAAGATATCAACATAAGGTAAGAGCATTACGATGTAGGGGCACGACAAACCGTATGAAAATGAGCCCTATGAGTAGATTCAGTGACCCCAGGTAGCTCCAAGACCTGGCAGTATCTACTCTCACTGACGGAAAATGCAATGGGTGTCCAGGAGTTTTGCGGGTGCAGAGGTAGGTTCTAGTATTGGCACTGGGTTTGCCTGGCCTTGGATCCAGTCTCCCTTGATGGACTCAGGGTTAGAAAAAAATGACAGGGACGGGATATTTGGACTCTCAATGAAAGACAACCTCTTTCCTACAACCCTCAAAGAAAAAGGGCACAGAATATGCTGCAGGAGTGCATCAAACGTGCAGGTGACCTTTCCAGCATGTCACAGGTGATGAAAGTGTAAGGGAGAAAAGGTCCTTTGACCCCCCCTACATCCCGTATGAAGTTGAAGTTATGCTCATTCAATTGCTGGAGACGTACCTGGGTCCGGGCTACTGGCAACGATGCTTGGAAGCCATTGCATGACATAACAAACTCCACCTTGTACGACCCCAGACTCCATTTTGGATTATTCCTGGCTCCATTTTTTACTAGGCCGCACTGTGATTTCTAATAAGCTCTCTCTCCCTTCTCCCAGCGCCGTGCATAGCTCACCCCACCTCTTCCGCCCTGTCTGCGTCGCAGCTGTCCTATTCTCACGGAAGCTTGGCCGCAAATTGTTGCAAACTGAAAATGTATTCCTTCTTCTCCTCTGAGATCATTGCCCTGTGTGTGACCGGGCCAAAGCGCCTGGCCTGCGAAAGCCATCTGTCTCCGCAAACCTTCCCCAGCGCCTCCAACCCCCCCCCACCACCTTCAGGAATTATTGCCTGTATAACCCTTGCTCCCCTGTGTTTCTTTTATGTAGCAGACGGTGGGACCCATCTCCATGGGCCACCCTAGATGGCCCCCCATATAACTGATCCAGAGTGATCATATATTCTCCCTGTACTAACACCTATCAATCCATTTGTTTGAACCATGAGGCACCATGTCGATGAATCTCAGGAGGGCACTATCAGATAAGGCACCTGTCCTCACTGAGGTCAAGGTCAAGAATATATGCAGTTCATTACAATTTATAGACGGCCCTACATTTGTGTACATATTTTACACATTAGATTAATGAATTGCATGTCAGTAATTACTGTGTAGTTTAAATTAGTTGGATGACAGGTGTTGTGGACTCAGCCTGACCTTCATCCCTCCCAGAGGAGCCCAGCTGACCCACATGCCACAAGAAGCAACAAACTCAGCATCAGCCAATTAAACAGCACTGTTACCTTATATTGTATACTGAACTAGCAAAACGAGCCAATGAAGTGGTATCATGTAACACTTATAGAAATCATCATAGATGACAATTATTGTGCTTATAATGTCATGTTTCTGTATTATTGGCAGAGCGCTCTCGGAGCAGCAGAGTCCTCTGCAAGCCTCATTTTACTATTATATAAAGCATCCTTTGTTTTTATCCGCAATCCTTCTCCTGGTCTCATTCCCTACAGGGATATGTCCAATGATGTCAATTTAATCTAATTTTATAGTGTATTTTGGGGAATGACCACTTTCACTTGGTGATCCCGTCTAGGCGATGATACGGGAAAGCCCCAGAGCGTTGCGGCGAGATCCAGGGCAACCCCAACAAGGTCGCCTCCACCTACGGCTGACCGTTACCCTAAAACACATATGCTCCTGAACAGGTTCTGCGGGTCCCAGCTTTGCAAATACCCAACCTATTGCTCGCCGGGTTCGGCTCTTGATTGGGAACGGCACTGCGATTGTGGATAGACCACGCACGGAGGCTCTCGGATCAACACGGACAAGTGACTATTGATTGTGAGAAAAATGTAAGGAGGGGTACGGGCAATGGGAATAGAGTGAGATCAAGTAACTGGGGAACGACTGATGGGGTGGAGCATGTATGATTGAGTAATCTTTCTTTCTTTTTCTGCATATGGCCATTAGGATTTTGTATAAGGTGACAGGATAAGATAAGATACAGGAACCTAGCTCCAAAACGGGGTGGAAGGCGGCACCGCGTAGTGCTGTCTTGACCAGTATAGGATTATAAAGGATGAACAAGAAATAAGGGGGAGTCTTGTATATAGAAAAGACTCGGAAAATATTAGTTGTTCTTTTTCTGAAAAAGGTTCTCTAGAGGTCAGCCCAAAAAGGGACAGGAAGGGGTGACTGTGGAGAGTGAAAGGAGGGGGGAAGACTTGGGTTTTATAGCACTGGGTACTGAGCTATGAGGGAAATATAGGTACATGTTTTATGTTATTTGTTGTGAGTAAAGTACAACAGTGCGTCATGTCACTGTGTTAAGTGTTCAATGGTCTTTGGTTATTTGTCATCACTATGAAATGTTCAAAATTTGACTAAAAGCATGATCATAATGCTTTGATGTACACTGGTAGAAGGTTTTTATTTGTTGTGGTAATAGAATTACAAGCATATACAGAATTGATAGCAGCAAGTGAGAGATCCATACATACACACGCTCTTAACTAGTAGACACAAATAATGGGTGTGGATACGCCCCTCTTGCACATATGTCAACACCTCCAACTCTATAGTGAGAAGATAAAAAAGTACCAGGAGCAGTGGTTAACGGAAATTAAGGGAGAGGGGTCGTCTCAAATATGGGCACATGGAGGGACTTTCGATAAAACAGTGTTGGACCTTGTGGCAACATACCTATCGATAAAATACAAGGGAAAACAGCTCCAAAATAGAAGAGAGGTCTTGGACCTCTGGCGTATGTTTGAGGAGCTAGCTTCCTGCTAAAAAGAAAGATAAGGAGGCACAGCCTCAGGTGGCAGCAACACAAGAAGAGGGAGGGGTAGAAAAAGGGAAGGAGGAGGAACCCAAAAAGCTGTATCCATTATTAACTAGACCTGCTGAAGGATATTGTGACCAATCCTATTTCCCCCTGCCAAGCGCACCCACCACACCGGCAGCAGCTCCCCCTCCCCCTTACAATCCTAAAGGTATGTACGGCCCAACGAGCGCACCCCCAGTACATTTAGGATGTCTTAATTGGGACCTGGAAAATGAAATGAGCACTACCCAAGAAGAGCTAACCCGGCTTAGAGCACTGTGTGAAAGTTTGCAGCTTCTGCCGGGGGGTGGGCAGACACCCCACCATCAAAAACTTCCTCTGGCATAGCCGAGGATGAGTGGAAGTCAGGAGACTTCCTCTTCCGTGTTGATAGTACACCCGTTAAGGTATTAAGAATAGAGCGGGAAGAGGAGCAGGTGAGTACAGGACAAGGAAGTGTGACATCGGACAGGGAAGAGGAGTGCTGGAGCGATCTTGACGAGTATGAGAAAGGAGCAAGGGCGGGGAGCATACAACTGCCACGGCGGACACCACCGAGAGAGGAGGAGGAAGAAGAAGGGTGGCAAGGAAGGTTGAGAAACAGGATGGGACGGATGGTGCTGGCAAAGAGAAAGGGAACAAAGGTAAGTAAGGGGAGAGGAAAATCTAACTTGCAGATGCCCCTCATCCACAAGGGGGCAGTGAGGCCTCACTATGTGCCTTGGGCATTGATGGATAAAGCTAACTTGCTGAAGATGCTACCCCCACTTTCCGGGGGTGCGAGTAAGGGGAAACATGCCTTTGAGAAAAATACTGCAGGGGTCCCATTAGCAATATGGGATGTCAAGAGCTTGTTAGTGGCCACAGTGGGTGACCAAGCAAATGGAGAGTGGGTGAAGGCGGGGTTCCCGGGTGTAACAATAGATTGTGACTGCCACGAAGGGGCATCATTCAACAATGTGAGGGCCGTGGTGTAGGATGCACTGCAGAGTATGTTCCCCGACACCCCTGATCTACAGTCAGTGATGCAATGCACAATGGGGGATGAGGAAGATGCTAGGCAGTACATTCTTCGAGTGCAGGACATGTGGAGATGGGCATAGCCTGGGATCAGTCCACCTCCCTTTTTCACTTCATTATCAAAAGAGACCACATGAAGGAAGTACAGAAGGCCCTATGTAAAATTGCTGGGATAGAAGCCAAGGGTTGCCCAGGAATACAGAGCAATATAGTACACCACTGCAGGAGGATCAAAGAAAGGGAAAAGGAAACCGCACAAAGGAGATTAGCAGACGAAGCAAAGCTTGTACAAAATAAATTGGTGAAGGTCGTGGCTGTAACGGCTGCCCTCCCCGTGTAGAGACAGGGAGATAGGGAGCAGGGGCCGGTAGTGGTAGTACCAGCAAGAATGGCAGCATCCTGGGCGGCAAACGGACAAGAGCAATGGGCTGGAGAGGAACAGTATGGAGGGCCCAATAGCAAGGAAGACCTGGAAGAGGAAGAGGTGGGTAACGAGGACAGAGAGGAGGGTATGGAGGACAGCGACCCAGAAGGGGAGGAGGACAGGGAGTATGTTGGTCATGTGGTAGGTGGTGCCACTTTGTGAGGGAATATCACGCCCGTCCCATGGCATACTATCCAAATGCACCAGGGATGAACAGTGAACAGCAGTATGGTCACCCCAACCGGGGTAGCCCATATGGCCTACCTATGGGCATATACAGACAAGAGAAGCAGGTTGACACACGCCATATACAAGGGCAGAGAGCACCACCACAAGGAACACATCAGCGATTAACATGACAGAATCAAATAACAAACATGCACAACAACCCTTTTGTGACCACTGCTAACGGGGCACCAGCACCATTCCAGGGAATGGCCATGGTGGGGGAAAATGCTTTCTCCTTTCCAGGAACAGATACACACCCGACTAGGACAGCCCACAGAGAGCACATGCGTGTCCAATCCTATCGACTACCCTACGTCCAGACGAGGAACCACTGTTGGGGGTGGAGATAGGAAATAAACAGTTCATCTTTATGGTGGACTCAGGGGCAGAAAAATTGTGCCTAATGGAAGGCCGGTTTCCGCTGTCAGACCGGAAGTTGGAAACGCAGGGTTTTTCTGGGGCTGTAGTCACAGTTCCATACACCAAGGATTTGGATATAACATTAGGTGGTAAGACAGTGCGAGCACCCCTATTGTACCACAAAGACTCGCCAATTAATTTGCTGGCGAGGAACCTTCTCAGCAAGCTCAACATGACCCTCTCCTTTACTGAAAGAGGCATAGTGTGTTCAACCCCGGGAATATGTCCCCTCATAGCAATGCTGCTAATTAATACTATAACAAATGAGATAGCGGTCAGGGTGTGCCCATTGACACAGAGGTGCCCCCGAGGTGGTACCTGTGTCCATATTGTCCCTAGATTTACATGGTGTACAAATATCAGCACAACGTATCACATTGATAGGTTTGGACACACTTGGATGTGAGTGGCGAACAGTCCTATGCATAGACCCCAACATAGCACTGCGCGATTTAACAGATGAAGAACTATTCACTGACAATGACAATGATGGAGAGATCATAATGGAAATTTGCATGCCTTGTGACATAATGATTCAACACAGACAAGTGACAAATCCCCTCATGGCCATTGTCAGTACACCCCCAACATTTTTTGATGAAGAGATCCAAGTCCACACTGACTACACGAAGGGCCACAGCATACAAGATTATACTCTCCAGCTCTAACATTCATCTAGTACGCTGCAAAACAGTAAACCCAGCTACATTTCTCACAGAAGCATGCACAGTGGAAGACATGAAAAATCATGACTGTGCCACATATGAAGGGGTGGGCAATGACATTTCCAAAGCAAACGAGAACGCCCTAGAGGAGGGGGAGGTGTATTTTGTGGATGGGTTAGCTTCAATTTGTCCAGAGACAGGGGAAAAACACGTAGGAGCAGCAATCGTGAGATTGGAAGACGGGGAGTACGAGATGATTGTACAGAAACGTTTACCCATTAATTTTTCAGCACAGGCAGCAGAACTTGTAGCACTGATTGAGGCATTATGCACGGCAAAGGGGTGTGGCATGACAATATATACCGATTCGGCATACATGACGACAACCGTACATGGTGGGTTGTCAAGGTGGAGGCGGAGAGGTTTCAGGAGGGCAGATGGATCCCCTGTGCAGCACGCTGAGCTCCTAAAGGAACTAATAGAATCACTAGCAGAACCCTCTGTAGTGGCCCTGGTGAAGTGCCAAGCACACACTAATAACAGTGATGTCATATCATTGGGAAACATGGCAGCAGATGCAGCTGCAAAAGAGGCAGCATACTTTCAAAAACCCCAAATAGCCAAATACATACTAAAAAGAAACGTACAGGAGGAGAGAGAGGAGGGATATAACTAAATGTCAGTGTCACAAATAATAGATTTACAGAAAAAAACTCCAGCAGAAGAACAAGAAATGTGGGCAAAGAGGTGGTGCACACAGTCAGCAACAGACCTCCTGTGGAGCCTAGACAGCACAGGAAAAGTAGTAATGCCCGTAGAGATTTTACAGCTCACATTTCAACAATTGCACTTCCCAGCACATACGGCAAAGCAACACATAGCAGCAGACATACAGAAAGATAGGCTTGTCCCACAATTGCAGGAGCACATAGCAAAATTAACTATTGGATGCATAACATGTCAGACATACAACTCGCGAATAACTTTGAGAACGCTGCGAGGAACGTTGCCCCACCCCCTTGGACCCTTCCGTGACTTGCATATTGATTATGCAGACATGGGGAAAGGTGAAATGGAGCAAGATACCTCATTGTGGTGGTCTGCCCCTTTTCACGCTGGGTGGAGGCAGCACCCTGCACACACACAGGTGCAAAATGTGCAGCAAAGCTTTTAGTAAGGGGGCATTTGTGACATCATATTATTTTAAGATTATTTGACACAACTCACACGTGCAATAAGAAGCATAGCCAAATAGGTTGCACCTGTAACGCTCACCTGGTTCCCACGGAGGCGCGGCGTCAAAGGCGCAGAACTCTGAAGATGGACAGGAAGGGCCCCTCTATTCTGGCTTCCCTGGCTCGTTGGATACCCTCCTGTGCGTGAAAAGGGAGTATTACCAACTGTGGAACAATGCTCAAGCCTCCCACTCCCTTCCAACCCTCCACGATACCTCCTCCACGATTCCCCGTGAAGCCTCACCTTAGGGTTTGGAAGGATGAGCTCTCCATCCTGCTTCTGATGCAGGGGCGCGTTGAAACCCAGTTACTTCACTGGATTGAGGATTGATGGGAGTTCAGGTAAGCTTGACTGTTCAGGTAAGGCGCTGTAAAAGTTCTGTTCAAATGTTCAAGCTTAATAATAATGTTAGTTGTCTAATTGCAGCAAGCGCTAATGCTTATGTCTTTTTCCCCTTAGGGGCCGGGGTTCGGAGTGCCGGAGATATGGCGCCGACCCGAAGTGAAACAGTTCTGGATGAGCGCTCAGGTAATGTCTTTGCATTCGCTCATTCAATGTCTGTCTTTTTTCCCCATAGGGGCCGGGGTCCGGAGATGCCAGGAAGCGGCAGGACCTGAAATGCAGTGGGAATAATCCAACAGGTAAGACTTAAAAGGAAACTGAGCTTTCCTTATTCCTTTTCTCCCTCTCACCTTTGTTCTTGTCTTTTTTCCTCTAGGCGCCGGGGCGTAGCTGAATCCGGAAGATCGCTGCTGAAGATGGAAGCGCCTTGCAAAGGTGAGTAAAATGCAGCGCTGCAGCGATCGAAACAAAATGCCTTTAAAATGATGTCTTCCTTTTCAGGGCCGTTGGAGAAATGACTCCGGGATGCAGATTTAGCAGGTAAGGGCTTTTCTTCTCCTATTCTCTTCCTTTCTCCCCTTGCAGGTGTTCCAGGGTGCTGGCAGGCGTGGCTGAAGTCAGGATGCAGGAGCTGACACGGTGAGCGTCCAGCTGCTAGGTGCAGAACAACGCGAAGCACGTGTGGCTGTTCGGGTGGGGTTTAAATAGCCTTGGAAGAAGTTCCTGGTATGTACCCTTCCACCAATCAGGTATGTATCCTTCCCCGACCACACCCGGGTGGTGAAGTAGTCCTACAGGTAAAGTAGTCCCATTCAGGCCTCAAGAGGGCCTGGATGAAGCAGCAAGGTCTGCATCAGGTAAGTGTGCACCCAAGCACTTAAACACATATCCTCTTCTATGAGCCTGGCGCCTAAGGCGCCAGGACTGGGGTCGGCTATGAGCATGGCGCCTAAGGCGCCAGGACTGAGTCCAAAGGGCCCCGACTTGGGCCCGCTGAGACTTCCCTGGGGAAAATGATGTCTGCCTCTGGGGTTGCTGGGCCTGGCCTGGCTCCTTGGAGGTAGGCATCATGACAGTACCCCCCCTCAAGGCCCCTCCCAAGGTCTTTTCCTCCGGGGTTTTTGGTTTGTGCGGGAATCTTCGATGGAATTGTTGAATTAATCGTGGTGCGTGAACATAGTTACTGGGTTCCCAAGATCTTTCCTGAGGTCCATATCCTTTCCAATCAACAAGATAGAAGAGTTTCGACTTAACTATCTTTGAATCTAAAATGTCTTTCACTTCGAATTCTAATTCTCCATCAATTTGGACAGGGCCTGGGGGCTCAGACAGTCTGGTTCCAGGTTGTACTGGTTTTAGAAGAGATGCGTGAAAAACGGGATGAATCCGCATGTTGGATGGTAAATCGAGTTTAAAGGCCACTGGGTTGATAATAGCTTTGATGGGGTAAGGCCCAATGAATCTGGGATTAAAAGTTCGCTGACCCTTGAGGGGTAGATGTTTAGTTGCTAGCCATACCTGATCTCCTACTTGGTAAGGAGGAGTTTTACTTCGGTGCAAATCAGCGTTTTCTTTATACTTTTTCTTGGCTTGCTGTAAGTGGGTTGTAGCTTCTTTGAAGGCTTGGGTTATTGTGGAATGTAGGTGATTTACTGCAGGCATCTCCAGGGTCAGAGGTGGATCTAGGTCAGAGGTCCGAGGATGGTGACCATACAGGGTATAAAAAGGAGTCTGTCCGGTTCCAGAATGCACTGAATTGTTGTACGCATATTCTGCAATCCAAAGGATGTCTTTCCAATTTAACTCGGATTGGTGTAACATGCACCGCAGATATTGCTCGAGAGTCTGATTGGTTCTCTCGGTTTGTCCGTCGGTCTGGGGGTGGTGGCTGGTGGATAACCGCACGTCTATTTGTGCTAGTTGGCAACATTTCTTCCAAAAGTGGGAGATAAATTGACTTCCACGGTCTGAGACTAATATGGAAGGGAAACCATGTAACCGCACTATATTTTCCATAAATTCCTTGGCCAAGGTGGAAGCTGACGGCAATCCTTTTAAAGGGATAAAATGGGCCATTTTGGAGAATAGATCCACTATTACGAGAATCGTGTTGTAACCACCACAAGGAGGCAGGTCAGTTATAAAGTCCATTGACAAGGTGTGCCAAGGTGCTGGTGGAATGTCCAAAGGTTGAAGTAGGCCGGCTGGCCTTTTCTTTTGACTCTTATTTTGGGCACAGATTCCGCAAGACAACACAAATGACTTTATGTCTTTTCTCCAAGAAGGCCACCAGAAGTGGCGTTTGATCTTTTCTTCTGTTTTCGCGATACCGGGGTGTCCTTCCATTAATGATTCATGATGACGGGTAATGACAAGTTCCTGCAATTCTTTACTTGGCAGAAATAACCGCTCTTGGAAGTAGGGTAAATCATCCTTAACGGTGTAGTGAGGACCCTTTTGACTCCATTCCAGTAAGGCAGAAGAGTCAAAAAGCTGTTTTACTTGAGCTTGGATGTCCTCAATGGTTTGCAATGAAGTCAAGCCCAGAATTCTTTGTTCCGGTATGATTGGCACAGGTTCTAAACTCGAATTGGGTTCTTCCATGCCTATTCGGTATAAGGCATCTGCCTTACAATTCTTGCAGCCAGGGCGATAGGTAATTACAAAATCAAATTCCGCAAAGAATAAAGCCCATCGGAGTTGTCGCGAAGATTGAGCTTTGGCCGTCTTTAAATACTGCAAATTTCTGTGGTCCGTAATTACGGTGATGGTGTGTCTTGCACCGAGAAGATAGTGACGCCAAGCCTTGAAAGCTGATTTAATAGCCAGTAGTTCTTTGTCGGTAATTGCGTAATTGAGTTCAGGTGGAGAGAATTTTCTGGACCAAAAGGCTACAGGGTGTAGTTGGTTAGTTTCCGGGTCTCTTTGCGACAGGACAGCTCCCATGGCCGAACTGGATGCATCGGTTTCCACGATGTAAGGGAGATCTGGGCGCGGGTGCTTCAATACAGGTGCAGAGGTGAATTTGGTTTTCAGGTCCTGAAAGGCTTGTTCAGCCTCAAGAGTCCATTCAAAGCGTTTATTTTTCTTTAGGAGAGCTGTGATGGGTTGAACAGTTCGAGAAAATTCCGGGATGAACCTTCGATAGAAATTGGCAAAGCCAAGCATGCTTTGCACTCCCTTCACAGAGCTAGGAGATGGCCATTTGAGAATGGCGTCCACTTTCCGCGAGTCCATTCGGATTCCTTGAGGTGTCAGGATGAATCCGAGAAACTCCACTTCTGTGGTATGAAAAACGCATTTTTCGAGCTTGGCAAATAATTTGTGCTGGCGCAATTTCTCAAGAACTGCCCTAACATGGTTTCTGTGATCAGATTCTGAGGAGGAATACACCAGGATGTCGTCAATATAAACGATGACACAAACATCGATAAGTTCCCGAAGAACATCATTCATGAAGTACTGAAAGGCGGCAGGTGCGTTGCACAAACCGAAGGGCATTACTTGATATTCGAAGAGTCCAAATTTGGTGCGGAATGCAGTCTTCCACTCGTCGCCCTCTTTTATACGTACCAGGTGGTAAGCTCCTCTGAGATCTAGCTTGGTGTACACACGAGCATCTTTTACTTGGTCGATAAGCTCACGTATCAGGGGCAAAGGGTAACGATTCTTAATCGTTATCTGATTTAGGGCGCGGTAGTCAATACAGGCCCTAAGGTCTCCTTCCTTTTTAGGTACAAAGAACAAAGCGGAAGAGACTGGTGACTTTGATGGGCGAATGAAGCCATTGGCCAGGTATTGATCCAAATACTGGCGCAAATGCAGGTTCTCAGGTTCAGTAAGAGCATAAATCCTACTACAAGGTAGTTGTGCATTGGGTACCAAGTCGATTTGGCAATCGTAAGATCGATGGGGAGGTAAGGTGTTAGCCTGCTCTTTCTGAAAAACGTCTTGGAATTCTTGGTATTCAGATGGTAGCTGTACAGGGGTGGAAGTTACAGAGGCTAGACCCATAGCTGGATTCCTTGGGTAACAGGTTGGTTCACAATCAGGAAAAGTTATCTTCTTTGCTCGCCAGTCTATTCTCGGATTATGTGTTTCTAACCAAGGGATACCAAGAAGTACTTGAAATTGTGGGGCCTTGATCACATCAAACACGATTGCTTCCCGATGCCCGTCCTGACCCACCAGAGTGATTTCAACTGTGGAATGCGTTACAGGCACTGAGGCTATTTCGGTTCATCAACTGTAGTAATTACATCTTGGATTACTTTCGGGCGGAGAGGAAGCTTAATCCTGGAAGCCAATTCACGGTCTATGTAATTTCCAATAGCTCCACTGTCTATGTATGCTTTTATAGCATGCAACTGCTGAGGCTGTAGTGGGTTCACAAGCACCATTGGCATGACAAAATGCGAGGTCAAAGAGTTTGTTTTCAAGCTCGGCAAGCGGACCCCTACGCTTGTCGGGCTAGGTCGTTTCCCGAACCAGGTGTCAATAACTCGTTATCAGTGGCTCCAACAACCTTCTTGGGTGGTTTAACTGGACAACTTTGAAGAAAGTGACCGGAAGTTCCGCAATACAGACAAAGTTGCATTTGTCCCCTTCTCTCTCGTTCCTTCTGCGTTAATGGTCCTTTAACACTGCCAATTTGCATAGGTTCGGAAACGTCAGTACTCTTGGAGTTAACGTGGGTCTTGATAGGTACTCTGGTTTCATACTTGAGCCGATCTGCTTTTCTATTTTGAAGTCTGTGATCAAGTTGAACCACTAAGTCTATGTAGTCTGCGCAGGCCTGGGGTGGATCTACTATCTGAGCTATAACATCTTTAAGCTCTCCGCGCAGGCCTCGATGAAACAATGTGATCCTTTTATTTTCAGGCCATCCGGTTTCCACAACTAGTCTATTAAAGGTGGCGATATAGGACAAAAGATCCTGATTACCTTGTCGTAAGGATAGCAGTTCGTTGTCAAGGGCCTGTCCCTGCGAGTGTCGAGCGAACAATCTTTCCATGCTGGCCTGGAAGCCCTGGAAATCCCGGAGAATGCGATCATCCTGATTTACCAATGGAATAGACCAATCGGCAGCACAGCCACTGAGGTAAGATAGTACAAAGGCTACTTTGGTCTGGTCGTTGGGGAAGGCCCCGGGCCTGCATAAAAAGTGTAAACGGCATTGGTTCATAAAAACGGCATATTTCTTGGGATCCCCCGCAAAACGTTCCGGCGGGGCCAAAGGCATGTGTCCAGGTAGATTGATTTGTACCGGGTTATTCGAACCAATTATTGTAGAAATATCTCCGGAAACAGGTAAAGGAGTGTGCTCTGCCTGGCCCTGCAATAACCTTTTGGCCAGATCATCAGTTCTTTCCTTGGATAGGATTAGTTCCCTGCTGAGAGCATTAGTCTCCTGGCGGGCTGAGTGCACTTCTGCCCGTAATTCCCCTAAAAGATGGGCCAGCTGATCTGTCTCGGAAGTCTCCATAGCGCCCAGGTGGGAAATTGTGGTAATGCTTCGCGTTCTGTAACGCTCACCTGGTTCCCACGGAGGCGCGGCGTCGAAGGCGCAGAACTCTGAAGATGGACAGGAAGGGCCCCTCTATTCTGGCTTCCCTGGCTCGTTGGATACCCTCCTGTGCGTGAAAAGGGAGCATTACCAACTGTGGAACAATGCTCAAGCCTCCCACTCCCTTCCAACCCTCCACGATACCTCCTCCACGATTCCCCGTGAAGCCTCACCTTAGGGTTTGGAAGGATGAGCTCTCCATCCTGTTTCTGATGCAGGGGCGCGTTGAAACCCAGTTACTTCACTGGATTGAGGATTGATGGGAGTTCAGGTAAGCTTGACTGTTCAGGTAAGGCGCTGTAAAAGTTCTGTTCAAAAGTTCAAGCTTAATAATAATGTTAGTTGTCTAATTGCAGCAAGCGCTAATGCTTATGTCTTTTTCCCCTTAGGGGCCGGGGTTCGGAGTGCCGGAGATATGGCGCCGACCCGAAGTGAAACAGTTCTGGATGAGCGCTCAGGTAATGTCTTTGCATTCGCTCATTCAATGTCTGTCTTTTTTCCCCATAGGGGCCGGGGTCCGGAGATGCCAGGAAGCGGCAGGACCCGAAATGCAGTGGGAATAATCCAACAGGTAAGACTTAAAAGGAAACTGAGCTTTCCTTATTCCTTTTCTCCCTCTCACCTTTGTTCTTGTCTTTTTTCCTCTAGGCGCCGGGGCGTAGCTGAATCCGGAAGATCGCTGCTGAAGATGGAAGCGCCTTGCAAAGGTGAGTAAAATGCAGCGCTGCAGCGATCGAAACAAAATGCCTTTAAAATGATGTCTTCCTTTTCAGGGCCGTTGGAGAAATGACTCCGGGATGCAGATTTAGCAGGTAAGGGCTTTTCTTATCCTATTCTCTTCCTTTCTCCCCTTGCAGGTGTTCCAGGGTGCTGGCAGGCGTGGCTGAAGTCAGGATGCAGGAGCTGACACGGTGAGCGTCCAGCTGCTAGGTGCAGAACAACGCGAAGCACGTGTGGCTGTTCGGGTGGGGTTTAAATAGCCTTGGAAGAAGTTCCTGGTATGTATCCTTCCACCAATCAGGTATGTATCCTTCCCCGACCACACCCGGGTGGTGAAGTAGTCCTACAGGTAAAGTAGTCCCATTCAGGCCTCAAGAGGGCCTGGATGAAGCAGCAAGGTCTGCATCAGGTAAGTGTGCACCCAAGCACTTAAACACATATCCTCTTCTATGAGCCTGGCGCCTAAGGCGCCAGGACTGGGGTCGGCTATGAGCCTGGCGCCTAAGGCGCCAGGACTGAGTCCAAAGGGCCCCGACTTGGGCCCGCTGAGACTTCCCTGGGGAAAATGATGTCTGCCTCTGGGGTTGCTGGGCCCGGCCTGGCTCCTTGGAGGTAGGCATCATGACAGCACCCCGTTCACATGAGAAAATGAAACTGACACAACCACTGCAGCAGCAGATAGCCCCAATACGCAACTAATGCCCGGAGAACGGGTCTACATTAGGAGTTTTGTAAGAAGATGGAATTCTCCAAGATTTCATGACCCTTATGAAGTAGTGTATTGCACACCATCTGCGTTGAAAGTGAAAGGCCTGAAATATTGGATACATCTCTCCGACGTCAGGAAAGCACACAGCAGTACACTACCAGAGGGGGAGGAGCCAAGACAAAAAAGCACAGCTGTACCCTAAGTGAAATTACAAATTAATGAATAAATAAGGACACAGGGGGTAAAAAAAGAATGTAACACCGGTAAATATAAGAACATGTGGAAATGATGTAAGTAATCACAGAAAAGGTGAGATATTGTAATGTTATATAATAGACAAAAGTGCATTTATGATTTGCTCCCTATTAACCTACCTCTTTTTATGCCCCCTAAAAGTGTGTTTACTACAATTAGCACTCTGCCTGCTCTCTCTCTCTCTCTCTCTCTCTCTCTCTCTCTCTCTCTCTCTCTCTCTCTCTCTCTCTCTCTCTCTCTCTCTTTTACTGGTTTGCCATGAAAGAAAACTCTATAGGTACAAACATGGCAGAAAGGAGGGCCCTCAATTGCAGTGTTACACCTGTTGTTAGCAATAGGGGAAATATTAGAGCATACTCATATGAGTATGGCTTATGTTTTACTTCTTTTGTGCTCTCTACAATATTGCTATGTTTAGGAATGTACTGGGCAATTTCTTTCATTGTTGATGCGATAAAAGAAGGGGCGAGGAGGTAAAACTGATACAAGAAGGAACGCACCTGATATGGGGTGGTTTTAAACTCATTTGAGCTCACAATGTTTCCGCAAACCTCACTACTCTGCATAAAAACATAACTATTAATGTGCCATTGGTCGAACACTCAGTGATCTGTAATGATTATAATGAGTTTGATGTGTATAATGAGAACAATCCAATTCCTGATGTGTTACTATTGCCACACGAAAATATACAGACAACCACAGACCCTACCTCAAGCGGCAATTACATGCATTTTGAAACTCAAACCCTCACCCGCTTACCCACCCTACCTCGCAGTACTGGCAGCCAAGTTATGAAGAATTCGTCACCAGAGGAGAATGAGGGTGTAAAGTGACCTTGGGTGCAGAAGGAGGAGAAAAAGGGGAGCAGGGCCAAAAAGATATGATGCCTACCATGGACTTTGTCTTGATGAAGTAGAAATGTAGAAGACCTGCACTACCCAGACCAATCTAATCGTTGGTAAGCTGACATGAGTACCATGGGAAGACATGCAAATAACAAGAGTTGCTATGTGTGCTCTTTGATACCCCACACCTCGGGAACACCTAAAATCCTAATACCCCAGGAAACACCTATTGCGGATGCCCAGTGTCTTATTCAACTTGCACTGTGTCGAATTTGGAGTACCTTCCAAGCACACACTGTCTCGTTACAACTGCTGAGAAAATGGGAAAACCTGCCACAGCAAACCTCAAGGAGTACTCTGCATAAAGGAGACGTTTTTTTGTTATAAAGGGGACAATATTTGCAGAAAATGGATGGCAAGAAGAAACCGTCATGTGTAAAGCAGAAGCATTGCAAGGACTATCGAATGAAAAACTTCAATGGGTCAAAAAAACATGCACTCCAACCAGGTCCCTGAACATCGCCAAACTAACGTGGGTAACAGCTCTCGAAAAGCCAATCAATATCCAACGTGAACTAAAATACGAACTGTGTTTCCATTGAGAAGGAAAAGTGCCAGTGGGTGCAAACAAACAGTGTAACAAGACACTCATCCTGCCTGAAATGAAGAAAGGAACAGCGGCTTTAATGGACACTTATTGGGTGTGCAGCAAACAGGTGTATTTGCACCTCCTGCCGTCATGGAGAGGTACTTGTGCCCTGGCCGTGCTGCACTCGGCCCTGATGGTAATCCCTGAGAGCCATATCCAAGGGGAGAGGGTGCCAGCCAAGATGTCCCTGTCACCCCAGTCAACAAACGAAGAACCCCGTTTGTATGATGTACTGTCAGAAGATGAGCTGCACAACCGAGTGTCTCAAAAAAGGAGGGCCTCGAATTACATCTCCACAGACTCTTCTGAAATCTTGGCGCAAATACCTGACAAATTTAAGCTCTTCACATCAGCAGAAGTATTTTTTGCATCGCTCATACCAAGTATCCAGGCTAGAGCAAATGCCAAATGGCTCCAAATCATTCGCTGGTAGCTGATTCAATTGGCCAATGACACCGAAGAAGGCCAAATAATTTTCTTCACACTTGGTTACTTTTTCAAGATCTTTGGTATATTTATTTCATATACAGCTCTTATACAATTTTTTCTCTCTACACGTGTTTCACATTTGTTCATGTCACAAAGGATCTTCAGGAGAGATATGATTGCTATCTTTTCTTAAAAAGAAGAGAAAAACATACATTTTATATTCTTAATTACAGAAGGATAAATTATTTAACTTGAAAAACAAGTGTCAAATGCTATTACATTTTCTAAACATTTTCCAAAAACCAAGTTATTGACAAAATAATTCCATGTATATGACACTCACCAATTTTACGAACTTTCGGTTTGTTTTTCCACAATTCTACCATTCAACTTTGCTTTATGTACTTTCTGTGGATTAGCTTATTGAATTTCCTGTGGGTGTTTTATGCCCTATTTAAACAAGAAAGCACATATAAGTATATTTTAAAGTTTTAGTTAAGTTGAGTTAGATTATTGTTAAATTACATTTCAGTATGCTATCAAGATTTTAAGTATGAGGGGGAATCAGGGTTTCCTTGGCTTACCTATTACTCTGTGGTGATCCGCTTGTCACTCTCTAGCTCCTTTATTTGCGCGCAGTAATTACTAACAATTCACGCGTTATATACTGATTTTAGCGTGTGACGTCATCACGCTCGCATTTTTTGCGTGCGCGGTGACGTCATCACGCGCTTACGTGTGTCACGATGGCCATTATTGAATGCCGCTATTGACAAGACTATATAAGGGAAGTCTCTAAACAACTAAATGAGCAACAAAACTATGAAATATTGGAGCAAAGTCCATTAAAGCAACTAGCTAAAACTTGGAATGAAATGAATGAGTAATAATTGGCTTGAAAAAGGTCTCTTAACAGAGGAGGAACACAGATACATGAATGTTCAGAATCCAATAATGCCCACGATTTACTTCCTCCCAAAAATACACAAGCATTACAATGAATACCCAACTTTCAGACCCATAATAAATGGAATAGGTTCGATCACAGAAAAAATATCACAATTCATCGACATACATCTGCAACCTCTAACAATGCAAATGGCATCTTTCATAAGAGACACAAAACATATTATTCAACAATTGGATTCAATCCCCTGGCAAAATAACTACAACTTGGCAACGTTAGATGTTGTATCACTATATACTAGCATCAACCATAATCAAGGAATTACTGCATCTGAATTCTTTCTGAAAACAAGATCGATATCATTCAAGGAGGAGAACAATATGCTCTTGGAAATGCTAAACTTTGCCCTACAAAATAACATCTTTTGCTTTGACCAAAAAATGTATAGGCAAAAGCAAGGCACCGCGATGGGGTCAAAATTTGCCCCAGCATATGCTAATGGGCTACTTCGAAATAAAACATGCCTGGAAGCACAAGGCCTTTACCCACTCCAAGAATATCATCTTTTGGGGTAGGTTTATTGATGACATTTTTGTGAGCTGGGAAGGAAACAAACTTGAATTTGATCAGTATGTGGAGTATCTAAATGAAAATTAATTTAATCTAAAATTCACCACTAATTTCAGCAAAGAGAGAATTCAATTTCTAGATTTAGAAATCTATGCAGCACAAGAAAAAATCCTTACAAATCTATATGTTAAACCAACTGCTGGTAACAGCCTTCTATATGCTCAAAGTAATCATCCGAAGCATATCATAGCAAACATCCCATATGGAGAAGTACTAGGAATTAAGAGGAACTGCAGTACAGAAGAAGCATTTGAAACCAATATAGAAAAAATGATCACCAAGTTTACACAAAGAGGATACAAAGAGAAAAAAGTAAAAGAATCAATCAAAAAAGCTGAAAAAATTTCAGTATCTGTTGCAAGATAAACCAAGAAGAGATAAGCAACCGACCAAAACGAAATTCATTACCACCTATGGCTCAGATGCCTCAAAATTAAGAAAAATTCTAACAAAACACTGGAATATGTTGAAATTGGATAATGCCCTACTAAAACATATAGATGAAAAGCCAGGTATATGTTTTAGAAAAGCACCAACATTAAGAAACAAGTTAAGTCCCACTCACCTAAAATCCACGGAAAAGGCAGACATAAGAAGTATGTTCCCTGAGCAACCAATTTATGGCTCATTTAAATGTGGTAATTGTAAATATTGTCCGCAAATGGTCAATGGAAAGAAAGCAATCATGTTACCGAATGGAAAAGAACACAAAATGAAACAATTTATCAACTGCAACAGCAAATATGTGGTATATGCAATTGAATGTATCTGTGAAAAAACATATATAGGAAGCACAATAAGAAGTCTAAAGACAAGGGTATTTGAACATTTACGTGCTATAAGGAATCAAGATCTTAAATATCCATTATCACTACATTGCCTAATGGAACATGAAGGACTTAATGTGGAACAATTGAAAATCTATGGAATAGATAAAATTGCAGATCTGCCTCGAGGTGGAAACAAGGAACAAATCCTGAGACAAAGAGAATCTAAATGGATTTGTTCTATGGACACATGTGAGACTGGACTAAACTCAGAGAATGAATTCTGTAATTGGCTTTAAGAGAGAGTAAAAATATTGCTCTAGAGAAAAAATATTGCTTTAGTTAACTTATTTTTGATAAAACATAAGTAGCGCTTTAAATTCCTCTAGACCAAAAAAGGTAAACCTTTTTGTTTAAAAAAATGCTCCAACAATATTTAAATGAAACATCTTTCCTTACCGACACCATAAAAATGCCACTAAGAATATACACGTTGAAGTAAATCATGTTATTCATGTCCCTTTGCAATTGCAGCATCCAAAATGGCCGCCGTGACGTACGTTAGTGGGAAATGATGCCACCACGAACGCAAAAACGCGAGCGTGATGACGTCACACGCAATAATCTTTTGCCTTAAATTTAATTTATTTTGTTTAATAAATGTTCCAACAATATTCATAAGAAACATATTTCCTTACCAGTACCAAAAACATGCCACAAAGAAAATACACGATGAAGTAAATTGTGTTATTTTTGTCCCTTTGCAATAACGGCATTCAATAATGGCCGCCGTGACGCACGTAAACGCGTGATGACGTAACCGCGCACGTAAAAATGCGAGCGTGATGACGTCACACGCTAAAATCAGTATATAATGCACAAATTGTTAGCAATTAATGCGCGCAAATAAAGGAGCCAGTGAGTGACAAGCGGATCACCACAGAGTAATAGGTAAGCCAAGGAAACCCTGATTCCACCTCATACTTAAAATCTTGATAGCATACTGAAATGTAATTTAACAATAATCTAACTCAACTTAACTAAAACTTTAAAATATACTTATATGTGCTTTCTTGTTTAAATAGGGCATAAAACACCCACAGGAAATTCAATAAGCTAATCCACAGAAAGTACATAAAGCAAAGTTGAATGGGAGAATTGTGACAAAACAAACCCAAAGTTCGTAAAATTGGTGAGTGTCATATACATGGAATTATTTTGTCAATAACTTGGTTTTTGGAAAATGTTTAGAAAATGTAATAGCATTTGACACTTGTTTTTCAAGTTAAATAATTTAGCCTTCTGTAATTAAGAATATAAAATGTATGTTTTTCACTTCTTTTTAAGAAAAGATAGCAATCATATCTCTCCTGAAGATCCTTTGTGACATGAACAAAGGTGAAACACGTTTAGAGAGAAAAAATTGTATAAGAGCTGTATATGAAATAAACATACCAAGTATCTTGAAAAAGTAACCAAGTGTGAAGAAAATGATTTGGCACTCATAAGAATTTAAAAACTTTAAAGGGAGTCACAAGTGGAAATGTACAAAAATTTGAAAAATGATTTAACCCTACCTTTGGCAATCTAGGTATTGATGCAATACCACAGCTGACAAACCCTACAATCATAAAAAAGCTAAAAAGAAAGAATTTGCCGGGAGCAAAGTCCAGTAAAGGTTGCCATGTGAGTGTTTAAAGACACTGAAGAAGGGTTCATCGTCATCAAAGTGGAACTCAGAGCCCTAAGGTTGATGACCATGCAGAATAAATATGTGCTGGACCTGCTCACAGCAATGGACAGTGGTGTTTGCTGAAAAATCGTGAGCGCATATTGCACATTCGTGCCTTCTGCCGATGCTGACAATGGGACATTATCTCATTATAGTACACAATATTGGCAAAAGAATGAAGAATGAAGGTGGCAAACAGTCTAATAACTGGTTCAAGGCACTTTTTGAGTGGGTACCATTGTGGCTAGGGACTGTCATGAAGCTACTGGTGCCCATCGTAGTATTTTTCCTGCTGATTTTTTGTGTGTGCCAAGTAGAAATTCAGTGTTGTGTAAAAAAATCAATTCTGAACAGTGCAATGATGATGGTGATAATGGGCAAGCAAGCAAAGGTGCTACAGAGTGCAACAGATGCTCAAGTACAAACAGGGGAGAACCCTGAACCTAAATATTGAATGACAGCGGTATATAACACAGGGGACAGAGTAGACAACCTATACCATACCCCTATTAAGGAACATATGAATTAGAATGGTACAAGGAGGTATGGGTGGACCTAGATGGAGAAGAAGGGTGCATTTATATGACATGCACCCCTGATGAATATGCAAGAAGAGGACAAAGCCTGAGGTCTGTCTGTAGAGCGTGGATGCCCATCAATGGACCCCTGCCTGGGAGGAAGCAGTGCTGGAGGTAGAAAAACAGAAATGTTTACGGGCCCTAGCATCTTTGTTACTTTAGATGTAATCAAAGTGGGGAATGTAAGGGAGAAAGGGTCCTTTTGACCCCACTACATCCCGTATGAAGTGGAAGTTATGCTCATTCAATTGCTGGAGACGTTGCTGGGTCCGGGATGCTGGCGACGGAGCTTGGAAGCCAATGCATGACACATAGCAAACTCCATCTCGTACGAGCCCAGACTCCATTTTGGATTATTCCTGACTCCATTTTTTACTAGGCCGCACTGTGATTTCTAATAAACTCTCTCTCCCTTCTCTCAGCGGAGCGCACATCTCACCCCCACCTCCTCCTCCCCTGTCTACACCGCGGCTGTCCTGTTCTCACAGAAGCTTGGGGCCGAATTGTTGCAAACTGACAATGTATTCCTTTTCCTCCTCTGAGATCATTGCCCTGTGTGTGACCGGGCGGAAGCCTGGCTTGCGAAAACTATCCATCTCCACAAACTTGCCCCAGCTCCTCCAACCCCCCCCCCACCACCTTCAGGAATTATTGCCTGTATAACCCTTGCTCCCCTCTGTTTCTTTTATGTAGCAGACGGTGGGAATTATCTCCATGGGCCACCCTAGATGGCCCCCCATATAACTAATCCAGAGTGATCATACATTCCCCCTCAACTAACACCTATCAATCCATTTGTGTGAACCATGAGGCGCCATGTCGATGAATCTCAGGAGGGCATTATCAGATAAGGCCCCTGGACCACCGTGCCCCTGTCCTCACTGAGGTCAAGATCAAGAATATATGCAGTTCATTACAATTTATAGACGACCCTGCATTTTTGTACATATGTTATGCATTCAATTAATCAATTGCATGTCAGTAATTACTGTGTAGTTTACATTAGTTGGATGACCGGTGGTGTGGACTCAGCTTGACCTTCACCTCTTCCAGAGGAGCCCAGCTGACCCACATGCCACAAGTACCAACAAATTCAGCATCAGCCAATCAAGCACCACTGTTTCCTTATATTGTATACTGTACTAACAAAACGAGCCAATGAAGTGGCTCCTATAGATATCATGATAGATGACAATTATTGTGCTTATAATGTCATGTTTCTGTATTATTGGCACAGCGCTTTCAGAGCAGCAAAGTCCTCTGCATGCCTCATTTTACTATTATATAAAGCATCCTTTGTTTCTATCCGCAATCCTTCTCCTGGTCTCATTCCCTACAGGGGTGTGTCCAGTGGTGTCAATTTACTCTGATTTTATAGTGTATTTTGGGGAATGACCACTTTCACAAGGCAGGTCGACAGGGCTCAGCAATATCCGACATCTTAGTTGCTAAACTCAACCATATATGAAACTGGGTGATCTAATCCCCACTGTTTCCTCCCCTGGTTACTTGTAGACCCATTACTGACAATTGCTCCCTGCCCTGTTGTTAGATCTCCACCCTCTAGTTTATTTGCTCCGTAATCTTGTTCATCACCCTATGAATGGAAAGCGCTCTGTTGCATCCTACAGCTAGGTATGCACTCAATAAATACCCTAAGAATAATAATAATAATAAAAGAGCAGAAATGAAGGCCAGATTAATGTCCAGTTCACAATAGGACCACTATTCCACAGAGTCTAGGGAGGGAAGCAACTAAACAGGTTTCCGTTAGTCGGGAGAGGAGGAAGCATTCCCTTTGCATGATCTGGAGCAGCAGTCAAGGTTTCTGGCAGTCGCCTGTTCCTAAGCCATCATGTTTTTTTTACATTGAGGGTCAAGTGGTCAAATGAGGAATGGCCACAGATCCTCGCCAGATGAAAACATAGCCCTTCTGTCCGAAGGCAAACAGCATTCGAAGTGTTGGTTGCCATCCAATCCTGGGTGGCCAGCCAAACACTATTTCTGACATGCCTTGAGCACGGATGTGGATTAGGGGGTATGGCAAAGCACTACTGCCAGGTGTCTTGACCCACGTTTGAATTATTATGCTACAACATTTGGTGCTGTGGGCTTAGAAAATCCAAGATGGCCGAAAAGCCCACATTTGCGCCAGAATCCAGGAAAACCGCACAGTTTTGCGCACACCAAAATGGTCGCCTGACCTGCCACCCACCAGTGCGAGCGTGATGGGCCAGAAGCGCCATGAGTGAAACATGGTGCCAAAGGAAAAACAGCAGTGCCTGTTAGCTCAAAAAGCACTTTGAAATCACATTTCTTTCTCTGAAATGCAAGCTCAAAATGCCTATTTCAAACATTGCAAGATATTCAAAAATCTTACTAAACACCAGCAGACGTCTTGTAGAATGAAGTCTTGTGTGCCTACCAAATCTGGAAAGATGAGTGAGGAGCCTAAAATAATGTTCATAACAAAACTGGCTGAGCTGTGGATGTCAGCAGCTTAAGTGAAATTGGACTTAAAGCCACTAAAATCGAAATGTTTAAAATAAATGAGTGATTTACTTTGAGTGTCACATAGGTTGAAACTGTTTAAATGTCATAGTTTTGAACTTAGAATCAGCATTCTAGCTGCATGTGTAAAAATTGTAAGTTTGATTTGAATGAAGAAAACTGGAACAAAAGTGACATTTAGCTGAAGCCTGGCTTGAAGAGATTGAATTCTGCCCGGCAACTACCCCCGACAGGAGTTGAAACTTGCCCATCAACTGCATTCCCAGGCCTGGCCTGTCTTCTCCTGCCCCCACCAAAAGGAGATTACACCTCTCTGATTGAATTAGGGGAAGGGTACCTGGGGCTGCAGGAAAACAGAACAATGAACTTTCCTTGGCTCAGGCAAATGCTAAATCAGAGGTCGTAAATGGCTTCCTCTTGGAAGGAAATGGGAGGGGCACTGCCTCTGGGAGCCACCTGAGCTGGAGACAGAAATTCCCCCATGTACTTTGGAACCTAAACCACATCCATCTGGGCCAGAGCATAATTTTAAAAAGATGGATAATTCATAGTACGGAAGTGTCAAAATTATGTAAATAATATCATTATTCCTGTGATTTTTCTGTACACATTTTAAGAGGTGTTAGGACTGTGTGGTATGTTCTGGGGAGTAGTAGCGGAAAATAGGGTGTTACTCCAAGTGTGTATGTTAAAAATCTGACACTTCATCATATGATGCCCATATTCCTTGCGCACATTTGTGTAAATTCTGGAAAAGTTTGAGGTTGTGTTCTGGATGAAAAGGGCAGAATTCTGCAGAAGTGTACACAACATCTTACAAAGACAGGGATCGGATGGTTTGGTGCTATAGAAAATATGTTAACTGGACATATAATATTAGAAAAATTGTACATAGATAAGTACGCATTTGGATCAAAAATAGATTTGTGTGCAAAATGACAAGCGGGGTGTTCTTTCTGTATGCCATAAAAATGACACCGGATGACTCACAACTCTGTTCTCCAGTGAGAGCACAGAAAATCCGCTAACCTATCAGGATCTTCAGAGGGCTGGGCATAGAAAGTCAGCCTTTCCACCCACTTTCAAAAGACATAAAAAGGACCACTGACACCCAGGTAGGGACATTCACTTCTCACTTCAAACTGATTTCCTGAGAAGTGCTTTGCGGGGAGACTCCAGACTTCAAATCCAGACAGATCCAGAGACCAGAAATTAGAATTCAGACTCCAGAACTTGAAGCAGAGGGGCCAATCCACAAGCTGAATCCTTTTCAGCAGGCCTCAAAATCTTTTTGCAAACTATTCAACAGCCGGGCTGTGCTGTTTGACTCTGGCTAGAACCCTATGCCAGAACCCAGAAAGCAGTGCTGTATCCAGAGATAAAGACTCTGGGTAAGTCTCTTGTAAACAGGACTAATGTCTGGCAGAGAGACTCCCAGGATCCCCCTTGTCAATTTGCATATTTAAGCAACTTTGGGTCTCACCCTAAGGTACTAGGGGAATCCAGACGTGGACCCCTTGCTCACTATTCTTAGAGAGGCACAGCTCCTCCCTACTGATGAGGTCCAACCAGACCGAAACACGTGTCTGGGGATGCTGTTGGTACTCTTGTTCAGAGGAGAATTGCCTAGCATTTCAGTGCTGGACTGCCCCAGGGCAGGACAAAGACTGATATGTTTGGGATATTTCTTCTCTGTGAAAGATAGTGAGCTAAAGACTCTGGGTAAGTCTCTTGTAACCAGGACTAATGTCTGGCAGAGAGACTCCCAGGATCCCCCTTGTCAATTTCCAGAGAGACCAGACCATACCGCTCTGCAGTGCCGATAGCAGACCCAGAACAGATTGCTGTGAGCAGAACCAGTACCAGAGACCGTCCGTGGCGAGTGAAGCCCACACCTGACCAGACCTTGGCGGCCTATTTCAAATTTATAGTGTGAGTACTCAGCCAGAACTGTGCAAAACCAATCTCTTAGTCTAACATAATCTAATTCAAACCAGTTCCACCTATTTAGAACTGCATCATAGAAATGGTGTGTTCATTCTGTGATTTCAAACCTGTGAAAGTGTCATTTGCCATTCTGAATCATTATTTCATTTCTGAAAATCTACCTCCACAAAATCATCCGTATCTTTTGAACCGCGTGTGCTAGGAACAAGATTTAACTTAAGCCCTAAACCAACTTTCTACTCCTTATAGTTTTTCTGTAAACACGCGTGACGCACTCGGAAAAAGTGCTGCGAATTGCAATTTGAATCAAATTTCTCCACATGTCAAAATCGCTGTCCTTTGCTTGCAACTGCTGAAATCCGTTTTCAACCTGATAATCCCTCATGAATCACTGATAGTGTTGACCTGAACCAATCTTAAGCAGCTATCACCTACCCTGAATCTCCTATAGGGAATTGAAATCATTTTAGCATATTTTCATTTCTTTGCAAATCACATCAAAAGTATTTCTGCATGTTTTAAAAGCATACCGGTTGCTCTAAGCTTGCTAGGGGGGAACTGAATTGGTATTGCATTTGATTGTATTCCTGAAAATTGTGTGCTCCCCTTCCATCTCCTTATATTGCATAGGGGGGAGTAAATTGTCAAAAGAAAAAGTGATCATATTATCTCTTGTGGAAACCATCTCAGTTATTTCTGTGCTGCATTCTTTTCCATCATTGCATTTCGTTGAACCCATAAAAGCATTCTCAGCTACTTTATCCTCTCTATACCAACTCCTATGTAATTAAAAAAGTGTGCTAGTGTAATATTATCCATTGTTGATCACTGTCATATTCATAAGTGTGCTATCAAATATTAATTTATCTATAAAAGTGTGATATATATTGTTTAATTTTTCAAATAAATCTTTTAATTTGCAAAACAAGCCTACTTCTTGGCTCAGTGAGGTCAGGGGGATTCAAAGAGAGGGGCGCTATACAAGGGTTTAACATCCAGATCTATGAACTTGTCATAAAAATATATAAATAAGGGCTTCCCTTGGGCATCCCAGACTCGGCATTGACTTAGTTGGAGCGCTGAATTGAGGTCACTTAACAGAGTGGGGGCTCGAGCCTTGACGTCTGGATTAGATCTACCACTTCTGCAGCTTAATATAGTGTGCTAACTGACACGATACATAAATCCTGTAGGATCACCACGCTGTGTTACACTGTAAAATCACCCCTCAAAAGAAGGACGCTCTAAGGAGACGGTCTGTTTTGCAAAATAAAATACAAACTTCTGTAAGTCAGGAAGGAAATCAATTTCCAGAATGACGACATTGGTAGATATGAAGATAGCTAGAGAGCACCTCTTACATAAACTGTTTGTGAGAGGTGAATGGTCTGAACAGGACCAGAATGTGTAGCTGCAGGCGATCACACAACAGGTCAATGCGACTGGGTTAGACAGCTGGAAAGATCAGGGTCCCTTACACGTGGCCCTGAGCGAACTATACATGACCCCTAAGGCCAAAGATGAGCACAACAAGATTGTTAGGGTAGTGGCATATTTGTATTTATATATGGGAGCCATACAGGACAAAGGTGCTGAAGGCCAAGATCTGGCAAATAGGCAACAGATGGCATTAGAGAAGGCCCAATCTGACATGGTCTCTTCCGAGCAGAGGCTGCAGAGGAGCCAGGAGTCAGAAAATGATAGTAGGCAGTATATCATTAAAATAAAAGAGGATATGGGTATCCTGCAACAGGAAAAGTCTGACCAGGATATCAGATTTCTGGCCTTGCAGAAGGAGTACCAAGAAGGTTTGGATGCCCTACTGCAGAGCCAGAAAAAGCTGGAGCAACAACTGGACTTCAATAGGGCATGCGCAGAGCAGGTAGTCACCCTGCAAAGGCACCTAGATAGGGAGAAGGCAGAGAGCAACAAACTGATTCTGAAAGACCTGGATACCCAGACAGAATTTGAGGAGGAGCGCCAGAAAGCTGGTGCCTTTCAAAGGCAGAGGGACGACCTGGTGGCACAGATGCAGGCTCTTAGTCAGGAAAGGGACACCTTAGGCCAGGAAGTCTGCCACTTTAAAAGAAAAATGGAAGAAAATCACCTGGCCCTCCATGGACTGGGTGACCTCCAAAAAGAGCATCAGAACTAGTTAGAGCACACCAGGAGGGTGGAAGATGCTCTGGCAAGAAAGGAACAGGCCAGTAGGGATGGGACTCAGGAGGTAACCCTCCTGCAGCAAAGACTGTCCCAGTATTCCAGGACCAACCAGGAGGCACAGAGAGAAAATGAGGCTCTCTGTCAGCACAATGATAGGCTCCGGCAACAGGTAGCCATGCAGGAGAGACTGATAGAGTCTAGTAAGGCCTTGACCGAGGAACTGAAAGCACAGGCTGTTGCATGGCAACAGGGATCAGGGGCTGATAGAGATGAGGTTCGCTGGGAAAGGGAAACACCTGAGCATAACCTCAGGAGCCCTAGTACCAGAGGCCTTCACCTCTCCCAGTCCCTGGACTCTGCCACCCCCATGTCCCCTGGTGCACATGAGCACAGGGCGACAGGGATGGCAGATTACTATCCAGCCAAAAGTATGGGTCTCATAGGCCAGTACCACCCAGGAATGGATGGGCGGGCGTCCGGGTATGGGCACCTAAGTATAGTGCAATTTAGTGGGGAACCCCAGGAGAGTAGGCCCACTAAGGGCATCCTGAAAACCTCTGCCCAGTTAGGTCAGTGGGGGGGTACCCATCACTTCCTGGCAACAAGGAGGGATCTGAAGACTCCTCTGAGCGTCACAGGACACAAGAGACCAGGTCCCCACATTCTGCCAGCCATTCCCAGGCTCGCAGAATCCGGGAAAACCTGGAAGATCAGACGGGCACCTCTGGGAGCAGTGCTTCTGAGTCAGAGGATGAATGGGGTTACCCGAACCAAAAAGGCCAATAAGGCAAAAAGGGCCTTGCTTAAGGACCCCGTAAAACAGATTAAGGCGATAAGGAATGTCATCACCCCTTATCACAAGAACGCCACGTATTCTGTTCGGGAACACTTGGAGCTTTACGAGCAAATGATGGAGACTTTCCATTTGAAGGACAGCAGTAGCTGCATTCAGTATGTAAAATGGACATTCTCCCCAGAATACTCCAGTTTCATTGCGGGGCTGGAGGACCAAAACCATTCAAGATGGTCCACATATAGGGCGGCCATCTTGAAACATTTTTCTGTTCACCGGAATCCCCAAGAGGCTCGCAAGGCAGCCTACAATTTGCAACGTGGGGAGGATCAGGCCCCACAAGAATTTGTGCAGGAATTGAAGCATGCCTTTGCGCAGACTACCAGAAGGGTGCGCACGGACAGTAAAGAGTTTGTAAATACGTTTTCCCATGCTTTGCCCAAATACATCATGACCCAGCTAGTGAGAGATTTTCACGAGAAAAGATCAATAGACTGGGTCATTGAACAGGCTACCCGGATCTATGTGGTGCAGAAGCCCATAGAAAATAAAAATAACGCCCAGAAAAGCCCCAAATCGACCAGCACCCCTGCTGCTGCCAAGGTGGCAGAGGTAAAGGTTGCCCCCATTTTAGATTTGGAGATGGGGGGGCCTAAAAACCTGCCTGCACCGAATAATTCTCAGCCTAGAAGGCCCTCGGGCCAGTCACAGACAGGGAGTCAAGGAGGTAGTCCCACAAATGGGGTCCCTCGCTCCCCTGACTATGTAAGTCCCCGCTACAAGGGAAACCGACCCATCCTGTGGTATGTGTGGACTCCACCACCACAGGGGGCATTCAACCAGGCACCGAACCCACTTCCCTCCTAACTCCCCACAGGAAGGCAGAAATTCACCAAACCCTGGGCAGAACTTTTTTCCCAGGTATCCACCCAATTTCCAGCCCCAAAATCATCCATCCTTCTTTCCCCAATTCCCTGAGCCCAGACCACCTAATCCGGGAGAGGGGAGGCCAAGGGTGGAGGGGTACCCAAATCTTACCAACCTGGGGTAGTACCAGAGAAGGGATAGCTACCCTTCCCGGGATCAGCCCAAGGGAGAAAATAGAACCCCGTATCAGCCTGAGCGGGTTTCACAGTTAGAGCGCCAAGTCCAAAATATGGCACGGGATCTGGGGCACATGCTGAGGGCTCAACAGAACCCTCAGATGAGCATGCTGGTGCAGAATGCCCCAAACTCTGGGCCTGGTGCTCCAGAACAATGACGGGGGCAGCACCCCGATAACCCACCAGTTCCCAGGGAGGAGGCACAAGGGGAAGGGGGTGTAAAGCCTTGGAGGAAGCTTCCTTCCCCACCTTTAAACAGCCCCTGGAAACCCAGGAACCAGAAACAAAATATCCTACCCCTGAAAGTCTGCCACCCAAGGAGCAGAGAGGAGGTAGGAGAAACAAAGGACCCAAACAGACCCAGTTTGTGGAGGAGGTACAGATCTTCCAATTTGAGGAAGAGGGATCCTCAGAGGATCCTGGGAAAAGGATCTTCTCCTTCAGAGATGGGGGAACTCCTCCCAAAGAAAGATGGGTCCCAAGGGATTCACATCCCGACTGGGGAGATGTGGGGACTGAGCTAGCGCCGCCCATCATCTCATCTCAGAACCAACCGCATCAAAATCCCCTGGTTCAAACCCATCCTGGTGACTGCCTCCAAAAAGGGGGGGGCGGCGCAGAACCGGAACCAGGGGAACCCACAATGGCTCAGATTTCCAGTTGCCAACCTTTTCTTGCAGATTCCCATGACTCTCCACAGAATTCTGCCCAAATCTCTTCTCTTGCAATGTCCAAAACTAAAAAATTAGCCCACCAGTTGTCCAAAAATGTGCATTATCTGTGCCCCTTTGAGGAGAAGGAGGGAAGATACTATGCCCCGGTACAAGGGCAGGGGCAGGGTACAATTTTGGTACTGGTGGACACTGGATCCCAAGCTACCCTTTTGTCCAAAAGGGCCTTTGATGAACTAAATGCAGGAAGGGGGGAGAATTACCGTATTCCTCTCACCCCTCTTCCTGGACAACTTCAGAACTTTGACGGGAAGGAAATTCCCGTCGAGGGGACTGCAGATTTGGACATTAAAATTGGGCGACACAAGGTGAAACACCCGGTCATAGTAGTGACTCCAGAGGGCACCCCTTGTTTACTAGGGAATGGCCTCCTGGGAAGGTTGTCACCCCTAATAGATTGCGTAAACAAGGTCCTCTGGACCCAGACTAGCCGACCAATAAAATTAAAACAGAGCGTCAACCATGTTAGTTTAAACGGCACCTGCCACATGGTTGAACAAAAATCTGACCAAGTAGAATTTCACTTCCAGAACAACCAAATTCCAGACGTGACAGTAATAGCAGTAGGACAACAGACTGGTGACGGGGGATCCTCTCTATATCTGAAAATCAACCTTCCTTCCAGTTTAAGGTGGTATTCCACACTGGAAGGAAACACTCTGAAATTCTTTACTAATCCACAATCAGACATTCCGACTCCAATAGTCCAGAAAGATGTGAAATCAGCTCAGAGCCTGGCTGATATTCAGCAAATTGGCGAACAGTTGTTCATCCCTGTTCAGTTAAATGATGGGAAGGACTCTGTTCTCGCCCGAGTGTGTGTGAACAACGGTAAGAGCTTCATCAGCGAAGCCATGTTCCGCCAACTCCCAAAAGATCCAGCCATACCCACATTCAAACTGATAGACAAATGGGAAATGGATCTGGAAACACCCAATTCCAAACATCTCCTGCCAAGCAGGTGTATGCTCAAAATCTCCATTGGCAACAAGAGCATAGTCCATAATTGTTGGGTCGTGCAAGACGTCACTGCCGCCTTTTACTTAGGCAGTGATATTCTCAATCGCTTTGCCATTTGTTTGGACCTAATAAACTTCAAAGCTTGGTCACGATTAGCGGATAATCCCATGGGCTTTGATGATCCAGAAAAAGCATTTAGGTTGGCTCAATTGCTACCTTACGTAGTTGAAATTCAGATTAAAGAGGTAGTCACCATCCCAGAAAGGACCCGAGAATTCGCCCTGGAAGTGAAAGTTAAAAGAGGACAAAAATTGAAAAACCCTGATGCTTATATTCATCTAAATGCTTCTCTCCAACAGCAAGGGGTGGGGGTAAACCCAACACCATTAGTCAACATAGAACATGACACCATTCCAATAGAGGTGGATAACAGCAACTTAAAGAGTATTACTCTAGCCGCAGGCACCATTATTGGAATAGCGGTTGATGACCGACATTTTTCCATTGATTTAGGAAATGAACTGTTAGGACCAATCCCCAAGGACTGTTTTGACAGTGATAGCGATGACAATACAACACCAGACAGGATCTTTACCCGGCCTGGCGGGAACTTCCTGGTGTACACGTCCTGCCCTTATGGTAAGGAAGAGGTTATTTGTGACTTCAGAAGGGATGAGGTGATTTTCCAGGTCCATGAGGGCTGCCTTTCCCACCTGAAGTCTCCAGTCCAAATCAGCACTATGACCATGGACTTCTCCACCCAGCTGGAGTAGGCCTCTGAGATAGCAAAACCAGAAGTCTTTCCAGGCTTCAGGCAGATGGTGGAAGAGAGAGTCAACCTAGCTGACGCCTGTGTGACTCTGGAGCAGAAGCAAAAGTTGAAACAAGTTTTCTTGGATTTCCAAGATCTCTTTGCGGTGGACTCATATGACTGTGGTCGCACCGACATCCACACAACAATTCCCACGGACCCTGGCATGACTCCAGTGTTTGTGAAGCAATATCGCTTGCCTCTCGCATCCATGGAGTCCCTTACTGAAATAATTAAGAACCTTGAGTCCCGGGGAATAATCCGTCCAGTTCACAGCACCTTCAATAATCCGGTGCTGGGAATATTGAAGCCAAACGGCCAGTGGAGACTCTGTGCCGACCTTAGGGAGCTCAACAAACGGGTCCATACTTCCCGATGGCCTCTTCCCTACATTGACCAAGGGCTGGCCCAGATCCAGGGGTCAAAGGTATTCACTGCAATAGACCTGACCAATGGATACTGGACCGTGCCTGTCAGTAGGGAGGACCAATACAAACTGGCTTTTACCTCTGGGGGCTTGCAGTACACATGGACCCGAACTCCCTTCGGATACCTCAACTCCGGAAATGAATTCAACATTTTCCTACACAAGGCCATGCCCGACCTGGGTGAAAGGGGTAACCTGGCTTATGTAGATGATGTCCTCATCAAAAGTTCATCTGTGGGGGAACACATAGCGGAGATCCGTTATGTTCTGACACAGTTGAGGGCTGCCGGAGCATAACTTTCCTTTCAGAAAGCGCAGTGGTGCAGAACCCGTGTTAATTTCTTGGGGCATGAGATTACTCCTCAGGGTCTCTGTCCACAGGAAAAGAAAGTGGAAGCACTTCAGAAACTGAAAGACCCCACAACTCTGCGGGAACTAGGGAGCCTCCTAATTACAGCAGAAAGTTCATTGAGGCCTACGCAGAGATCACCAGACCCCTGATTCATCTCTTGAAGGGGGGGTGAAGTGGGAATGGGGTCCAGAACAATTTGAGGCAGTAACACAGCTCAAAAGAAGCCTCTCACAAGCACCTTGCCTAGCTTACCCTGTCAGAAACAAGTAGTTTTTCTTGGAGACAGGGTTCTCTAATACATGCTTGACTGCAGTATTATATCAAAAGCATGACATGGTCAATAAAGTAATCTCCTATGCGAGCAAAACTTTATCCTCTGTGGAGGAAAAATTCAACGATTTTGAGAAGGCACTCCTGGTAACAGTGTGGGCATTGAAGAATTACCGCCCATTTATCCATGGGGAACACATCATAATGGAGACTCCACACCAGCCTCTGCAATATCTCCAAAGTGACAGAATCCGGGCCGGAAATGTGAGTAATTCCCCAATTACTTCCCGGATTCTGTCGATGCAAGGCTTTCCTGTGGAGGTCAGATATGGCTAAAACAAGAAGAGTCCCCTCGCGCAAGGTCTGGCTGACTTGCATGATTGTGCCAGAGAAAACTGTCTCGAGGACGAAAGTCTAACAATCAAGGACAACATGGAGGCATACCTTAATTCCCCCCACAAAGTCTTTGAAGAAGACAAGTGTGAGGGAATACCCACTGTCTATGTAGATGGATGCTCTTACCATGTTGACAACAACGGGGAGAAAGAACTGGTGGCCGGCGTAGGGAATGCATGGGTGAATGAGTCCGCTCCGCTGGGTACAAGATTGGTCCCCGAAGTAGTCAGGTGGCAGAGTTGATGGCTGTACATCCAGCCATCCTTACTGCTCTCCAACATCAACCTCATTGAACTGGTCATAATCACAGGAGCACCTGGTTAATTGGAAAACCAGAGGTATGTTATGTGCTAATAACAAACCCTTGAAAAATGGGAAGTTAATTCAAAACATTGAGGATCTGGTCACCGGGAATGGGATGACCATCTACTGGAAGAAGATCAAGGATCATTCCAAAGTAGAGGGACCAGACAAAACTGGAAATGACTTAGCTGATCAGCTGGCCAAAACCGGGACCATCCAAGGGGATCTAATAGAGATTGAGTCGCTGTTGGGGGAAATCCAGGTCACTGCTATCACTAGGTCCCAGACAAATGTTCACAATGGTCTTTCAACTGCACAATGGAGTAAGGAGACCCCAGATGCTGATTTGATTACGGCTCAGAAGGGGATCCAATAATTGGTAAGTTTTACCAACACATTGAGGACCCTGAGAACTTTCCCCTGACGGATACCGATTACATTGGGAAAGAGGACCTCAGAGTGTTGGTGAAATGTCCAAAAATGTTCTGAATCCAAGACGTGTTGTTGGTAAGGAAATCCCAAGCTGGCCATGATCAGTGGGTGGTCCCTACCTCATTCCGAAGCCTGATGTTAAGTCACGCCCATGATGCGGCCACCGCCGGTCATAGGGGGTTTCATACAACACTTGAGATCTTAATAGAGGTTGCATACAGGCCACACATGGGGCAGGACCTCGACCAATACTTGAAGGGGTTTCTTGTGTGTGCACAATTTCAGCCAACATCCCTCACACACCATGCGCCTCTCCAAAAGGGGGGGATGACACTGCCATGGTCAGATTTGTAAGTCGACTACATAGGGCCCGTGATTCGCTCCTCTAGGGGAAATAAGTACATGTTGACGGTGACATGCTTATTTACTAAATGGGTGGAATGTCTCCCGGCCCCAAACTGCAAGGAAGAAACAGCAGCTGCCCTGATGATCAACCACATCTTTTCACGTTTTGGTCTACCTCAAAGGATTGAGTCAGACAGAGGTAGCCATTTTACCAGCGAAGTAATGACTAAGATGTGGATGATACTGGCGGTTAAATGGAAGCTACATATTGCTTACCGGCCAGCCTCTTCTGGTGCAGTAGAACGGTACAACCGAACCATTGAGAGCATATTAAAAGAGTTTGTGGCAGATTCTGGGCAAAGTTGGGATATCCAATTACCTCTGGTCGTAATGGCCATCAGATCTACCACTTCATCTGCAACTAAAATGTCACCATTTGAGCTGATGACTGGGCGCAGGATGGTGCTTACCCAGCATTTGCTCTACAGGACCCAAGAGCAGACGTTGATCAATGCTTCCACTACTCATGAATATATTGATAATTTAAGGAAACACCTTCAACATGTTTTTGCCTATGCTCAGCGAAATCTAGAAAGATCAGCCGATAGCATGAAGGCTCATTATGATTTAAAGACTACTAGGAAAGAATACAATGTGGGAGACCGGGTCTATCTATATAATTTCCAAAGGAACCAGGCCAAACAGCGGAAATTCCTGACTACCTGGAAGGGACCTTTTGAAATTGTAGACAAGATCTCCCCAGTGGGTCCATATTAATTAGCTAAAGGGTTGCCATCCCAGGCACACTTTGCAGCAACTGGAGGAGTCCTCTGCAATCCCAGAGGGGACCACTCTAGATTAATACAAGTCCAACCCTAAAATATTCCACATATAGCCTATAAAATTCTATGATTCTGGAATGCAAATGTCTCCTGATGTATAAAATGTATATGTTCGCCCCACCATTAATAGTGGTGGGGAAATGTCTACGAATATGTTTCTGCCGCTTTGCTTTGTCATCCTAGGAGAGATAAACCATGGAGACTGACCAAGGTGGACGACCGGGGGACCGGGAGCAAAGGTCCGAGGGGCCCGGGGTACCGCCCAATACTCCCATCAGGACCGGCGAGGAGAACCGATCGATCCACCCTTATGGAGGAAAAGATGCTGAACTTTGCCATCTGCGGAATCGGAAGAAGATGATGCGGACATCCCAGCGCATGCATCAAAACATCCTTTGCACCCGACTTCCCATCGACTCGAAATCAAAGTGCAGTCGGGCGGGGGGGCTTGTCAGGTGTCTTGACCCACGTTTGAATTATTATGCTACAACATTTGGTGCTGTGGGCTTAGAAAATCCAAGATGGCTGAAAAGCCCACATTTGTGCCAGAATCCAGGAAAACCGCAGTTTTGCGCACACCAAAATGGTCGCCTGACCTGCCACCCACCAGTGCGAGCGTGATGGGCCAGAAGCGCCATGAGTGAAACGTGGTGCCAAAGGAAAAACAGCAGTGCCTGTTAGCTCAAAAAGCACTTTGAAATCACATTTGTTTCTCTGAAATGCAAGCTCAAAATGCCTATTTCAAACATTGCAAGATATTCAAAAATCTTACTGAACACCAGCAGACGTCTGGTAGAATGAAGTCTTGTGTGCATACCAAATCTGGAAGGATGAGGAGCCTAAAATAATGTTCATAACAAAACTGGCTGAGCTGTGGATGTCAGCAGCTTAAGTGAAATTGGACTTAAAGCCATTAAAATTGAAATGTTTAAAATAAATGAGTGATTTACTTTGTGTCACATAGGTTGCAACTGTTTAAATGCCATAGTTTTGAACTTAGAATCAGCGTTCTAGCTGCATGTGTAAAAATTGTAAGTTTGATTTGAATGAAGAAAACTGGAACAAAAGTGACATTTAGCTGAAGCCTGGCTTGAAGAGATTGAATTCTGCTCGGCTACTACCCCCGACAGGAGTTGAAACTTGCCCATCAACTGCATTCCCAGGCCTGGCCTGTCTTCACCTGCCCCCACCAAAAGGAGATTACATCTCTCTGATTGAATTAGGGGAAGGGTACCTGGGGATGCAGGAAAACAGAACAATGAACTTTCCTTGGCTCAGGCAAATGCTAAATCAGGGGTCGTAAATGGCTTCCTCTTGGAAGGAAATAGGAGGGGCACTGCCTCTGGGAGCCACCTGAGCTGGAGGCCGGGACAGGCAGAAATTCCCCCATCTACTTTGGAACCTAAACCATACCCATCTGGGCCAGAGCATAATTTTAAAAAGATGGATAATTCATAGTACGGAAGTGTCAAAATTATGTAAATAATATCATTATTCCTGTGATTTTTCTGTGCACATTTTAAGAGGTGTTAGGACTGTGTGGTATGTTCTGGGGAGTAGTAGCGGAAAATAGGGTGTTACTCCAAGTGTCTTTATGTTATAAATCTGACACTTCATCATATGATGCCCATATTCCTTGCGCACATTTGTGTAAATTCTGGAAAAGTTTGAGGTTGTGTTCTGGATGAAAAGGGCAGAATTCTGTCAGAAGTGTACACAACATCTTACAAAGACAGGGATCAGATGGTTTGGTGCTACAGAAAATATGTTAACTGGACATATAATATTAGAAAAATTGTACATAGATAAATACGCATTTGGATCAAAAATAGATTTGTGTGCAAAGTGACAAGGGGGGTGTTCTTTCTGAATGCCATAAAAATGACACCGGATGACTTGGCCAGAGAGGGCGGCAAGGGCGAGGCGGTCAAGCAACATGCAATGGTCAATGTCGGACGCCACTGAGAGGTCTAACAAGATTAGGGCACCCCCACACCCCCCTTTGGCAAAGAAGGACAAGTCATCATGCACAGAAACTAGCACACTCTCCATGCCTCAACCAGGACGAAAACCTGATCCAGAGAAGAGAAGTGTTCAAGAAAGTAAGTAAGAAGAGGATAAACAAGGGACTCCAACAGCTTCATAAAAAATGGAAGGAGCGAGATGGGACGGAATATGGCTGGTACAGAACGATCAAGGAATGGCTTTTTCAAGAGAGGGAAGGTTTGAGTTCAGAGGGGATAGAACCAGAACGGCAGGAGTTGTTAACTGCTTCCGTGATCCAGTTAGAGATAAATGGTGTGATTTCATTCATGATTCTAGGAGGAATTGCATCTGATGGAGAGGCAGATTTGAGTTAACTAATCACCACCTCAACATCTTTAATAAAGAAGATAGGTAAAGTGGACCATTTATGTTCAAGCAAGGGAACAGTGGTTATAGCATCTCTGCAATCAGTACAGGTGCGGGATAAATGTATCTGATCAAATATTTTGTTAACTTTAGAGAGAAAAAAATTAGCCACGCCATCACACAGAGCCTGAGAGGGGATCACCTTTCGTGCAGTCTCTGGATGGGAAGATAACAAACATACTACTGAGAAGAGCTCTCTGGGCCAATTGAGGGTCTTTCCACCCTCTCAGTATATTAAGTAATTGTAAAGTACACCAAAAAGGTCTTACTCGCCTGGTATAACTATGTGTTATCACAAAAGTAGTAGAGGTATATACTGTTCCTTGAATCTGTGTTAAAATTTCCAGAAAAGTATGTTTGCAAGTTGGTTGACTATGTGATTTCCTTGTTGAGTGTCACTGCAAAATTGGTGTGCCCTATACAGAATGTGTTTACAAAGGTTTTACCCTTCTAGAAATACTGTTCGATGTTCTAAATAAGGTCTGTGCGTTGATCTGTGTATTTAACGCCTAGTGTTGTGTTTTTATAATGTGTTTATATGCTTTCATGATAGTAGTTACATACCCAACAATCTCTTGACCTACGTGTATATCAAATAAACCTTTTTTTGGTATGCAGTAATAAAATCGAGGTAAGAATGTCGCCATTACAAAA
The DNA here is from genome assembly GCF_040938575.1 of Ambystoma mexicanum. Classification (NCBI taxonomy): domain Eukaryota; kingdom Metazoa; phylum Chordata; class Amphibia; order Caudata; family Ambystomatidae; genus Ambystoma; species Ambystoma mexicanum. Next base: position 820,512,965 of record NC_090933.1, on the reverse strand, counting down.
AATCATTGCAAAAATGCTGTGGTTTGACCTGGTAAAGATGTACCCCATTATACCATTTAAGAGGAGCGGGGGTTGCAGTGGTTGCGGGGGTGTCCCCTGCTCCCTTTTAATGGTATAATGGGTCTGGTGGTTGCGGGGGTGTCCCCTGCATCCTTTACATGGATTGGGCGGCAAAACCACAGCCTTTTTGCCACAATTCTTTGTGTAAACAGCCATTTTTGCCACGATTTTAACATATGGAACCCTTTTTTTTACACAATACACAATGTGTCAGTTTTTCTTTGGACCATATGTATAATACAATTTCATTGTACTGATTCAACAGCCCTCTCTCCCTCCTAAAATAAGTCTGGCTTCTCTGTCTATGCTTCCATGAACTCAGGTGGTACAGCCTTATACTAAGAGTGGAGCCGTGTACTGTCTCAGTTAAATGGATTTACTAAGCCCTTGGTTACACTTCAGAAAAACTGTCCTAGCACTGTTGGAATGCCCTAGGATACATGTAGATTGCATTACATTGATTATTGAGACACTGTGTGCCCAGGGAAAACCATGCAGTAGGTTTGGTTTAGCCACTAGTGAAGTGTTGTCATGATGCCTACCCCTGGGGACCCAGACCAGGTCCAGCAACCCCGGAAGCAGGCATCAAGTTATTTTGAGCAAGCCCAAAAACCCCTGCTAGGGGCTGTTTGGGTGTGGTCCTGGCGCCTACGGCGCCAGGCCCATATGGAGTGTCAGTCCTGGTGCCATAGGACATAGGCGCCAGGCTCATAGAGTGGAACTTACCTGATGCAGCCCATGCTGCAGAGCGCCAAATGAGGCTTGAAAGGGACTATTTTACCTAGGGACTATTTTTTACTCGGGTGGGGCTGGGGAGGAATACTTACCTGGGACTACTTTGGAGGCTATTTAAACCACGCCCGAAGAGCAGCACACGCTTCGCGTTATTCTGCATCCTGCAGCGTAACGCTCACTGTGTCTGCAAGCCTGCATCCAGTCTTCTGCCACGCCCGCCTCGAGTCTGCAGCTCCTAGAAAAAGGGAGGAACAGAAGGAGAAGAGGTTAGAATAAGAGCAACACCTTCGATCCTTAGCTGAATTCCGGATCCACTGCGCCTTCGAGCTGGAAGAAAGAAGCATTTTACACGCGCTGCCTCGCCTGCTGCAGCGCCGCGCTTAACTCACCGGCCTTTGCAGCATCCTCACGATCCACCGCATCCTTCTGCATGTGTCCGCCGCACTCTGGCACCTAAGGAGAACACAAGAACAGCAAAGGTGAGCCAAGGGAACAAACAGAGGCAATAGTAACTACCCCAATAGACTTACTTGATTACCGCCGGGGGTACTATTCCTCTTCACGGGTCAGCGCAGTCTCCATTGCATCCTCGCCGTACCCCGGCCCCTAAGGGGAACAAAAAGACTTCAAGGTGAGATGAAGGGACAAACAAGGGGAACTCTTCTCACCACAATAGACTTACCTAATTTTACCGCCACAGGCATTATTCCCCGAACTTCATATTTTCTCTCCACACCT